>NC_084602.1:14037040-14365790 GCF_033807715.1 Cololabis saira
CAGAAAAAGGTTTATTGCCAAGTTTGTTAAGAAAACACACACAAGGAATTTGTTGTGGTGATTGGTGCAATACAATACAAGAGCAAATATATAATGAAAAGATGATGTTTATGTTTATCCCTCCTTTATTCAAGTCTTTTTTCATTCTAAACTTTTCAAGATTTTTTTAAATTTATTAATTGAACAGCCATTTTTTTAATTTTAATTTGATGGTAAAATATTTTAAAAAAATTGTAATTTATTCATCAAAAAATAATTTTATTAAGTATTTGCATAATTCATTATTATAGGTTGTTTCTTTAATGTTTTTTTTATTTTTATATTTATTAAAACATGTATTATTTATTTATTTTGTTTCAGAATTAATTTATATTGAACTATTTAATTTTTTATTTGTTTAACTTTTTAGATTTAACTTTGTTATTGGTTATATAAATTCATCATATCCTTTTTTAATTTGTCAACCTATTTATTTATTTTATTATTTACTGAATTTTTGTTATTCATTTGTTAAGTTTAGAAACTTTAAATTTGTGTTATTATTTAAAGTCTAATCTTAATTTATTTCAATTAATTACGGATTTATATTCATTTATTATTTTATTATTTTTTCTATCATGAAACCTTTTTCAGAATTTGTTATTTTGATTCAATATTTCATTTAAATGTTTTTGATTTCCTTTTTTTTTATGTCATATCTCAAAAACTGACCCACAGCTATCGTTGAAAGCAGAAGTTTACAAACCCATAACCTCGTATTTCTTTCTTTCTCACGTCTAACATTAAACAGAATGACAGGTGACAGTCAATCTTTAAGGTCAGTTAGGATTCCCAAAATTATTTATATTTACTGAATGCCAGAATGCATGCAATGCGATGGACTGGTGACCTGTCCAGGGTGTACCCCCTGCCTCTCACCTGTAATGAGCTAGGATAGGCTCCAGCAGACCCCTGTCACCCTGCAAAGGATAAAGCGGGTATAGATAATGGAATGGAGATAATGGATGAATGCCAGAATAATTAGAAAAAGTCTTAGATAATTGTTTATTTCTGTTCTCATAGTCAGAAGTTTTCATACATTTCCTGAATATTTGGCAACTCTGTCGTTATACTGTTTGACTCAGGCCAAATGTTTTGGGTAACTTCCACAAACATTTCACAATCGTTTGCTGGAATTTCGGCTCAATCCTCCCGACACAACTGATGTGGCTGAGTCAGGTTTGCTCACACACGCCTTTTCGGCTCTGCCTTCAAATTTTCTTTAGGCCTGAGATGAGAGCTTTGTGGTGGCCACATTAAGACTGATTTTGTTGACCATAAGCCACTTTGTAACTAATTTGGTGGTACGCTTAAGGTCATTCTCCATTTGGAAGACCCATCTGCACCCCAGCTTTAACTTGATGTCTGGAGATGATGCTTCACTGTTTAATGTAATTTCCCAATGATGCCATCTACTTTGTGAAAAGCGGCAAAACAATCTCACAGCATGATGCTCCCACCCCCGTCCCTAAAAGTTAAGGTCTTTGTCCCTGCGTGCATTTGTAAACTGTGTTTATGTTGCTTTTTATGTTGCTTTTGGAGTGATTGCTTCTTCTTCACTGAGTGGCCTTCCAGTCCATGTTGGTATGAGACTCCTTTAAATGTGAACAATGGTAAGGCAAGGCAAGGCAAGTTTATTTATATAGCACAATTCAACACAAGGTAATTAAAAGTGCTTTACATTGACATTAAAAGCGGCAAGACATAATTAGACAGTAAAGGTACTCTCTTACCAGCTTCCGCCAGCGTCTTCACAAGGCCTTTTGCTTTTGTTCTGAGGTTGATGTGCAGATTTCACACCAGAACATGTAAACTTCTGCGTTTAATTGTATTTAAACATACACATTTGTCATGATAGTTTTATTCTTTATTATTTAAACTCTCATTACCACAATAAGCATGCCTAATCTGCATTCACACAGCTATTTTTAAAAAGAATATAAAATACAAAGCTGTTTTAAAACATATTAGATCATCCGAGACCTTAGTCAGGACAGGTGTTACCTGGGTAAAGCCAGGTGGGTGCAGGTGTGTATGGAGCTCATTGAACGGAGGAAGCCTTAGGTGCCACAGAGGTATTGTTTGCTTCAAAACTGAATTATTTACATATTTGTCAGAGAAATTGCATTAAGATCTGTGAGCTGGCGTTAACTAAGAGAAAATAACGAGAAAATAATCAACAGCATCTGATCCCACCCCCACCGGAGCTGCTGTTGTAGTGGGAAACTTGAGACAATGGCTGTTTCCTGGCGGTACCCGACCGCACATTCATCTTCCTCTGGTGACGCAGAGGAGTCATGTTACCGCACCTGTGACCACTCACTCACTGCTGCGTAAAATATTAACAGCTTTCAAGATTTTGCTTGGCCCAGGCCCCGCTCTCAAGGCTTTACTCACATCAGTCTTTGCCAGGAGTTAATCCTCCTCTGGGCTTTTCCTCCACGGTCTGTGGAACCTGGAGGTGCTTCAAACCCACTTCACTCTGCGACACAGGCTGTTCCAGCGGCGCGTGTCCTTATCACACTTCAGAGAAAACAAAACAGATGGACGTGTTTTCACTGCTCAGCAATAAGATCCAGCACATTTTAGGCTACAGGTGAAGACAAATTAGTAGGTAACGGGATTTCTAAAAACATCACCTCTGGGGAGGGGATTGCTTTTTTTAGATAAAATAAATCAGAGTTACTGGACTAAAAGTACTAAACAGTATTTTAGTGCTCATACTGATCTACCTTCACGAGATACATTTAAACAGAAAAACTTTGGTTCTTATTGCCCATTGGTCCATTGTATCCCTTTACAGCGAATATCCACCTGCAACAGAAGATCATTGTAGGCCTTTTCATTTTTAATGGCACGCGTCCTGAGATGCTGTTACTTACAGGATACGAACTGTAGACGAGGAGCTTCCTGAACATCCTGAAGAGCAGTAACCTTATGCCTTCAATCTGTTTTAATAAGTGAACGTTTTATTACCCTCACGATTAATCTTGCAGTCTGGCTTTACAGAGCGTGTCCCCTCTGGTCATCAGCTGAGCAGATGCACTGCCTGAGTTTATGGTTTAATAAATCTTTTTCTAAAACTATTCGGCCCTTGGTGATTGCAGATTTTCCGTCTTTAAGTCACGGCTTTTTGAAACATTTGATGGTGACAATTGTTAAATATTTGACCCTCTGGGAAACGTCTAAAAAGGGGAGGGGGGGCAAAGAGCAGCGTTGGGTCGTCTCAGGCCCACAGTCAAGATAGGATTTCTTCACCTCTTGGTCATAAATATTTCAGCTCGGGAGGCCACGGTTCAATGTGAGAGGGCCAAGCAACAAAAAGGATGTGTCTACAGGGACACTGGACCCAAAGAGGAAAAGCAGAGGTGCAAGGAACAGGCCGGCCGAGCATGGAGGAGGTGGCGAGGAAACGGCCGATAATCTCTGCGAGAGAAAGAGGTCAGTCTGAGAAATCCGTGCCTCCATATGCACGTGTGTGTGTGTGTAGATTTGTGTGTAGATGTGTGTGTAGATGTGTAGACTTCCACATGGGCTTTATTATAGCTGAACTGGTTTCGCTGAAGAACCTGTCACAGCATTACAAAGTCTCGCTCCATACTCGTTTGAGATTCCTCCTTTGTTTAGAATTCATTTGCAAACAACAGAAGAAGAAGGTTTAAAGCATAACCGTGGCAAATTAGTCAAAGAGCTCCATGTGGAAGTCATCAGAGGATGAGCAGCGCTGCTGCTGCTCGGATCTGCTGCATCATTTTCATCAGAGTCCCTCTCTTCCTCCCTGTGCTCACGGCCCAGGTCCAGGACCCGGACGCTACGCTCTGCCCTCTACGGTAGGATACGTCAACCATGACTTCACCAAGCCCAGCAGCCCTGCGTACTCCTTCCGCAGCCGCATGAGCAGTGCCAGTAAGTCTTTTTAAACACTAAACCATGCACCTCTCAGAAAACTGTGAAAGAAGACATGCAATGGCCTGTTTTTTTCAAACTTACTATATATGTAGCAATACCTACGGAAGAGTATTAGGGCCAGGCAGGAGAAAAATAAAAATAATATTGGAGAGGAGGAAGATTTTTTTTTCATTATGCACTTCGAGAAAAAAGTCGAATTGTCGAGAAAAACGTTGAAATGTCGAGATTAATGTTGAAGTACAATTTCGAGAAAAAAGTCAAAATGTCGAGAAAAAAGTCGAAATGTTGGGAAAAAAGTCAAAATTTCGTGAATAAAGTTGACATTTTGAGAAAAAAGTCAAAATTTCGTGAATAAAGTTGAAATTTTGAGAAAAAACGCGAAATTTCGACTCTTTTCTCGAAACTGTATTTCAACATTAATCTCGACATTTTGACTTTTTTCTCGACATTTCGACTTTTTTCTCGACATTTCGACTTTTTTCTCGAAATTGTATTTCAACATTAATCTCGACATTTCGACTTTTTTCTCGACATTTCGACTTTTTTCTCGAAATTGTATTTCAACATTAATCTCGACATTTCGACTTTTTTCTCGACATTTCGACTTTTTTCTCGAAATTGTATTTCAACATTATTCTCGACATTTTGACTTTTTTCTCGAAACTGTATTTCAACATTAATCTCGACATTTCAACTTTTTTCTCGACATTTCGACTTTTTTTCTCGAAGTGCACAATAAAAAAAAAATCTTCCCCTCTCAAATCTTTTCTCCTGCATGGCCCTAATACTCTTCCGTACAATACCACTTTGACCACACGGGGGCTTAAAGACCCGCTGTGCGCTGAGCTTACACAGGAACCTTCTTGCGATATGCTTCCCCCATGTGGCCACAAGTGGTACTGCAACATGGAGCCACTTTAAACGGGAACCTCTCCTGAAAAGGTTCAGTGGGTGGGGTGTGTGTGTGCTTTGCTGTACCTACGTCCCAGATAGTTGCCTGGAGATAAAGATTAGGAAATTGAGTGATAATTCTGTTCTGATCTGGGTCTGTGATGTAGCTGAAAGACATATTTTCAGACTCAGGCATCCACATTAAAGCATCTTAAAACTTTATATTACATATTTAATCTTGCTTATGGATGCTTGTTTGTTTTTTAGTGGTCTCTGTGGACTCCAGTCCAGGACCGAGGTACTACATTGGTGCCAAGCTTACCCGGTTTGGCCAGATGGAGACGCCATCCTACTCCTTTTCAGGTCGAGGGAGACGCGCTGGAATAAAAGGTGACTGTTCAACCTTCATCAGGGATGCAGACAGAACAGCTGCATTGAGAAAAGTTGGGTAATTGGTGTAATTAAAGCAATCAAGTGATGCAAATGATGAGCCAAATACCTGGAGACCAAACAAAGCTGGCATCCAGGTTGTCACGTTAAAACATCACAATATCAAAAGGTGAGAAGAGGATAGGGATATGCTTTTTCTTAATGAATGCTTCCAAACAAATTTCCTATCGTAGAAGAACCGTTCCCAACTCCTGGACCGGGGGCCTACAGCCCAGAGAGGGCCCCACCTCTCAGCACCCATCGCAGGTCTCCAGCCTTCACAATCGGAGCCAGGACAAGATACCGCTCTGTCGATGCCGTACCAGCCCCCAACAGGTGATTAAGACCACTGAGACGGGCTGACTGTTAACTGATCCAACTATTGAGTACTGTCCATGTCCAGATGGACATAGATTTAACTCATTCCTGTTTCCTTGAGCTCTGTTGTTTTCAGTTGAGTTAAAGCACTTAACCCCTGGGTGTCCCTTCTAGGGCTGTAATCAACAACAGAAATTCTTGGTTGACTGGACCCCTCAAATTTCGACTAAAATTCTAAATTGGCTATTTATTTATCTATTTTATTTGTTCATTTTTTTTTGGGGGGGGGGGCATTTTTGTTGTTGATTTGCTATATATTACATCGTTTTTTAATTTAATAGTTTCAAAACAATTATTAGACTAAAACATTGAAAGATGTTCATATTGTCAGGACGGACGGGGCAGGTTGGTTTACCGTTTTCAGGTGATACGCCATGTTTGATGTGGAGTTGTGATATCCAAACTGTTGCTTACAAAGTTTGCATCCAGCTTTTTTTCCATTGTCTATTTCAGGGGTTTTCAATTCCAGTCCTCAGGCCCCCCTGCCCTGCTTGTTTTAGATGCTACCCTGCTTTCAGCACACCATGATACAAGGAGCTGTGTCATCAACAGAGTTGTACAGACCTCGATGACAAACTAATGAGGACCATTAATTAGAATCAGGTGTGTTGATGCAAGGCAACATCTAAGGGCAGGGAGGCCCGGAATTGAAAACCCCTGGGGCCTCATGTACAAAGGGTGCGTACGCACAAAAACATGGCGTACGCCCTTTTCCACGCAAACGTTAGGATGTATCAAGAGTGAAATGACCGTGGAAATGTGCGGTGCCTGACGACAACTTCATGTCTGGCGTACGCACGTTTCCACAGCTATTGGTCCGTTGGCGACACTTAGTGGTGATGCTGGGAAACTGTTAATAATGTGAAAACAAGTAGCCCTCAGAGTGATGTGCACATCAGAGACACACTGATGAACAATTAACACATTCAACTGTCTGCAATTACACGAGTGGATATAAAAGCAAAGCGGTGCAGAAATACCGTTAACAACAATGGCAGCTTTGGCAGTGTTAAAAGATATCACAAATGGCGCAGTAAGAAGAGAAAGAATATTTAGCCGGTTTTCCTAATGTAATCGGAGCTATCGACTGCACACACATTGCTATAAAAGCAGCATCACTGGATGAATATGTGTACGTTAACAGGAAGCATTTTCATTCCATTAATGTACAGATTATATGATTAATTTATGTTATTTGTGAAGTTATTTCTTGGAAAAAGGGGCAGATCAGATAAGATTATTCTTCTTTCTGCTTGCCTTTCATTCACGAGTTAAGAACATTTGTATTTGTATTGAATTATTTTATTTTTTTGAATGAAATAAAGAATATTAAAAAAAAATAAAAAAATATGTCACAGGTGTCAAACTGAATCCCAGAAGGACCGGTGTCCTGCATGTTTTAGATCAGGGGTCACCAACCCTGGTCCTCGAGGGCCGGTGTCCCTGCAGGTTTTAGATGTTACCCTGCTTCAGCACACCGTGATAAAAGGAGCTGTGTCATCAACAGAACTATCCAGACCTTGATGACAAGCTAATGAGCACCGTTAATTAAATTCAGGTGTGTTAAAGCAGGGAAACATATAAAACCTGCAGGACACCGGCCCTTGAGGACCAGGGTTGGTGACCCCTGTTTTAGATGTTTCACTGCTTTAACACACCTGATTCTAATTAATGATCATCACCAGCTTGTCATCAAAGTCTGGATAGTTCTGTTGATGACACAGCTCCTTGTATCATGGTGCAATTAAACAGGGAAACCGGCCCTCGAGGGCCTATTTAAAAACATTTGCATATTTAAATGGAGGCGTGAACAGGGAGGAGTCTGGTACTCCTACATGTGCGCTCAATTCCACGTTGATTGGGATGTACAAAGGAAATGTGCTTGGATTCATGCCTACGCACAGTTTCATACATCTGGATTTTTTTGTGCGTAGAACGTTTTCTGGATTTAAGCGTACGCCATGTTTCAGTAGGAAATCCACGCAAGTCTTTGTACATGAGGCCCCTGGTCTATTTTATGTAACTTTACCACACTGCAGATGTCTTTGACATGATAGAGTTCAACAAATCACTGGCCCTTGTCCTTCTACCTTACAATCTACCCGTCTCTGGTCAGTGGGTTGGGCTTATCCAAAATAGCAAAAACAAGGGGGTGTCCAAAAAGATAGACGTTACCTGTGAAAGAGATGTGCTCTGAAAACACCCTCTTTAGAACTTGGTACTTTCCACCTGATTACGTTCCCTTTGTATCTGCAGTGAAAAAACACCAAGGGTTGACATTGTTTTCATACAATTTCATTCAATTGGAATTTTTTTGGGTGGTATCATCTGGGACTGGGAGTGAGAAAGAAAATGACAGAAACATTGATTTTGATTCATTTTTTATTTTGTTTGTTAATAAATTGCAACACCTCTGCCCCTCTGGCACAAGAAATGCTCCTTCAAAGATTGACATATAAAACTTATGCATCTATATATATATATATATATATATATATATATATATATATATATACACACACATTTTTTAAAAATTGAATGGCATTTTTAACCTCATTCCTCACCTTCCATAAGAAATATTCATGAATTTTCATGAATTTTCACCCGTTAAAACACATCAGCAGCAAACATTTTTACTTACTACTGACAATGAGACGGAGCAGGCTTATAAATGATTATTTGAATATAACAGGAAACATTTGGGCCAAACCTGGGATGTTTGCGGCCTTGTTGCTAATCTTATGTGTGCCAGATGTGACCCAAAGGTTCTAAGAGGGCAAACACAGGCTACAATGTGTGTGGATGGGCTACCTGTTGCCCCAACGTCATAAAAGCCTGGCTCTGACGTGATTTACAGGAAGTGTTCAACGGTCCAAGCACCAGTTTTGACCATGTCTTGTCTTTTAATCTAAATAGCCACACAAACCCTAAATCAAAGCCATTACTAAAGGCCAAATATGGGCCAAAGAAAACTGCAGACAAGAACACTTTCAGCAGCTTTATTGCTTATATTAAATTCTCTAAATATTTCTGTGTTCAACCCCCCCAGCTACAGTCTTCCTAACCTTCTGGGCTGTCACGTTCCCCACAAACCCTCCAGTGCCAGTTACAGCTTTTCAAGCCGGAGGAAAATCGGAGCTCCAAATGAAGACCTGGCAATGACGCCTGGACCAGGACGGTACAGGAGCACCGACCCAGACATCTACCGACAACGGCAACCCTCCTTCTCCATGCAGAGCCGGACAAAGAGATTAAGTTACCGCTCTGATGTTCCCGGTCCAGGGACATACAGTCCCGAGAGGATTTACGGGCACCTCCCAAGACCCCCGTCCTTCACCATGGGTGTGAGGCACTCTGAGTTTGTCATGCCGCTTGTGGTGGATGTTATTGATTGAATACAGATCACTTCAGATAAGATGTTATTTTATTTATTTATTTCTGTAACAATGAATGACTCAGCAAATGTAATCCAACAGTCCTGAAAAAATACAAAATACAATACAATAACAGTAAGAACTTAAATTGAAAGGGTTGTATCACAGAATTTCTTAATTAAATTAAATACTTGCATTGTGTGTGATATTCAAAATAAATAAATAAATGAATAAATAAATACATAAATAAAACAGAAAAACACTGATTTACTTCGAAGCTAGCTTAGCAAGATATGATCACATTAAGAAGGGCAGCGAGTGGGAGTCCCTATGGTTTTGTCTTTGGTATGGTGACTTTTACAGGAGCGCTCCAGTCGCTGCAGTGGCCCAGATCCAGCAGCTCCTTGGCACAGACCTGGAACTGGTACGCCCTCCCCGGGAGCAGCCCCTTCAGCTTAGCCCTGGTGCTCTCAAATGGACCCACCTGAAGGGGAAAACACTGTCAGTACGTCCATACTGATTTAACATCCAAGTTACTCCAAGTTAAGTGTTTGTTGTAGCATTTTATCCTAAATTCAGCTCATTAAAAAAAAAAAAAAAAATACAATTACTTAACTTTACTGTTGAATACTATTAATACTGTTATTTCTAGATTAGATTAGGTGTCTTTATTGTTGCTGAACAATTTCAGTGAAATTGACATTGCAGCTCTCGTTTGCAAAGAAAAAAAAAACAACAGCAACAATACAATAAAATACAATGCAATACTTTAAAATACAATAAAATACTTAAAAATACAGTAGAATATTATATTCTGAAATGCAATGAATGCATGTGTGGTTTCGAGGGAGGTTAAATGATAGAAAATTATGGTTTCTTTTATGGTTAAAAGATTTAATCATGGTTTGAGTTACTTCTATCCTTATGGACACAATATGATGGGAATAATGAAATACTTTAAAAAGAGCCATTTAAGCCACCCAACATAGCAATACCTCCTCTGACCACAAGGGGGCATGCAGGCCAGGGGCTGGCACTTGAGCCTTTTTGTCATATGATGCCCCCGTGTGGTCAGAGGAGGTATTGCTACCAGAGTGGCTTCAGTATACAAAAAGTACCTGTATTTCACAAACGGAGTGATTTATTGCAACTTACAAAATATTCAAATTCTCAAACTGAAATCTGGTTTCACTAAACAACCAAAATTTCAAGAAGGGGGAAAACAAAACCGTGTGATTGTTGACATGTATTCACAGATAAAGGGATTTTCTGATCATCTTTTGAAGTTGCCTGAGGGATTTGGGTATTTTTTTTAAACTTCCACTTGTGAAACATGTGAAATGTGTGGAGGCATCAGATGTGGATTTTTCTTTAGCAGCATTTCTCTTGTTACAACACCTCGGACCGGCATGTGTTGATGAGGACGTTTCTTACCTTGACAGAGTGTGGGTTGCCCCTGTTTTCCCACTTGTAGACTATCTGGTACTTGAGGGGGAAGATGTCCAGGCTTGCCCACGTCGGGGGAGGAGACCACTCCACGGACAAGTTTCTGATACTGTGAGGGAAAACACGAACATCTACGGGAGGATCTGGTTTCACTGCAAATAGATCAAAAGTGGAGGTTTAGATAGAAAACAGAATGAGAAAATGTTTAGGATTAACTACATTTCAGAAAAACCTGCAAAACTTTACTTCTCCTTATAAATTACATGATTACTTCTCTGTACTTTTATGATGATTCATGCAAAATTTCATTCTCACCGATATCCTCCAACATGAAACTGGTCAGATGAGAGCTGCTTTTGCCGGAACTAACTGCTGTGACGTTGACGATGTAGTCGGTGAGAAGTTTCATGTTGGGCAAGTGACAGCGCCACAGCTGGAAAACAGTCAAATGCAGCCTATCTTTAGCTTTTGATCCATATTATATAGACTTGGGCTTAGGACACTTTGTCCTTCTCGTGTCTCAGCCGTGTGATGGTTCATCGCAGATGCCTCTGAGTCCAGAGAGGGAGATGTACAAATACAACATACATACAAACTACTTCTTTTTAGTCTTAAATCTTCTCAAATCTTTTGTGAAAGTAGCTGCATCACGCAGTGCTTGATGTTAGTTTATCAAAGTCATGTTTTACCCATCAGCTAGTTCATGAATAACCAGAGATCCCAGGTGTGACATCTATTAACTTATTCCCTGGATGATTTAATGATAGAATACACTGTTGTAGGAGATATATAGGGATCCCTTCCAAGCTTTCCTCTTTAATTAATCTCAGCTCCTTGAAATCTTTGGTTTGGATGCTGTTTTTAAACCTAATTATTGTTACATTGTTTAAAAAAAAAATATTCTCAAGTTTTATTTCATTCACAAATAAAATACGATGAATTTGATTTTCCGCTGTTATTAGCCAGTAAACAGTCATACTGAACAGTTTAATTCAAATTAAAAAGACAGGCCTGTAGCTGATCGGTCAGAGGTTTTCTTAAAAAAAAAAAAAAAAAGACATGGTATTTTCCAAACTCTATAATTATAACTGCATGAAACAACAAGACAGTGCAGAAAAATCCCATGTAAATAACAGTCGCATGCTAAGTTTCATTTGGGCTATAATCAGTGTGGACCCCCCCCCCCCCCCTACTCATCTGCTGCAGACTCAACACGCACAGATCCCTTACACAAATGTAAACAGTCTGGTACCTGCTCAGACTCAGACGAGGGTGAGTCAGCTTTGATGAGACTGCAAGAAGTGCTGTTTGCCTGCTGGCTTCTCTCACTGTTAAGCAAAAGCAGGGACAGATTTAGAGACGTCAACCCTGGTGACACTTGTTAAATGAAGTATTTTTAACTACAACTACAAAAGAGGTTGGAGTATCCCAGGTTCACCTGTACGTGGCGATGTAGTGCATGGGAGCGGACTGGGAGGGCTCGGGCCAGGAGCAAACCGTCAAATTCGGGTAGGAGGGACACCAGCATTTCACTGCGGCGGTGGACGGAGCATCTGGAGGAGGAATACATCCCCTTATTTACAGAGCATAACCCTAAATGGCTCTGCATCACGATAAAGGCAATGCTTGAAAATAAATAATTCAGGAGTTATTACTAAACTCCATCAGTACATGTTTAATTAAATATAGAAAAATGTGTACACCTATTTATGCATGCACCTGCAATTAATTATGTTCCCTTAACCTTTAAAGTGCCTTTCCAACTTACAATTTGAATGCTTTACCTTAGATCTTAGCCATTTTTTACAAAACACTAACCATGAAGTCCTAATCCTCAGACAACCATTTAAAATTGTGCAATCAAGCAGTTTGGTCACTGTTGGATGTCACGGCTAAAGTGAGATTGTTCCCTAGCGCATGTAGTAAAACATGCAAAAGATGTTATACATATGCACGTGGAAAAAACATGGTCGCTGTGAGTGTTTCTGTCAGCCAGACTGGTACTCACCCCCTGATGTTGAAGTCACTCTCAGCAGCTCCAACGCTTGGCTTCCCAAAACACACAGGAGGAGCACAAGAGTGACACTTGTGCTATGAAACCTCACAGCCATCAGTGCTTCAGAGGATTTATACGGAGAAAGGTTTATAAAACTCTCCCTTGTGCAGGATTAAGAATCTACTCTCTTTCCAGGTCTGCGTGTACTTCTACCAACTATCAACTAGCTTAACTATCAAAGTTAAGCGATGATAAAGTGTGTGTCCTCCTGCTGACAGCGCTGGCCTGTGAATTTGAGCAGCAGAGCTCCTCAGAGCGTTAAATGGCCCTTACAAAGTGAAAGAGGAACAAAAACTGGAAACGGGAAACCTCAGTCAAAAGTTTTTGTGTCATATCTTCAGCGATGTGTTAAGTTTCCTTATGTCATAAACAAAGACATGCTGTAACATTTGCTTTATTCTGTTCCACTTGCTTACAAAAAAGGTTTACCTTCAGAGGGCTCAGGTGGCAATGGATAAGGTTTAAAGATACATAAAGAAAGACATCAGTGAATGTAGTATAGTTAGTATAAAATTTTAAACAGACAAAAACAAAAAAACAGCAGCAGAGGTCTCATCACCAGTATGTGCTCTCAGGTACTCTCCTCCCGTTGTGTTGGTGCTCTATACTGCCATCTAGTGGTCACACTGAGGAACTACGGTTTTAAATAAATTGGATACATAAAAGTGAGTTTATTTCAAGATTCAAAGTTCATTTTAATGGAGGTCTGATCCTCCTGTGGTGTCCGGTTGGCTGACATTTTCCCGATTGTCTCTGTGGGGCCATAATAGTTTCCTGTTGGTCCAGCCATTGAGGGAGACGCTGTGGAGGTTCCAACCCCCCGCTGGAGTCCCGTCTCTGGGGACGAGTCCCCCGCTGGAGGTCCGCAGGGACGTGAAGGCCTTGCTGATCCAGCTGTTTCTGGCTTCCTGGAGATCGCTGGCCAGGACTCCTCTGTGGTGCTCCATCTCCTGTAGGATCAAACAAAAGCACAATGCATTTGACCATTTTTTGTTAAAAAAAAAAAAGAAAAAAAAAAAGAATCTTTTAACAAACACAGTTCAAGGAGGATAATTATAAATAAATCTAAGCGTGTTTTTGTCTTTAGTACAGTGATGCACCTGAACAAAACACCATAGGTAAAAGTATAGGTTTAAGTTACTGTGTGCCATTAAAATGTTCATTATTATGTAATACAGGAGAAATTAAATTAGCAAAGAAGCTTTGATGAAAGTCGGTAAAGAGACTATTTCCTCTCACGTTTACACTGTTTCGTTGTGAGTGATTTTCTCCCATTTCTTACCGAACGCGACTTCTTCCTCACTTCTGCTTTCCAGCATTCTTGGCTTCAACGTCATGGAACATTTCCCCCCCTGAGGTAAGCTTTATTTCCCGTAGTCCACTTTGACATGGCCCTGACATCAGTAAATATCGTGGGCGGTCCAGTAAGTATTTGGACGGTGAGAGTTTTTATAATGTTGGCTGAAAGCACCCCCACGATGAATTTAAATGAAAACAGAAATGATACTATCAAAGTGTAGACTTTAAGTTTAATTCAAGACGTTTCATAGAAACCTATCATTTTCAGCTACTTCAAGCAAAGTACGTCCACCGACGCGGCCACTGAGGAATATTCACTTTCTTTTGAGTGCTTTCAGAGTGCGTTCAGGGTCATTATCCATCTGCACTGTGAAGCCCCATCCGTCTTGTAGCATTTGTCTGAGCAGTTTATGGCTCTGCACACCTCAGAATTCATCTCGCTGATCTGTCAGCAGTCACGTCGTCAATAAACACCAGTGAACCGTTCCACTGCCCGTACCGTAACACTGCCTCTACTATCTTTAACACACGATGCTTTGAATCATGAGCTGCTGTTCCTTTCCTCCTCCATACTTTTCTCCTCCTATCAATCTGAACCTGTCTCCCCCCATTTTTTAAATGGTGCCGCCAGTAATAAATCCTGTGTATTTACAGTCATGAAGGTGAGTTTTCCTGGCTTCTGTTCATGTTGATGAGGGTTTCTCTGAACCACATAAAGGATTCTGTGATTATCCACTTTGTCTTTCTTGGTCTTCCAGGGGCTGGATTCACCAATATGTTCTTAAGAACGATCTTAAGAAATGTCTTAAGATCTAAAATTAAGAAGTTCATAAGAAAGTTCTTAAGTGAAATTCCTCAATATTTTCTCAAGAACCATCTTAAGAACTGTCATTTCTTACGAATTTCTTATTTTTCCTACTTAAAATATGTCATTGCATTGCACGCGCCAACAAACAACATTTATACAGGTAGTTTGCGTCTTAACCGTCAGTCACTAACTAAACATGGAGAAGGAGAAAAAGAGATGCAGGAACTTTTCAAGGTTATGGTGGATGAGATTAATGTGCGAAAAAAAATACTATTGGGGAAAATGAATAATAATTAACTACCACGCTAACTAACATGCTAACAAACAGTTAACAGGCTCTTTGTGTAATTAATTACAAAGTATATCCTCAAACTATGACCTACTAGTCTAAACTTGTCTAAAATGTGTTGAAAAAGGTGATATTAGAGGCTTACTTTTTCATAGAAGAAACTTTAAGACAGGTCAAGGTTGTCTTAAAGTTAAGAAAAAAGTCAAGAATAAATTTGAGAACTTTTATTTCAAGAATACCATTTATTCTTAAGTTTTTTCTTAAGAAGAAACTTAAGAAGAAAGTTGAGAAAATACTGAACTTAAGAAAAAAATGACACTTAAGAAGATTTTTTTTCTTAAGAATGTTTTGTGAATCCGGCCCCAGGTCTTTTGATATTGTTGAACTCACCAGACACTTTCTTTTTCTTTTTCCAAAAGCACCAAACTGTTGAATTGCAACCAACTAACCAACTAACTAACCCCCAGCATTTACAGATGCTCGGATGGTCAGATCGTACCTGGATCTTGCAGTTGGCCTCCACCATTTGCAGCTTGGTCTGGGCCAGCTCATGCTCCAGCTCCCTGATCTGAGCCCTGAGCGACTTCTTCTCCTGGTCCTCACTCCTCTGATCTCCAGGTGTGGGATCTGCGCCGCGCTCCTCCCTGCTTTTTTCAGTCAGCTCCGGGCTTTCTGTCCCTGCTGCTGTTTCAGAGTCGTGACCTGCCGTGTTTGATTCTGCTACGCCTCGACAATGGGAGCAAGTCTTTATTGCTCTCTGCAAGATTAAAAGAGAGAGAAAGAAGCAGAGGAGGAGATGGATGAAACTCTGTACGTCCTAAAGATCCAACATCCACCTGCCTATGTAGATTTAGAAGAAAGGGCTGGGTATCGATTCAAATGTCAAGAATCGATTCGATTCCGATTCTTAAGATTCAGAATCGATTATCACGATTTGATTCGATTCGATATTGATTTGGCTTAGTGTTATTTAAAATGTTTTTTGAGCTGTTGCCTGAATTATATGACTGTAAAATAACTAGTGAAATAATAATTTCACAATAATTATTGTGAAATAACTAAGAAATAAATAACTCAAACAGGCCTTTCAATATCCATTTAAAGTGCAAAAAAAGAAATAAATTGCAAAAGTTCATGCAGTAAACAAATTATTTTAGCTTATCTAATTTATTCTGTCACCACGCACACATATTGCCATGAAGCACCTGGCATGACAAACTGTGTGTCCGACTACTGGGATTAAAGTTCACCGGGCGAAAATGTAATGATGGGGAAAAAAAATAAATAAATAAAGATCGATCTTTAGACATAAGAATCGATTTTTAGGAATTAATATGAGAATCGATTGAGAATTGGAAAATCGATTCTTTCAACACAGGCCTAGAAGAAACCACAATTTTACATGCAAAATTACAGACTCAAAAGGATTCTGAAGAGTGTTAAAACAGCAGCTGCACACAAGAGTTTTTTCCGCACCTTGAGCGACTCTAACTCCTCTCTATGGGCGGCTTCCTGCCTCTCCATGCGTAGTGTCAGCCGAGAACAGATCTGAGAGAAAGAGCAGCTCATCTTAACATCACAAGGAAAAACCGTCCAGTCTGTGTTATATTCACATTTATTATGTTCGGAGCTGGTTTTAATTCCCGGCGTTGCACCTGCGACATCAGGAAATCAGCGTACCTGTTTGTAGTCTGCAATGATACCAGATGATCTTTTGATTTCCTGCTCAGCTTTCTCCAGCTCTCTCCGAAACACCTGCTTCAGCTACAAGAAGTGGACATTTCTTTTGGCACACATGTCCACATTTAGATCTCAAGTGCTAATGAGGTAGGTGTTGTTGTTACCATGGCAGCTTCCTCCTCTTTCCCTCTTTTCTCGTCCTCAGTGTCCTGCAGACGGTGTCTGGTCTGTAGCAGGTCTTTGGTTAGTTCATCCACTCTGTCTTCAGCCTGCAAAACAGTGACAGCGATCAGGACATAATCCAGCTCCCCCTTGTCGTTCCCCGTTTGTGTTATGCCTAAAAATACTCGCCGTCTGCAGTGACGCACACAGTACAAGACTGTATCTAAGATGTGCCCATAATTTAACATTTTAAACTCATTTCCTCAGTCTTTCTTTCAGTCTAACTGCAAGCACATCTTAAATGCGTGTCGTCACATTTCTTTATTCCAATATCCTCTGCACGGTCTCTACTGGGGACAGGTCAGGATCTCAGGCAGGCCAGTCCAGACCTGCACCCTCCTCTTCCTCACGCCTTCTTAATGTGTGGTTTTAGATCATCTTGCTGGCTAATTAATTGACATCCATGTAATAAATGTCAGCTTTGGGGTTAATTTTAAAATCTCTGTGTAGAGCATATATGAGTTTATTTCTGCCTTGCATTGTGGGCCTCAAGTACTCCATGTGGTTATTTCAGCTATAGATGGATGGCCGTTATTGATGCGGTGGTGTTTAAGGGGTTAGTGACTACAGACGTCCTGCTGAGGTTTTCATCTTTGCCCCCACACGACAAAACTCCCAAATAGTCTTCAAATCATTTAAAATGAAAATCCCCTCCAATTATTTCTTTGAGAAACATCTTTCCTGAAGACTTTTTTTACTATATTTTCATACACCTGTTGACAAAGTACAAAATACAAAGAACATTGTATTTCAGTAAATGGTGTAAAACTATGGAATTGTTGCGAAAAGGACTTAAGAATGTGTAGTTCAATCCATACCTTCAAAAGAATGTTTAAAATTAAGACTATCAACGGGTATAAAAAAATACTGTAATAAACTGTATGGATATATTGTAATTCATTGACACCAAATTTCATAGTGTAACTATTATTACTGGGCTTTTGTTTGCTTCTTCGCACCCACCATATAATATATGATAGTGTAACAGATGTATTATTGCAGTGTGTGTGTGTGTGTGTGTGTGTGTGTGTGTGTGTGTGTGTGTGTGTGTGTGTGTGTGTGTGTGTGTGTGTGTGTGTGTGTGTGTGTGTGTGTGTGTGTGTGTATTGATTGTATGATAATAGGGTAGGCATCACAAGCTCAGGCTTCAGCCTACACCTTTTTTGGTCACATCTTTTTGAGCCATCTCTGTAGTTCCTCTCTGGTTTTGCTGTTTTCCCCATATGTGCTGTATAATGATGATGGTTGCACCGATGTAACATTGTTTTTTGGATGACCAAAATAAACAATAAAAGAAAGAAAAAAAAAAGTTCTCACGTGTTAACATTAACTGTTTGAATTGAGATCCCCTTTATTTCACCTCTGACCTTTTGGGAAGTGGCTTTGAGGCCCAAAATGCAAAAATATTGGTATTAAACAAAGCTAATATAATGATAAAAACAAACAAACATTAACTATCTGGGATTCATACTGTCTGCACAGACATCAGTGGCACCGTTATTGTGATTCCTGAACTTCTTCTGACTCGATGTTGGACACGAGAGGCTGAAATACAAAGATTTGCTTGCATCCTCCAAACCTGCTGTGCAGACGTGGATCGTACCTTGTCCAGGGCGTTTCTCAGCGCTACCTTGCTGCTGATCAGGGTGTGGGCCAGGTTGTCGTTCTCCTGCTCCAGGCGGAGGCTGGCCTGCTGAAGCCGGCGGTTTTCCCTCTGCGAGCGACAGAAGAGCGTATCAGTGTCTCCAGATTGAAAAGCAAGAAGTTTCAGAACAAAAGGAGGAAAAACTTGAGTGTTTCCCCACCAGGTATTTGTCCAGAGCGTCTCCATCATCCATTATCTGGAGCCGGCTTTCTTTAAACTTGGCCTTCTTCGTGGGTACCTGAGAGGAGAGAGACAGCGCGAATGAAGTAATATTCATATTTGAAAACTCACTCTCTGAAAACAATTTTTATGGTTTGTAGATAAGTTAGACTGAATAAATGAGGACACGATAACCTGAAAAGACACATGAGAATGATGGAGCTCTGATGGCTCAATGAATCAACTTTGTTTTCATTTTATCTCAATTCAAAAAATCTGTCTTGCTGAGAAATATGTTTATAGTTGTTTGGATCATTCAAGGAGTGTGGAAAGGCCTTATAAATTAAAGAATCTCTTTTATTTCTTGGGACTAAATCCATCCATCCTCTGTTACAGTTGTTACGACTGCGCTATTTTCCTGACAAAGCAAGTTGAACTCATGCAGTTTTTAATTTTTTGAAAAGGAATTTGATAGTTTAATCTAGAGTCAGATAAGGAAGACAGATTTAAGAAGCATAAAATGAAAATAATGAAGTAGAAGGAACAGAAAGCTACTTAGTTGCAGTACTTTAGTAGACATAAGCAGATAATTTCTGCAGATTATTGCAATAAAAGTGCATTGAAACCAAAGCGAATCCATGCAACAGTGGGTCTTACCGTGAATGTGGGCTCTATTTCAGCTGCCAGACAGGCGAGGATCTCCTCCTCGCTCATTTCCTCAACAACATGGGAATCACAGGCCATCACCGTGGACATCTCCTGCATCATCTCGCCCGGATTTGCAGCCGCAGGGGCCTCTTCCGCTCACACAGACACGGCCAGCTGCAGAGTTTCAACATAAAGCCACCAATTCCAGTGGGGAAAGGCGCAGTGGATAGGGTGGAAAGGATGATCCACCGCCAGGCGCTGGAGTCCGTCCTGAGTGACTCAGACGTGTGAAGTGACTTTAGAAAAGGTGGAATTTCTTAATTTGTACTTGAAGTGGAAAAAAACCCACCAAACCCAAAGCAAAGCAGGCCAGTCCGAGAGAGGAAAAACAGGATAAAGTCCACGTTGTCCGAAACAAGGAAGCTATTTATGGTCCAAAGGTAAATAAGGGAGCTGTATGTTTCAGCAGGTGAAGTGCTGTGAATGTGCACGCCGAGCAGCTCGCAGGTGGCAGTCAGAGTAGCTGGTCAGGTGAGTGCAGGAGTGTGAAATTTTACAGGTTTGGGGCAGGGTTTATAAGTGACCTGAGCGAGATTGTGAAAGACAAACAGCTCTGAACACACCCACCATTGTTCTTACATTTCTTTTCACCTCACCCGTCTTCTCCTCTGAAACACACACACAAACACCTGCGTACGGAGCCACACATCTCAAACAAATCAGGTCGTCCTTAACTCAGAACCAGCCGCTGTTAACGAGCTAAATGAGGGATTTGTATTCTTAGGTGCTTTCGCCTTCAAGCTTTTTCCTGTGTTTTTTCTTTGGCCGACGCTCCGACAGATGCTGCGTGAACCTGCTAGACTTGTTGACTAAAGCGCTGCGTGTCAGGGGATGGTGATGTGGCATCTGTGATATTTCACCCCGGGGTGTTGGTGCTGCCGCACCGTGATTGTCACGGCCCGAGCAGCCCGACGGGGAGCAAACAGGTCCAGCAGGTGAAGCGATAAATACCAAAGCAATAAAGCCGGAAAAACAAGGCTCCTTCTGCTCCTCCTGCATGATCTCAGGGTGACTTTCATGAGATGATGCAGTTTCTCCTCATTCCTCCTTCAACTGTTAACTGTCTTTTTTTGTCCCCACCTTCCCATAATCAAGGACAGAACAACTTAATGGCTTTTCCTAGTTTCACTTCCTTTCCCTAATCTGCACCATACCTAGGGTGGTTTTTCAACGTACGGTTCACATGTGCTTTCATTCTTTCAGAAACTGTGATTCCAACACATCGTGTATCTTCTGAGTCATTCTAGGAAAAGACGCAAAAATGTCCCCGACTGATTTATAAACATTTATTACTCCTTAAGAGAAAATAAGAAACAAAAAGAGAGAAAGAAACATTTATGAAACAAGGTGGTTTTCTCACCGTATCAGGGTGTACCAAGTCTAATCCATCAATACGGGGATGATGTGTGTGAGTATATTCTCTACATAGCAGTGAACACAAATGCAGAGTGGACATCGGACATCTGAATAAATAAACCAATAATAAATATTTTAAATAATCGTCTCTGATTGGCTCTAATATGCTCATATTTATACATACACACTTTCACCACAAGTATAGATACTGTAACATCCAGGGTCTCTGTTCTCACCCAACTGTTTTAACAGAAATACAAAGAGGAACCGAGCAGAGTTATTATCGTTCACGAAAACGAAATAACGAAAACTAAAATTGAAAAAACAATTTCGTTAACTGAACTAAATAAAAACAAAAATTAAAAGACAAAAACGATAACTAACTGAAACTATATTGCGTGTTTAGAAAACTAACTAAAACTAACTGAAATTATAGATATAATTTCCTCCGTTTTCGTCCCTGTCAATATAAGCCTCTTGGTATGATCAATTTATTCCGCTCTGGCCGTTTATCTCCAACTGGCAGCTACGGCACCTGAACGCCTCACGGTCCGTGACGTCAAAAAACTAAAACTAAAACTAAAACTAATAAAAACTAAACTAAAACTAAGCATTTTTGAAAATATAAAAACTAATAAAAACTAGCAAACCCACACTAAAAACGAATTAAAACTAACTGAATTGAAGGACAAAAAGTCAAAACTAAATAAAACTAAACTAAAAGGAAAAATTCAAAACTATTATAACCCTGGAACCGAGATGGATGAGAAGATAAAATAAGTAAACTACATCTAAAACCCTGACGTCCCTCACAAAAACTACAGCACTCCGTAGAAATCTATAAATGCAGGGATACGCCAAGTCATATCACTGCGTCCAGTTCATGAAGAGGGCTTCAAAATCGGTGAAACGTGATCCCAGTAAAGTAAATTGATCCTCTCTTTTCATACATCTGAATCCCTAAACAAGAAAAAGTGAGACACATCAACTCGTACATAAGACACGGCAGGAGAGAAGTCTCTTTTCAAGCTGACTGAAACTGCTAAGTGGCCTAAACTTCCTTTCCCCCCTCGTGCTTTACACACAGACAAAGCTAGTTTCTATAGCTGACAAACCACTATTGCTGATAGAAAAACAGTTAGCCCTCATGTACTGGAAGTCAGACGGTGACATGGGGGAGGAGGACGGGGGGTTTACACCGGAGTGGTAGCGAGGAAAGTACAACAGAAACCAAACACGCCGTGCAGTGCATCTTGCTCACTGAAACACGACATGTATGAGAATCTAGCACGTGTCTCCACTTGCCCTCCTGGGTATCAGCTCGCAGCTGTAGAAGAGTCTGATACTGGATGACGTGGGAGTTACAGGTGAGAAAAGAAAAAAAGTGAAGATCCCTTACCTCCTCATCTAAGGTGACTGGAAAAGGCTTAAGATGTACTGAGCTCTGTTTTCATACAACACTCATGCTGAAACCACTAACAGCTAATAAGTCATAAAGACATGACTTGGGTCAGGGCGGCCAGTTTCCAGTAGTTTGCTGTATGTTTTGCCAGAGATCGAGCTAAACTTGAGTTTTATCGTGCCTCATGAATGTATTTTTACTGAGATATATCATAAGTCCTAAGCCTTTACCTCTATTAGAAGCTTTCCCGATCTACTTTACTCATTTATGATTTATTAATGTTTCCAAATACTTCACCACAAAGTTTCCTGAAAGACTTCTTTCGGTGATAATCACGAGGAAACAGACTCAATCTGACTTCTAAAAAAAAGTTGATACATATTTTCTTTCACGGACTTTTCCATGAAAAAAGTCCCTGTAAATTATTCTTTTTTTCTTTCTTTCTGACAAGTTATTCAAGGAAGTCGTGCGACTGCTAAACCGCATGTAGTGGGCTGGTGATTACGTCACACCCGCGTGACACATTAACTAAAGCCGTGGGAGTTTGTGGGCCGTTTCCCTGCAGATCGAACACGGACCAGGCTGCAGCTGCAGCTCCATCCATCCATGTGTGAATGAGTGGGGGGAACTGAGGGCGACTAAAGGCAGCATGTGCAGTAACGGCTGTGTGATTGTGCTGTATCTTAATAGATCCCCTGAATTTGGTCATGAGTATGTGCTGGATTTATTAGAAATGTTCGTATGTGTGTGTGTGTGAGAGAGAGTTTGTGGTGAAGAGAAAGTCAGACCTCGGTGCTGTAGGGGCGCGGCGGCGGAGGAGGAGGGAACACGTCTGAGGGGTTGTAGTAGCTCAGAGGGGAGGAAGCCTGCGGGTGGACGGACAGGGGAAGAGACGCCGATGGGTTCTCGTAGTAGGTATGGAAGCCCAGGCGCTCCCCTCCGTTACGCATGCCGTCTGCGAGTCCAGAGCGGACGGGGTACGGCGAGCAGGTGGGGCAGTGGTTGTGGTGAGAAGCGGACGTGTCCAGCTGGTCCAGAGAGACCGGCGTGATGGCCGTGCCGTCCATGGCCAGGGCGTTGCAGGCGTTGCACGGGGAGTGAGAGAGCGGGTCGGCCCCTGCCACGGAGCCCACGTCCGCCTCAGAGTCATTCTTCTTACAGCAGTAATACTGCGGGACGTTGACAGCAGGAGACGGCCGGGGAGAGACGGAGGAAATGTGAGCAAGATGCTTATCACGTGAAAAAACATACTGTATTATGAACATCAATAAAAGTGGAGGAGATTGATCCCTGTTCTCGCCTAGAGGCTCATGTGACGACTGATTCTTCCATCTTTTCAGGTGAGCAAGTCGTCCTCATGTTCATCCGTATTTATAATCTGGCCTTCCTTTGTATGAGATTTAATTGAGTTAGGTGTTATATAAATCAACATATTTTCTTGTTCTGCATTTAATTTCAATTCTTAGTATTTTATTTTGCTGAAGTTTTGTGATGTTTCCGGTTATTTTCACTATTTTTAAATTTTCTTCTATTGAAATACGTTTTTTTGTTTTTGTATTTGCCTCATTTAGTATGCACTGATTTATCTTTAGTTGTACTTGGATTTATCTTTAATCTATCTGTTTTTGGTTGTTATTTGTCATTTGTTTTTTTCATTTTCGTTTTTTTCATTTAGGAAAATTCATTTTCTTTTTTCATTGTTTTCTGCTTATTATTATCTTTAGTTTTTATTTGTTTTTGTTTTTTTGTCTTGTTTTTCTTTTTAGTTGTTGTTCTTTGTACTTGTTATCTACTTTGTTTTATTCTGTTTAACTAACATTGTATATTGTACTGTAAAAGTTTTATAGAAATGTATATTTGTACTGTTGCACCCAAGGAAGAATAGTGGCTGCTGAGGCAGCAACTAATGGGGATCTGAAATAAATAAATTAAATAAAATAAATAAATAAGATACAGCATTAAAAAGGACTTGCTTCAACCTCTCACTCAAGTTTCATATTAAAACCCCTTTTTACCTGAAGGCATATGCACCTGTAATTTATTTAAATGATTCAATACATTAAATGTCAAACATTAAGCACAAGTAGACTTCTCTGTAAACGTATCTGTACACATGATATCACCCAAGAAGAAAGTACTTTCATTTCATGGACGTTTGCATGACAGAAGGAAGGTTTTAGAAGAAGAAAAGAAGCTCTAGTACTGTTTCAGAGGCACACCTGGTGATCTGACTGCTGTCACCTTCAAGTGTGATTTTTTTCTGTTACATGATGTTAACTTCAAACAGCCACTGTTTGGCTTAAGGCTTTTCTCCCACTAGGGGAGTTTTTACCATTGTTTGTAATAATTGCTCGGGGTTCATGTTCTGGGTCTCTGGAAAGTGTCTAGAGACAACTTTTGTTGTATTAGATGTAGGGTTGCAAAATTCCGGGAATTTTCAAAGTTGGAAACTTTCCATGGGAATTAACTGGAATATATGGGAATTAACGGGAATATATGGGAATTAACGGGAATAAATAAGAAATTTACAGAATTGAAGGTTGGCCCTTAACAGGGAACTTAAATATAGTTGGGGGAAATATATTGTAGCATAGTCTTGGCTAAAACAACCAGATTTAATGCAAGTACACTCCTCAATCACATGCACACAGCACATTGCTTACTGCAGGGCTATTGAGGCCACGCCCCCTACAGGCACTGTGCATTCCTCCATCACATGCACAGGTGATTTCTTGAAGCCTGGAGGCCACACATTTGAGCTCAAAGCACAAGACTATTGAAGCCACACATTTGAGCCCACGGACTATATAAAGTCAAGTAAGTTTTGATATTATTATGGGGTAAATATATTTGATCTATAATGGTATTAATGTTTAACTTGCATTACTTTTTGATTGGGTGGGGGAGTGGGGTGAGTTAGTATTTACTCAACATTCATGTTTTTGTTGTTCATTAAAATAATTGTTCATACAAGAATAAAAACTAAAGTTCTACTCGAATAAATCTGTTGAAATGTCATGTTTTTGTATTATCTTGCATGGATATCTGCTTATGACAAAATAAATACCGTATTTTCTGGACTATAAGCCGCACCTGTATATAAGCCGCATCCGCTCTATTTTTTTAAAAAACAATAAAAAAAGATATACAAGCCGCACCTGTATATAAGCCGCATCCGCTCTATTTAAAGAAAAAGATATGCAAGTCGCAGATATTTATGTTGTTAGATTAGATATTTACTACATCTACAGAAGGATTTTGAACTGTAAATGATGGACATGTTTGTACCTAAATAGATCCTTTCCTAACAGTGTCTTTTAACACGGCAGCAACTTTGCTGATTAAAACGTGACAGAACCAAGAGAAAATAACTGGTATTTATTTATCTATTTATCTGTTTGAAATCTGCTTCTACTTCTATCTGCTAAAGAAGAAGTAGCGTATTCTTCTTTCCATTTATTTTGTCTTAGTTTTTATTCTAATTCCGGTTAGCACTCCCCCTAGCGGTGGAAGAAAAATCCACAGAATAGCCGCACCTTTGTATAAGCCGCACGGTTCAAAACCTATGAAAAAAGTAGCGGCTTATAGTCCAGAAAATACGGTATTTACATTTATGTTTGGATATGATACAGTTTGTTTAAATTACCCCCAATTTCCAGTTAATTCCCATAAATTCCCATAAATTCCCAATAATTCCCATACATTTCCATAATTCCCATGGAAAGTTTCCAATTTGGAATATTTCCAAAATTCCCCAGCTTAACTTCCCTTGGAAAGTTTCCGGAAATTTACCGGAAATTTTCCACCCCTTTGCAACCCTAATTAGATGCTATACAAATAAAATTGAATTGAATTGAGTTAACTACAGGTAAAAACATGCTGAGCTCAATGTAATCTTTAGGGAAAAAACCATGAAAATTTGTTGTTGACGCAGAAATCTCCAAAGCTGTCGGCCCTAGTGTTTGGTTTTTGCAGCCAAAGAAATACCTCTGATTATGGGACCAAATCTCAATATCACTATATCAATATCAGTCTTTGCAGAGAAATTCTTGTAGATGATGTGATTTTGTTTTTAAAATGTTTCAGGTTTTTGTATTTTTGCCCATGGAAACAACCAGTCCTTGGGTAGTTTTGACTGTTGCGCCTGAATCAAAGTTATGAGACTGACTTCCTCTACTTCAAAATAAAAAAACAACAGTTTGAAATATTTTGAAAAGTTGAAAAAAACAACAACAAAAAAACCCTCCTTATTTTGATGATTCAGAAAAATGCACACATGCACACGATACCTGGAGTCTACAGTAACAGAGGACTGCTACGATGCACAGCAGTATCACACCGGCAAGAATTCCTCCGGTTATAACGACAGTTCCCGCTGACATTCGACCAGCTCTCCATCAAACGCTTCAGAGGCGCAGCGGACAGGAAGGCGCAAGGAGCAATGGAGGCCATCAGAAGTTTATATGTGAAGAAGAAGGTAGAAGAAAAGTGACACTGGGATATCAGAAGTTTGCTGCAGAGCATCCATCAGCTTTTTACTTTTACTCCAAAATAAAACCTGAACATCACTGTAAAGTCATGAAGTAACTGACAGGTTATGAAATATTGTTATCAAACGGACAGGCTTTGTCAGTCACCCTCATAATCATGTGAAATGCCTGTGTGATTTAATAGGACACAAAAAAAACAACTTTCAGTTGGAATACCACAACTAATGAGATACTTCTGAATATTACTTTCTCATACTATCTTGGTTGGATGCACCATCAGCCATGCGGCACCTTTTGTAATCCTGCCTTAATCACATCTGATCCGGACCAAATCAAGTTTTCCCTTAATGGCAATTGTATTTCTGAGATAATTTGTGTTTTAATACCCTAGTGAAAATAGAGTTTAGTCAGTGTGTGGTTTTTGGCTTCTAATCACGCTTCAGAGCCTCCTAAAGCTGCTAGCAAAGCAGTGTTATAGTTATGTCTATCCATCCATCCATTGAACTCCACCTGTCCTGATTCAGGTTGCAGCTTAAGCAGACCTCCCTCTGCCCGGCCGCCTCCTGCAACTCTTCTGGGGGGAATACTAAGGCATTCCCAGGCCAGCCAAGACATACACTCTCTGCAGCATGCCACAGGTCTGCCCCAGGGCGACCTCCCCCAGGAGGTGTCCGGGGGCATCCTCACCAGATGCACAAACCACCGGAGCAGCCACTGCTCCGAGTTCCTCCCTGAACGTCTCACCTCCTCTTTAAGGAAGAATCCACCAACACAATATACAAAACTAATTTCAGCCACTTGCATCTACCATCTTCTTCTTCAGTCACCACTCACAGTCTATAATGAAAGGTTAGGGTAGGAACGTAGAACAGCTGGTAAATAGAGTCCGGCCTTTTGGCTCAGCTCCCTCATCATCTCAACAGACCGGTAAAAGGTGTGTATCACTGGAGATGATGCTGATCTGCCTGTTGAGCTCCCAAACGAGACTCTGATGCCACGTTTACACATAGCCGGGTATTTACAAAAACGGATATATCCCCATCTACGTTTTGAAAAATACCATAATTTACACGAACCCGCATCAATACGCTGTTAAGGTGCTATGAGCAGCCAAACCTACAGGGGGCAGTGTAACGAGAAGCATAAAGTCATGCTAGCCAATCAGAATCCTGGAAAAAAACATCCACAAATGACACGAGTAACTTCCAGTTACTTCCAAGATGGAATGAGAGTCTTTCGTTTGGAGTGACAGAGAAGTGGAGTTACTTTTAAGTGTGACTTTAGAATATAAAACAAGTAAAATATTGACGGTGGCCAAACAAATTGTAAACACAGGTCGCACACATGACGCTGTACTGCAAAAACTCAAAATCTTACCAGGAATATTTGTCTTATTTCTAGTTAAAATGTCTAATTTTTAGTCAAAAAAATCTCATTACACTTAAAACAAGAGTCATCACCAGATAAATAACTTGTTATTTGACAATTTTCACCTGTTTCAAGTACATTTTTACTTTTTTCCAGTGATGAGTCTTGTTTTAAGTGTAATGAGATTTTTTTGACTAAAAATGAAACATTTTAACTAGAAATACATTTTTGCAGTGTGTTGACGTTTCTGTAGCATAATGTGTTTTGAAGCCTAAATGTCCGTTTCCCTCCGTTTACAAGCAAACGTGATGACGGAGTTTTTGCAAATCTCTACTTTGGCCGGAGTTTTCAGAAATGATCGTTTTTGGTGACTTTGAGCTTCGTTTTCGTGTAAACGAACGGCCAAAACGCATGAAAACGACACCGTTTTTGCTACGTGTAAGCGGGACCTGAGACACAAACTCTTTAGGCAAGACCTCACTGCCAACCTGAAGAAGGCATTCCACCCTTTTACCTGCTGAGAACAATGGTGGACATGGTCATATGTCTTCCCCCAAGTCCACAACACACATGTGAACTGGTTGAAGTAACTCTGACAACCTCTCCAGCAGCCTAGCAAGGGTATAGAGCTTCTCCAGTGTTTCACAACTTGGGAAGAACCCACGTTGTTACTCCGAAATCTCAGGTTCAACCATCAATCGGACCCTCTTCTCCAGCACCCCTACATAGACCTAACTCCAATAAGTGGGCCATTGATAGACCTGTTCAGATTTAGACGTCATGGTGACCCGGTCAACTGAATCACGTGTTGAGCAACGTCAGGGACCGTTTCCCCTGAGGAATCGGGCTGAAAAACACTGATCTAGCCAGTAGAAGCTCAGACTGCTCCTCCCCAGAGAAGTCATAGTCCATGTACCGAAGAGGGAGTTCTGGTGAGATGGCGAGTCAAGGAGGAGTCATTGTGAATTGACTGACACACGGCACAATACAGATTATATACAGATGTGAAAACATCTGACTAGGTTTTAAGGAGACTGTAAGGATGTTGTCATGGATAGACAAAGGAGAATTTCTGGACAAAGTGTATATTTGAGTTAATTTTCATTATTAGGACATGTCAGACACACAATTAGTGGCCTTAAATTACCACATTAATGTGTCTGTTCTTCCAGGGATGTTGCTGCGGTCCTCTGGGTGCTACATGCATGGGCTGTTGTAAAAACCCTAGCAACTAAGAACATCACAATTAGGGTAGCTGGCTCATTAGCAGAAGCAAGGACATTAAAATAGCCCACTGCAAGGTCAGACAAGCTGCAAGGAAAGACATTAGCAAAATTGATCTGACAGTAATTTAGACAAGTAAAGGAACAAAAGCTGAGACTGCAGTGAAACCATTTCAAGCCGCTGAGGAGCAGTGGGTGAGGAAAATATCCTTTTGATGTGGACTTAGAGCTTTCACATTTCACAGATATTATTTTTCGTGCACATAAAGCTTGATAAAACACTTCCAGTGTTCCCATTGTTTCTGTCATTAAATAAACCTGATGTCTTCCTGATCACCACCAGAGGGAGATGCTTGTCACAAACTCAAGCAGTGGTTGCAAATCAATGTCTGACAATTCTTCATGTTTGAATTTTTAAATCTTATGAGTTTTATGGTCTCAATTAATATTTCCACATCTTCTTTAATATTTCATAGTACTCATTCTGCAAAGTATGATCCCACCTGGAGAAAAGCAGATAATGCAGGGTCTGTCTTTGGGCAGAGCTACATTTTGATTGACATGCTCGTCCACAGCTACCACGCCTTTCAGTCAGATGCATTGTTCAGTCGTAACCTCTCTCTGGTTAAAGAACTACCAAGAAAATCTGCGTTGCTATGCCCATGTTTCATAAACAGTCTGAAAATGACATAACATCAGGAAATAGCACAAAGAGTTAGACATTTAGAAATGTTTTCATAGAGAGGTTGAGTTTTTGATAGAAGGAATGGACACTTACATTAGAAGATAGCTGGGGATGCAGAGATGGAAGGATGTGAAAAGGAGGGAAACCTTGACAGGCCAGTGGAGTATTACCCTCAAAGCCATTTCTCACTGGAAGTCCTGCAGGGAGGAAGTGGTGAGCATCAGAAACACACTCAATAAACACTGCAATTATTATGAAATCAACCTGTATGTTTCCATCAAGCAGTTGTTTAACTTATCTGTATTATTTAAGCATAGGCTTATTTTGACCAGAAAAGAAAGATTTTCTGTTTACATTCAGATATACCTTTTTATTTTGCAGAAGAACTCATTACCTGAATACTTGGATTATTCAAAGGCTAATGGAAATTCATTAAAATAAACATACCTTTTAAATAATTACACTTCCTTAAGAATGATCAAAACCAGTAACTGTCCCCATCACAGCATTTCAAACGGGTCAAGTTTTGGACTCCTTTGGTTCTTTTCGTTTCAAGTTATTCACTTGTAGATTCACTGGTGTGTTTGGAGTTTTTGTCCTGATGCATGACCCAGTTTAACCCAAGCTTTTAGAGTTTAGCAGCTCTAAATTCAGCCCCCACCAACACTTCTCCACCGCTGTGCTTGACACTTGGTACGAGGCATTACGCTGATGTGTTGTGTCGGCTATCTACCAAACATTATGGTCAAGCATCTGGTGTTTTTCAGCTGTACGAACTTGAAAGTTAGCATTCTAACCATGATGTGTGTATTCATAGGTCTTTTTCACTTTTGTTATGAGCATTTCACAGTGTGACCTTTGGATGAACTTTCTATTATGTCCACTCTGGAGAACACAGCTGTCCTGATTGTTTTTCATTTAGAAATAATCTTTCAAAGTGTTGAATGAAGGACTATAAAATGGTTTAAAAGTATCTAAATAACCTTTCCCAGTTAAATAGGCACCAATAATTGCTTCTCTGAGGTCATTGCAACTGCATGATCCAGACTAGTAAACTGACAAAGCTTCTGCTTCTTTAAAAAGGGGCTCACACTTCCCGTTAATCACTTAATCATGTGCATTTAATTAGCACCATTTCTCTTTCACACTCCTCTATATAGACGCTTTCATTTCTCTTCAGCGACACTCACAAAAAAGTATGGAATAAGCACCACATCACAACCCAGAACACCCACACAAGTGAATTGAGTTCAGGAGCCTGAGAAACACACGCTGCTGCGATGGCACTCCAGAGTGAAATACATGGGTGGGTTCAGCCAGAATGAATCATTTTCAGCTCTGATAGTAATTAGAACACTAGGAACCGGTTTTATTTTATCTACTGTTCAGGGGAACAACATTTATTGTGGCACAAAAGAACTTTGCAATTTGGGGCTCGGAGGACATCCCCCCTCATGGCCACGGCCATATTTACGAAGCCGTGAGATTTACTCATTTGTTCTCTTTTTTATTTTCTTCTCCATTATTACTTTCTTGAGGCTCTGCCATGATGTCCACTGTAGCTCTGAGAGTCGGCGCCATCGTTATTGTTGTGTAACATAAAAGCCATAAAGTGATACGCAGTTATCACTAGGGACAACCGGGATGGCAGTCCAGGGCAACAGGAGCGAGCTCGATGAAGCTCCCTGAAAATAATCCAATATTCCTTTAAATGAAATCAAAACTAATATTTTGACATGAAAAATAACCCCTCCATGGTGAGGCTTCAGTTACGCTACTACATCTGATAAAAAAAAAAAAAGTTCTTTCTCGGTGACGGTAGCATTAATGCCTCTCTTTTTTATGGTTTTAAGGTTTCTGAAACAGAAAATTGTAGTTAAAGGGGACCTATTATGGCATCTAATACCTATTTTAAACAGGCCTTGAATGTCTTTAAAACAAGCTTTTGATTGTTTTTGCTAAATAAATTAGAAATTCAGCCTCTGAGCCATGTCTTTATCATCCCAGTCTCTAACCTCATTATCTATGAGGAAAACAGAACGAACGCAACGAAAAAAAATGGCGGAATCTCCGGCTGGCGGAGTTGTTGTTGTTCTTCCGGCCAGACTTAGTTGTGGGCGTGGTTTCACGCATCGGAGGCCAAACTCTGTAAATCGCGCCCGTCGTTACGTAACGACGGGAGCAGAATCTGAACGGCTCGTAGAAGCCACATCACACTGGACGGCTCATCCGGGCGGCTGTACAGACACTGCAGAATTTGGTTGCTTTCCTCCTTCTCTGAGTTGGCAGACTGAGGGGAGACCACTTTATATATGTTAAAGCAAGAGAAAACGTGTTTTTCATAATAGGTCCCCTTTAAATAAAGCAGATGTAATGACTCTTAATGCTCTCACACACCATCCATTGACATTAGTAGCACATCCTAGTTTGGGTTACGAGTCAGTAAAGGATATTTCCTGTCTCCAGTGCCTTTCAGGTGTCAAACACAAGGTCGATGAGGTGAATCACTGTCAAACAGTAGAAATACTTTTTTTATTTCAACATTTAAGCAGCCCGAATCAAATATCAGACTATTTTACACAACATCCACCATCACAAAAAGAAATGCACGCGAGTGTGTGAGCATACGAGCATCCCTCTCTGATAGTTCACTCTCTGCAGCTTCTTCCATTGCGTCATTGTACTAAATTATATACAACAGCACCACGATAATGTCGTTAAAAGCGAAGTGAGGTCTTTCTAACTCTCCATTTCTCCATCTCTACCCTCTCCATCTTACTTCTCCTCACTCCTCCTTATTCTTCCATTCTCTCTTCGTCCCTCATTAATTTTTTTCAACAGTATACTCCCTTTGCACCACACTGTATCACTTGTTTCTGGTCCATCAGTTCAAGTCTGAGATGTGTGTAAAGGCACAATTATGCAAAACCGATGTCCTTGCCTGATGCATATTAACACAGACAGAGGAATGGAACCTTTTTAAAAACAAAAATAAGTGATTTTGACTTACATGGAACAGAATTATGCGAGAAATGGGGTGCTGAGGTAATGCCTCAGGTTAGAGAATTTCCAACAGGCTGGAGAGACGCAGACAATACATGACAGAGGAAGGAGGACTCATCTCAAACGCTGTCGGAGTATCTTAACCAACACAGTTCACGTACGACTCAAAATGGGCTCAGAGCTGACTGACTCAACTGAAAAACATGCGAACGAACACAAACAGACGACACACAGACATGCAGAGCAAAGCCCGTGTATTTAACCATCATCTGCCACCAGCTGATGAACTTGGCAAGCGACTGATACGAGTAGACAGGCTTCTCAATTGTACAACACAAAACCTTTAAGTCATTAAGTGTACCACTCCCAGGAGAGCTGCCGGCAAGTTGTACAATGTTTCTGTCAAGTGAGGTTTGCTCACACTGACGGATCTGTACAGCCACCTCGCAAGAGAGGAACAGAGGACCATATTTACCTCTGGGATTTGTAGGGATTTCTAGAACTGTCAACACATAATGTGGAGGGGTGTCCGTGTGCATGAGGGAGAGAATGACAAACACAGCCATGTGTACAGAAGACTTACTGTATGTGACAATAAGTCAATGGGGGCTGGAACCTACCAGTCATTTTCAAAGATAAATAAAATACACTGTAGTCCCTCTCCCTGCACCGAGTCTTTGTGCTAAAATATTGCAGTGAGCAGGCGGGAAAGGCTTAAAGGCAGGGTAAGGGATATCTGGGTGATGTCACATCTGTTGATAACTGGAGCAAAACGTACACAAAGATGAAGCGGTAGCTGGTCTTCCTTCCTCCCTCCAACAGCCTTCAGGAAAACTCACCACATCATGAACTTTGCCCAGGTTTTCCTTCCTCCACCACTTCATGTGCACAAGCATGACCCACCCCCCCCGTCTACGATTGGCTGGGATGAATTTTGTTATGAATTGGAGGGAAAGCATCCCTCACTCTATTTGTCTCCAGTTTACAGAGACAGGGCCACGTATGAAGGCCGGTGTGTTGAGTTAGAAATCGCACCCTTTAGGTCCTTGCAGAGGCAGGACCAACGGAGCTTGTGACTGAAGATACTCAACTGTTTATTCATCAGCATTTTGTGGAGAAGGTGTGCAGTGCTGTCCATGATGCTTAGCAGCTTATTCAACAGCCTTCTTATTACAAAGATCTCTACGGCTGCAGTGCAGTTGTCAGCACCTCTGTTTGTTTCAGTAATGGCCCTTTTGGACTAGTCCTTACTCGGCCCGACTCGGCTCGTCACGCCTCTACCTGCCTCTACCCGTTTTGTCCCTGTTTGTTTTTCCACAGCCAGGGGAGAAGTGGGCAGGTTGGGGTGAAGCTGCTATGACGTACTCGATTGAGCAACCGCTTTGTTCATGTCGGCGCTGATCAGAAATCAGCTGGAGCCGCGAGCGGCTGAGAGTAAAACAGCCTGTCTACATCCCTTTTTTAATTCTCTCCTCAGCCACCAGGTTTATGAACATCTGCACCTCAGAGTTGGATCACCAAACAGACGTTTGCGCTGTATAATAAAATCGCAGCGAGTCGCCTCGCGCTGACTCCCGCTTCCTGATTCAAACGTTTGACGGCCCCGCCCCCGACCAATCAGGGGCCTGTAGTTTGATGACGGCCCCGCCCCCTGACCAATTGGTGGCGAGGAAGGTGGTGACGTCAGAAATAGTCCCGGCTCAGCCCGGATAGAACCTCGCTGGAATGGTTACAGAAATAGTATCGGCTTGGAGCGGCTCTACCCATCTCAGCCCCTAGTGCAAAGCGCAAAATGGGGCCGTGGCGGGTAGAACCGAGGTGAAGCGGGACTAGTGGAAAAGGGCAATAACTGGCTCTGATCCTGCTGCGTGATGACGACAAAGAGAAGAGAATAGGCCTCTCCTGCCAAGTCTGAACGTAGATTTGAAAGATCTTGTCAAACCTAAGCTTACACAAACACAAACTCAGCTCTTGCACACAGTGTTAAATTAACTTTGACTCTGAACAAAAACAAAAATGACTGATCTGCTCAAATATGCTCCAGGGCTGATCAAATGAGTCAACGAAATCTGTTACGTTACTTATGAAAATGAATCAACATGAAACTTCAGTGTTGACTTGTTGCATAAAAACCACGTAAATGTCAGAGACAACGTCAGGACCTTCCAGCTCAGCGCCAAACGTTCATTTGTGACAACAACGCACAGGAAGTGCTGAGGGCAGTACAACGACAAGTGCATGTAGCGCCTTAAAGAAGAACATTAGGAGAACGGCGAAAAGGGGAGACAACGCATAAAACCAGAAGGTAAAGTTGAAAAAGAGAAAAGCAAACTGGAGAAACAAGTGAAATACCGACTCTGGTTCAGAGCTGTGACGTTGTAACAGTAGTGCATTCAAATCAATAAATGACACCTTAATCACTGACTGCAGGCCCAATGTTGTCGACAACTAAGTTATTCCTTATTCTGACCAGGATGTGAACGTTTTTAAAGAGTCTGATGTGAAAATGATTTGAAAATAGATTTTTGGTTAAAATAACAAAAAGGTGTGTATGGAGATGCAACATTTTTGCTTTAGTTTTGATTTGCTGAGCATGGTGCTGAATTGATCTCAATTTTTTCTTGAAGACTTGATGCAGTCAAATACAACCAAATGTTTAGAAGTAAATTTCCCAAACAAGAAAATAAAGACCTAAAGAGCTGAAAGTTTGGCTGTAGCGTTCAGAGGATCTGACTGAAGTGTCACCGAAAATCTGTGGGTCCACCACAAAGTAAAAGATTTCTGAAAGTCAATTAGTAGTAATTTCTTAAAACAAAAGCTGCTCAAACCTCACGGCCTTTGCTTTTATAGTCAAATTTGACAAAAAAAAAAAAAAAAGAATATATACTGATGAATATGCTGTCATTGACTTGAAGTCTTTTGAAGGTCTGGTCACGTTTCAGTCAAATATTTTGATTCCTTTTGGGTACCCAAATTTGTGCATTCCAAGTCAATATTTACATAGTTCATGAACTTTGAAACAAAAGAACGTGTACCAAGCATCATTCATAATTTGACAGGGTCAATTTACTGTGTCTAGTGAGCTTTTAATGACTTATATTAAAGTCTAATCACACTGTTGATATATTTGGTGCACAATGTTATTATTGTGAGTTTGACGCTGTTGTGGGATGAGGGTTACTGTCCCTTTAAGAGACCGAGGATTTGGAAAGTTATGAGTGGTTTAATTCTTTTTTGAAGAGGCACACGCATTCGTGCAAGGTCGAATATATGTCATTTTTGAGAAATTACCTTTTCATTTTGCTTCACTGATCAAACACCTACTGGCTGTTATCTCAATGTTTCCATTAGCGCAGTGGATGCATCCATAAACAAATCAAGAACGAAATGACATAAGGGAATGGGGACATCCTTAATAGTCAACTAATCCTTGCAACTCCTAATCTAATATTGTTGTTTATTAACTTTAAGCAAAAAAAACAAACACCAGTCACATTCAAACTTTCTGCAAGTTCAAACTAAATGATTTATTCAGTTTAGCTCATCAGTGTGCGTGTTGTGTATCTTGTTTTATGTGTTTCCTGCAGTCGTTTTTCATCTCATGCTTTTGTTGCTTTATGCGCGCCCTCCAGACATCACCTGTCGCCGCCGTCGTTGTTAAGCCTGTCACACGTGCGGCTGTTTCTCTTCCTTGTTTATACAGCCTCCCTTTCTCATCCGCCAGTTGGTCTTCGTTTAAGCTCTCAAATCTTTTGTCAGCGTATTGTACTTTTTGGGCTCTGCTTTTACCCACTGAGTTGAACTAATCTAGTTAGAATAATCTAGTTGGACTATTCTAGTTTGAGTAATCTAGTTGGACTAATCTAGCCATAAGAAACAAACTGAAAGCTGAGTGACAGATAGATGGAAAATATCCTGTCACAACGTAATTAAAGCCGCTGATGTTCTTTTAAAGCAGCGTTGAGACTTTAGATGATTATACTGAAGCTAAACCGCAAGGTTTAAGGAAAGTTTTCTCTATTAACTGTTAAATCATGTTAATTTGTATACTCTGGTTCAGCCCATCAGCAGAGTGAGTTATCCCTTCTGTTGACATTAATCTGACCAGTTTCTATCCATAACAATAACCAATTAAAACAAATTCGAATGCATTGTTTTGTTTTCCAATCTTCCCTGTCACAGAAATCAGACTACATTTTATAAAAGTGCGTTAAACCTTTGACACTGTGGTTGGGGGCTAATGGGCGAAAACTAAAATTATGATACAAAGAAATAAAAGTCTCTGAACTATGAAAATTATTTTGTAACCTGGGTCTTTAGAAATGTTAGATATAATAAGGTCCAGAAGTAAAATGACAGTTTTATGATTTTGTCTCTACATACAACTGGATCTGGGAAATAGAAAATGCAATTAAGATGTGGTCAAAGCGTAGACTTTAAACTTTAATTTAAGATGTTTCCCAAAAATGTGGCATTTACCATTTAACAATTACAGCAATTTTATGTTTACTTCTTTAGTGGGTCACAGGGTCAAACGTATTTGGAGAAATGACTGAAAATAAATAACTTGGGCAGGTTGGCCCATTCCCTCATTACTGCAACACAGCTGAAGCAGGAATCATAAACTGGGTTGGCATTTAGCAACTTTTTAACTTGACACAAAGTCCATTAGGCTGGGGAAAAAAAGATAAACCTGTCATGGAGATGACAAAAACCTTGTGGTGTGGCTGAATCAACAGTTTGGTAAAATCTTAAAGTGAAAAAGCACAACATCATTTAAAAGGCCTGGAAGACCAGATAGGGCAACTAAAGTAAGTGATTGCAGAGTACTGTCCTCTGCAATCACTATCTACTCTGGAGAAAGTAAATGCATCAAAATCCTCAGTCAAGCGACACTTTCCTGGATGTGAATACACCAGAGTTTACAACAAGGTGACAATCGCTGGTTACGTTTCCCAACAGAAAGACGGATTAGATGTTTTCAGAAATGACAAATGAAACCAAGCTAAACGTGTAAATCGATGACCCTGTCAATGGATTTGAGCCGACAGAGCTGAAGGCAGCAAGGGCAAAAAACAAGCAGTTAAAGTGGCTGCATTTCCAGGGAGGAACCTGCCTGGACGTTCATGAGCTCCAGGCAATCGCTGGCTGCAAAGTATTGTCATCCAAGCTTTAAAAAAATGGTGGTTATATTTAATTGTCCTGAGCTGAACCGCTGAAAATTGAGGTCCTTTACTAAAAGATATCTGTAATTCCTGATTGGTAAATGCATAATTTCTGTGAAAACTCCTAAATTAGAGCCAGAAAGTCACTTTAATCACATCTTCATTCCAGTTCAATTTAATTACTAAAAATCTTTCTTTTCCATCTCTTTTCCTTAACAATTTAATTCTCTCCTTTTTTTTTATTGTGATAATTGACACAGCAGCACGTGAGATGTTTGCACTCTGTCAGCTTTGCACAGACAGACTCAGATTGGTGTGAAGACTAGAGAGACGTGTCGCTCTGTTTTATTTCCAGTTTGTCAAACTGGTGTCAGTCTGATTTTGTGGTCAACGCACACGAGCAACAAAACCCAATTTCACTCTTGCACTGCACTTCCAGCTGCTATTGGAAAAGGTTGTCTTTAATATATACCATTATGTTGTACAACACGCAGATAGATGTATATTACTCTTTTCTGCAGCTCTCTTTCACAGTCAAATTGCACATGAAACAAAAAGAAAAATTGATTGGGCCAAGGATTTTACCTTTGATCCTCTTATTTTGACCTCCGTACTAATGGAAACGCTGTGAGAGGTTTAGCGGTTTCACACTCCCCTTGTAGAACTATATTTGGCAGTTTTGCCATCTCTTCACAAGGTGAAAAGCAGGAGATGAGAGGCAGCATCGAGGTGTCATATTTTAATTCATTTTCTCTGCGAGAAATAAAACTACGTACACAACAACTCACTGGTGTGTGTATGGGAGCACACGCACACACACACCTTTTTAAACAGATCCTCCATTGAACGCCGAAGAGGTGAAAACACAGCCACTCTCAGACGTTTCGTGTGGGACGATGATTTGTGTGTTGAAAGCAGGAGCTGCATCTCCCACATGACGCCAAAGTGAGCCGTGGAAATTAGAGAAGCTTTGAAATGAAGATTTAATTACAAAGCCCAAAGTTTCAAAGTGGAGGTGTACTTTAACTTTTCTGGAAATATGAAATATGATTACTTGAGCTCTTGCTGAGAGTTGGGTAAAAAGAGATAGCAGGGATTTTCAGGGGGAGGAGGCGGGAGGGGTTTGTTGTGTCATAAGATAAACAACGCAAAATATAGCTGGCGGGATTTTTTTTGAAGCATTCACACACAAAGCTCACATCCAGATCCCACTTGTTGTGTTTTAATCTGGAAACATTAATAAAATGTTCAAATCACTGTTTTTTGAAATTACATGATTTAACATTCATTCTTCTTAGATTAACTGTGTCACTCTGTCCTTTTCAATCCGTTGTCACAGTTCTCCTCCTCACAAACTGCCTTTTTAGAGAAGAATAAAAACCTGACAGGGAAACATCGAACGTGTGCTTGTGTTTGTAAACGGGATTGTGGATATTTATTTGTCTCAAGAGCTCTCGAAGTCAAGAGCCACAAAGTCAAGTGTGTTCGGACACATTGATCAGGCAGATTGAACCCTGCATCCGTCTTCTTCGGGTGTCTCTGCCTGATCTGCGGATCATGCTGGAACGCCACCACCTCATCAACAGCAGTTTCCAGTTCATCATTTTGTTCTCAGAAAGCCCAGGTGGCCGCCTTGCATTGTCTCTTTGCACGAAAAACCATGTATAACAATTTTTACATAACAAATCAAGCTGCTATTTCTCCAGAACTTAGAAGCCTTTGTCTAGCTCTGCCTGAAAATAATCAAATCCGCCAGCCAGCACCTTTAAAACTACTCGTAAGCCCCACTTTCTCACTGAGTAACCATGTAGCAAAACTGAACAATAATTAAAAAACCTTTAAGTTTTCACAGTTATGTCTATGGAAGCATTTAAAGTGTAATCTGAAACTGAATGTGAAGCCCAAAGATGATGGATCCATGTGAAGATTCCAACCAGTCTATGTGGACTTTTTTACCAAAATACAACGTGCTATTCGGTTGAATCACGATATCAACATTTACACACGGCCATAAAGAAACAAAAGGAAACTGATGAGCTGGAAAATATAAGATACACAGAATGAGGAAGACTCTCCGCTCTTCATTGCTATTTCTTCACATTGAAGGGGTATTACAATTTAAGATATCATATATTACAACTTTACGCTGTATTTCAAATGCTAGAACTTTCCTTTGGAGGAAGTTAAACTGTAGAAAGTTCTAGTACTTTACTAGAAAACCTTTGGAGGAATCTAATGCTTTTGTGCCGGAGTCTGGACTGTGTTATATCTGAAAGATGATGCTGGAACTGCTTACCTCAGCAAAACCCTGCAGGAAGGTGTGAAACTACTTAATAGTGTGAATGCATGAGAAGCAAGTTCATGTACTTTCTGGTGTAGTTTCCATCTGTGCACTGTAGATCAGCCCACCTCAAAGTCCCCGGTATCAAAAATATCACAGACCTTTGGTTAAAACACAGTTGCAGACAATGGTTGATGAACAGAAATAGCCAGGTGAAGACACAAACCACCACACCAGATAATCTTAACGTTCACAGATCCACTAATCTCTAAAAGTCCTTACACACTTACGAGCTTTAGTGTGTTTAATGCCGACCATACACTAGAGCAGTGGTTCTCAAATGGGGGTACGTGTACCCCTGGGGGTACGTGAAGGCACTCCAGGGGGTATGTGAGATTTTAAAATATACATATATTTAAAAAGTAGCATTCATGCAAAAATCCTTTAAAAATAAATATTTCATAAATAATTGAGGAAAATATAAGTCTAAATTCATAAAATGAATTTTATATTCAGGAGTAGGCTATTCAACTTATTATCCTAAAACCGCAGAGTATCCCCCACACCAGGATGGTTCACCCTAACCTGTCAATCACCTGGCTTCACCTGTCAATCACTTGGACCAACGATGGAGTCGTGGTTGAAGCGTAGCAGCAATATTTTTATGTTTAATTAATCTGTTACTGATGGCACAGTGCTCTGTTTTAGGTCTTTTTTTTACAACCAAAAGTGCTTTGCGCTGGTTAGGGGGTACTTGGCTGAAAAAATATTTCACAGGGGGTACATCACTGAAAAAAGGTTGAGGACCACTGAACTAGACCACACTGCAAAAACATAAGAAAGATTTTAAAAAGACTTGTGTATAACCCTTTCACATCTACAGACTGTTGATCTTGTGGCATCACTATTTACGTGACTACAACCAGATTCCTTTGTGAATGCAAAGACAACAACAGCAATTCTCTCTGGTTGCTGAAATAAACTTGGTCATGTAATTATAAACAGTTTGCACAAGACAAAACTCTTGTGATAAAATAACTTTTGCTGGGTTTTTCCATATGAGTGCAACAATTGTCGGCCTCTCCCTCTCATATCTCTAGATATTTCAAAGATTTGACCAATCCGGCTGGAGAGATTTATCACCTCTTTAATACATGAAGATCAGGTGGAAGATACATGTTTAAAATATTGGACATTGTTGCATTTGGAAGAGCATTTATTAGATGGGTACAACTATGATACTATCACCCCGAGGCTGCTGTCAAACCAATGGGTACATTTCTCCTTATTTTAGGTTGGACAGGGGTACCCGCCAAGGCTCACCACTTGGCCCATTATTTTTTTTTGCTTGCCTGCAGCAATTAGACAGGATAAGACTTTTTGTGGAATTACTGTAACTATGCTGGTTCTGTCCATAAATTGATGTTATACATGGCTGACATTTGCCATTTGTATGCAACCCTTAGGTATCTGTTCCCTCATTGCTAAATATAATTGACTCAATTTCCAAATCCTCAGGTGATAAAGTCAACCGGGCAACATCAGAGGCCCTGCAGTTAACAAAGTTCTGCCCCGCCAGATTGTAAAGGAAATAAAAGTGTGGCTTCTCTGAAAAATATATGGGAAAAAGATTTGGGAGTTGATGACCATGACTGGGAGAAAATATGCGCTAATGGTCGTACATTATCGTGTTCTAAGAGTGAGATTGATGCAGTTCAAAATACCACACCGGTTTTAATGGACACCAAGCAGGTTATTTAATATGGGATTGTTAGACTTAACTCTGTGTACTTGCCAGCAAATCCAGTTATTCTGGATAAGGATAACTACACTGAGCATGCAACATGTTTACGCTATGATTTCTGTCCTGCACTATATGTTCCAGTCACTCCAAGTTACTGCTGAACTGGCCTGATGTGGCAGAGGACTGGACACAGACTATGATGATGACTGGAAGACAGATTCTGCTCAGACACTGGAAATAATCAGGAACATCCCCCCGGTTGGCATGGGTTAGTGGGTAGGGGGGTAGGAGGAGGAATGTTTCTTGGTTTAAGCTAAATGTATAATTGATTGTTTATGAAAATTGTAATTTATAAAATAAAAATAGTAAAAATGCAAGTTTAAAAAAAAAAAAAAAGGTTGCCAGGTTTGGCTGCAAGTCTCAGTGAACGCTGTTTCAGAGTTGCTTTGATTGCTTAGACCGAAATATCTGTCCGCAACCATTCAACAGCTGGTAGGATCGTTGTTGACATAAAACAACTCAAGTTTGCCTTATTCCTTTGTGCGATTTGTTTAGTCAGGTGTCAACAACAGTAACCATCTTCAGTTCTAAACCAGAATAATCAGACAAGCCCCCCGAAGACAAGGAAATCTGGATTTGAACGAAATGGTGAACTCTTGTGTGATCCTCCTGCTGATAAACAACACCAAAACAAAACTGGACCAAAAGCCTAGAATCCACTGAATTTAGGCTAAGAAAGAAGCTTTCTTGTCTCCGAGATTAACACTGAGCCAAATCTGTATGATTTATGCGTGCATAACTGTGTATTATTTTGTTACTGCATCTTCAGAAAGCTTAAGCTGATTAAAATATTAGCTGATGCAAGGAATATAAAGAATCAATAGCACAAAAACTGATTCATGTAGGTGCACAACATCACATAAGACAAGCAGAACACCCGTATATTTCATAGTCCAGGATCTTCTTCCTTTATATACACATCTGATCAGTAAGCAGTGAGGATATTCTCATGTGGGCTAAAGTAACGCATAAATATATATGGGTGTGGTTGCATCTACAGAAGCACAAAGAGATGACAACACCTGCGGAAACCTGCAATGGTGAAAAGGGGATTATAAAAAGGTAGGGTAAGGGATTCTAAAGCAGGACAATTTCTGGTCACATTCTCCTCACCATCCGCTAGCTGCCCATCTCAAAAACAAGCTGTAGAAGCAGGCTGCCCCCACAATAGATGATAAACAATGTTAATCGCCAACAAGAGAAGGGTTTGTGCCCAAACACCTTCATGGAGGGGGTCGAAGGGTCTTACGAAAGTTCATGATGGGGCATGACAAACTTGTACTCTCTGTTTTTTATTTCCAATATCAACAGAGGTGACATCATTCAGAAATCCCTTACTCCACTTTGAAACAGAGCAGCAATTCTGAGTGTACAGTACAAAGCAGCAGCTTTGCGCATTACCGAGATGCATATGTGCCTGCAACATGAAACAGATCTTAAAGTGGGAGGTGTGTGTCTCGTTTTGGCTTCGAGTCTGGAGGAAAAAGCCAGTTTCCACTTTGAGAATGTCAGTTTTTCAGCAGCTGTTAAATGTGAAAGATAAAGAAGAATCGTGAGTAGTAATCGATGATAAACATGAGGGTGTGCATCACTGATGAAATCAACACGTTTTAGTGTTATTGACAGTTTATTGTAAATGAAAAGAGCATATGTATTTGAAGAAAAGTGTTTCAGCTGAAGGCAACATTGAACAAATTATCTTGACAAAAGCTACAATGTTAAACGGATAAATTAATTGCAAATAGCAGATGCAGAGATGAGTTTACAACTGGAGACGGGCAGGACATAGAGCACACAGGGACGTTGGAAGAGCAGAAAAGGGTGGGAGTACCTGAGTGGCTCCCTGATATATCCATTCTTAAATAATGATGTGAATATTTTGTCAAGGTGGCTGGAAATCACAGCAAGTCCTTGCAAAATTTAAATCCCTGGAGCTTCAATTATTCAAGGATTGTTCCTTTAACAATATTTTTCCATCACCGGGCAATTTAGTCGGGTAGTAATATCTGGACTTTTCCGCCTCGTCCAGCTCTGAGAGCACTCATCTCAGCGTGTGAGGAGAGGAAAACATCCACATCTGGGACAGAGGCCCCACTGCCACAGCAGACGAGGACAGAGGCAGCGAAGCTGGGAAAAATGGCAAAGAAAAGCAGCAAGACTCATTTTCAAACATTCTAGATGGAATTTTATATATTTCTTTTCCTTTTTCTTTTTTTGCCCCCATGATGGGCAGCCTGTCTTGTTTCTTTTCACATTTTTTTTTTGAAGGTTACCAATTGTCTTCATCACCTCAGCAAAGCACGGTTTATTTTAGATCTATTGTGCTGAATACTTTAGAAATGAAAGGGTTGAATTCCACACAGACTATAGCAGAAATAAATAAATAATTAAATAAAAAAAGACTGAAACCCAAAGGAGGCTGTGGAGATCAAAGATGCAGATATGAGTGGGGAAGCATACGTGAGCAATTTCCTTCACACGGTTAGGCTCGGAGCAAAAATCCTAGAAGATGCAGAGCAGATCACTTAAAAAACATGTTGGTTCAGAAACGGCTCCCTTTTGACCTGCATCAAACACTGTGTGTGCATGTGAAGGAGACATCACACAGGTACAAATCCTACCTTTGGAAGTCACCATCTGGGGGAGAGCATACTTGGCTGTGCCTCCAAAGCCCCCTGGGAAAGAAAGCAGAATGAATAAAGAGCGATGACATCACTTATAACCATAACGCTAATAGACACCTCGGGCCCCAGCACTGATGTGGTCAGTGCTGCAGCTGCAGGAAATTCATTCATTATTACTTTTCTATCATTTGTCACGCCTCGATTTATTCTGACAATTCTTATTCTTCTCAATGCATTCATTTAAAAAAAAAATAATTTTTTTTAAAGAAGAGCACGACGGCTCATTATCAGTCAAAAATCGTTTTTTCCCCACCTGACATTATATATAAAGAGCTATTGCAAGTTATTTAAAAAGCGAATATAAAGACATTATTGCGAAAGTAAGTAACAGATTAACTAGGTGATAGTTGAACCGTGAAGGCTGATTTATGGTTCCGCGTTACACCGACGCAGAGCTTACGGCGTAGGGTACGCGGCGACGCGCACCCTACATACGCCGTACCCTACGGCGTAGCTCTGCGTCGATTTAACGCGGAACCATAAATCAGGCTTTACGATTCAATTAAGCAGCCGAATCTCCTCCTTTTTAACTAAATTGGACGAATAATTTGCGATTAAATTAGTCGGCGGTGCGACTACTCACCTGTCAGAGTGAAGAAAATGTCAGCAACCTGTTCGGCAGAGGGTTTAGTTGTGGTGTTATTGGAGCGGAGGGTCCCGCATCCTCACACACGCGTCTCCTCCCCGGCGCGCGCCTGTGATCAAAGGCGCGTGGCCGCCCACGTCATGACCCGCCGCGGGCTCTGCCAGGTGTCGGTGAGTCGCGAGGGGGCCGACGGGAAACCTCACGGTGCTTCTCCGGGCTCGTGCTCCGCCGCGGACGCACGGGGTGGGTTGGCGGTGCGACTGCCGCGAGTTTCAGCGCGGCGGGAGTGATTCCTCCGCGGGAGGAGATGGGTGGCGTGTTGGCACCAGCCGCCCGCCAGAGTGGGGAGGCGGGGTATTCAAATACCGCTCGGGGGAGGCTCCACACATCCAGCTGTTATCTGTAACGAGTACTCGAGTTGAGGGGGGATGGCATCCCTCCTGAAATAAAAACGGTCAACATCATCCCCCCTGTAAAACTGCCATCCCCCCTTTTCATCCCTTATGTCATTTCATCAATGAATGTGGTTTTACTGCTATTTCAACATTTAGAGTCATCACCAGAAAAATAACTTATTTGGTCATTTTCACCTGTTTCAAGTACATTTTCACTTGAAATAAATAGAAAAATCTGCCAGTGGGACAAGATTTATCTTCTCGTTACAAGCAAAACAATCTTGTTCCACTGGCAGATTTTTCTACTTATTTTAAGTGAAAATCTACTTGAAACAGGTGAAAATTGTTGCTTTTTCCAGTGATGAGTTTTGTTTTAAGTGTAATAAGATTTTTTTTACTAAAATGAGACATTTTCACTAGAAATAGGACAAATATTCTTATTTTAAGTTTTCGCAGTGATCCATTTTACTTATCCTGTGAAGGACAGAATCATATTGATAAGTTCAGAAAAGTGTTTTTTAATTGTTGTGTTTTGATGTATTTGATGTAAGCCCAGTGGATATTTAAAGCTTACAGAAGGCTGCATTTAACTGCTGCTATGTCATTCCTGCAGTATTTCTGCAGGTGTTTTGGTCAGTGCTATTATTTGTAATCAACGCGAATTATCTGTCCCCATATGATAAAATCCATCATCCCCCCTGATTTTTTTTTTACAACTCGAGTACTGTCTGTAACCATACCTGTCAAGTTTTGGATTTAAAGATAAGGGACATTTTCCAGCCCAACCGAGGTCCTATTACATTTTTTAAGACAGGTTTACAAAGTAGAAACTTTTTGCACACCGGTTATGCAGAAAGGTGCATTGGAGGAGGAAAGCTGCAGCCAATTTTAAAAAGAAAACTCCCGCACACGTTCTTCTCACCAGACTACTGTTTTATTGGGCCAACGTTTCGGTCATCGACCTTTCTCAAGGCATCCATGGGAGTTTTCTTTTTAAAATTGAAGACAGGTTTACAAGAAATCTAAAATAACTACCTGTCAACTACTTACAAACTACAATTATGGGCTCAGAATCTGATAATCGGACCTTTGTTGACACTGAAATGCTGTGGACATTCGTATATATGTAATTCCTATAATAGAGCCTAAATGAAAACACAAAAGGGAATTAAAGCACACTTATTTATTTGAAACATATTCAGTTTATATACACATTGATTGTCTTCAAGTGAAACATTTACATTTGAATTTGTCATTTTCACTCTTGTGGCTCTCTGGTGGACATCGTGTCTTCGCCGTGAGAGACCCTGAAAATGCAGTTACAAATCTTTCAGAAAGCGTAACTGAGCCCCATCCTGCTCCTCTTTAGGAATAAAGTTTGGTTTCCCATTTTTAGAGATATTTACACAAAGTCTTCGCTTTTTTGGTTTTCTGGTTACATCCATCCATCTCTGATCTGTTCCCGTTGTTGCCACTAACCTCGCGAGAGGCCTGTGACGGTTCAGTTTGGAGAGGCACAATAATGCTTTTTTTTTTTTTGTCTGCACACATATCAATGGTTGATGCCATGCTGGTAAGAACATGTTTTATATAAAATACATAAGAAAAACACCCACTCAACAATTTTGGACTGTGTGAGGAAGCTGGAGTCCCCAGAAGAAACCCACACAAAGACTACTGCCAGAAATTGAACCAGAACCTTCTTGCTGTAAATAAAATGTGACTTAAAAATGACATATAGCACAATTCCTTAAACGTGGAAGTGAAATATAAAAGCAATCAAGTGTTACAAGGCTCTGAGAAAGAATTACGTTTGGAGGAGTTCTGGAAACAGGTCAAGATTATGACGGTGTTGCATGTAACAGCACACATTGTTGTGTGTGCAGTTTGAGCAGGGCCGTTTCTAGCTGTTTGGGGGCCCCTAGAGATTCCTTACCCGTAAAACAGTCCACTAAGATGTCACAATCGAATACACTTTGAGTAAAACAGGTTCCAGTTCAAATTAAACATCTTAAGTTTAGCCACTCGGCCAAGTTAAACTAATTTAAAAAAAAAATATTAAAAAGGGCAAGGCAAGGCAAGTTTATTTATATAGCACAATTCAACACAAGGTGATTCAATGTGCTTTACATCGACATTAAAAGCGGCAAGACATAATTAGACAGTAAATAGCAAATAAAATGAAATAAAATGATGAGAAAAGAAGGTAAAATAATAAAAGCACAGGTTGCTAATTTAAGAGTACGCTTAAATAACGAATAAATGAAATAAAATGATAAGAAAAGAAGTAAAATTAAAGCTGCAAGCAGCGATGAACGGGCCCTCGCACATTATCCTCGACATTTTGACTTTTTTCTCAACATTTCGACTTTTTTCTCAGCATTTCGACTTTTTTCTCGAAGTGCATAATGAAAAAAACATCTTCCTTCTCTAAAATATTATTTTTATTTTTCTCCTGCCTGGCCCTAATACTCTTCCGTATTAAAGTCACGATGCCTGGTAAACAAACCTTTTCAGATGGACGACTCTGCAGTCGCCCCGTGAACTGTGCACACGAGTGTAATGAGGATTCCCCCCAGCAGCCCGACATACAAGGCCCAGCTCAGGCCTGAGGAGAGAGACATTATCAAGGTTACAGTCTTCGACTCATCTCATTTATTTAGCCATGACATTTTTTCTTCAAAAAGATATTGAGTTTACAGTTTAAAAGCACACGTTTCTGTTCAGAGCATGGTGTGAATGACATTTCTACAAACAGAAGTCCATTTATACATTGTTTGCTCTTAAATCAGCACAACGCTGACTATAATCTTCAGAAACGCTGTTGGAGGGGAAAAAGTCCATCTTGTGTTGAAGAGTGAACACGGCGCGTTGATACCGGCCTCATGTTGCACGTGAAAGATGTCACGTGGTGCTTTTAACATTTTTTATATCTGTAAAAGCTATAACGATTATATTCACATATCTTAATTTACCTTATTAATGTAAAAAGATCATTTTTTTTCTTTTATTAACATACAGTACAAAAAACAACAAAAGACGACATTGAGTTACAATATGTATGTGTGTGTGTGTGTGTGTGTGTGTGTGTGTGTGTGTAAATAATATAATGAAAGTAGATAAATAAATTAAAAATATTAATTTGAAAAATAAATAAATAAACAAATACATGATTATCATATAGAGTTATATAATATAGCACGATAAAATATAAAGTAATATATGTAATAGTATAATAGCATGTAATAATATAATAATATCCTAATATAACAATTATTTTATGTTATATATACAGTATATGTGCGTGTGTGAATATGTGTGTAAGTAGATATGTACATAGTTATAGAGCAGATGCAGTTAATAGAGACAGTATAGTGTAAATACGTATATTTATATAAATATTTATATGGGCATGTGCATGTATAGGTATGTGTGTGAGTATAATTACAGTATATAACAATAATAATAGTGTTATTTAGCAGTGTGAGTACAGTGTGTGAGTATTTATAAATATGGGCTAAATCATTAGTGAATGGGTTTAGGATTAAATAAATTTACACTTCTTCCTAATCCTTTTTGCACATGTAAATTACGATATCAAGTGTTAAAGTATGAAATTCTTTGTTTTGTTATTTTGTTTTCTTATCATCTCTTGAATTGTTGTTTTTTACATGTACAAAATAAATCAAATTAAAAAAGTCCTTAATCAGTGTTTCTGGGTTGTGATGGGTGTTTTGTCTTGCATGCTTGTGGTTTGACTGTCCAGTTTGGTTTCTTTCATGTTTTTGTTTTCTTTCATGACCAAGTCCGTGTTTTCATGTGTTTTGACAGAGGTTTGAAGGGAGTTGTTTGACTGCTCTAACCTCTGGATGTAGTTGTAATCCAGGCTTGTGCTAAGTTATTTTATTTCATCATGAAGTGTTAGCAGTAAGTCCAGTTTATTGTTTATAATGCAGTCCACTGACCTCGACTTCTGTCATGATTGCAGATCATCTGTGTGTGGATGAGGTTTTTTCTCCGTGTGTTTGGGTCGGTGATTCCTGCGGGTTATTGTCCATATTCAGCTGTTGTAGTAGGGATTGATATATTCCTCTAGGTCTGCTAACTCCTCCAGTATACCGCGGTTGAATTGGTTTGATATTGGATATTGGATATTATGAATTCAACACCCATAAAACTTGTGATACATACCACTGATTTTGGTCAAACCACTTGTGATGTGTTCATGGTCATCTAGACTATATATCACAAAACAGTAATTATTAAAAAATCATATATATGGGCATATTTTGGGCTGATTTAAAAATTATATATATGGGCTGATTTAATGTGGTTTAATGAATTCAACACCCATAAAACTTGTGATACATACCACTGATTTTGGTCATATTGCTTGTGATGTGTTCATGGTCATCTAGACTTATATCACAAGAGAGTAATCAGTGGTATGTATCACAAGTTTTATGGGTGTTGAATTCATAATATCCAACATCCAATATCAAACCAATTCAACCGCGGTCTCCAGTATGTGGTGAAAGTATTCTGGTTAGTGATCGACGTATGGGGCTGTAGTTTGTGTTAGAAAAAAGTTAAAAAAAAAGTCAAAACAATAGTTTTCCTCAGTGACTGGGCGCCCGCATTACGTGACGTCAAAAAAGATAATTTTTTCATGTTGGGCGGGGCCACATTGACGTACTTAGTTCAGCGCTCACCAAGGTTACCATGACAACGTTCTCACAACATTCCATGCACTATAAATACGCTGAAACTCCGCACAGAACCATAGTGGTTTGAACCTTCAAGACGCTACCTGTTGCAAGACTCTCTGGTGAAAACCACGTCTAACGACTCGGAAAACACTGAGAAAACGCTTCAGAACTTCAAACCTACATTTACTGACACATTTCAAACCGTAGTATCTTGAATCCTTCAGTCCCAGGTCTCAGATGATCTCGGCCAACTCCAAATGGAGATTGAAGACTGCAAAAAAGGAAATGCTTTCCTGACCGACTGCAGCACTAAACTGGAGTTGGAAATAGTAGATCGTGAAGAGGAAATGGAAATAATGATGTTGATCAACAAGAACTTGGACTCAAACAGAGCTGAACTGAGAGAGCAACTCCAGCAGCTGCAGGAGGAGAATAGAGCCCTCCAAGAGAAAAAAATAAAACTGGAAGAATACAAGATGGAGACCCATCTCCAGCAGAAGCAGGAACAGGAAAAATCCTGGTTCCGGCTGAAGGACGCTCTAACCAAACTGAAAAATGAAAGGCAACTGTTCAAGGAAAGAGAGATCAAGGTTGCAAATGAGAAAATGATCCTGGAAGAGCTCAAAAGACAGACTGAAGAAATAAAACAAGAAAACCAGAAGGAAAAGAGAGATGTGAAAGAGCAGAAGGAAAAGAGATAAACAGACACTGATGGAGGGCAAGAAAAAACATGAGATGAAGATGGAAGAGTTGCAAGCAGCAAAGCTTGATCTGGAGGAGAAGAGGTCAGACCTGCAACTGTTGCAGTGCAATGTGGATCTGGAGAAAGCTGAGATGAAGCAAATGAAGGTACGAGAAGAGGAACATGCTGTAATCTTGCAGAATGAGAAGAACAAGCTGCAGGGAGAGATCAAGATTTTAATGGAGAAAAAGAAAGAAATGGAAACGGGTCAGAAGGATCTGGAAATGGAAAAGACACAAATCTGTGATACCGAACTAAAAACAGACAAAGACTGTGCAGATATCAAGAGAGAGGTGGAAAGTGCGGAGGAAAAGGAAGATGAAGCAGCACAGGAGAAAGAATTGGAAGAGGAGGATGATAAACTGCAGCTGGAGACACAATTGGAAGAGAAAGAGAGAATCCTGGAGGAGGAGGAGGAGGAGGAGGAGGAGGAGGAGAAGATTGTTAAAAAGGAGAAAAAGAAGAGACGTTTCTTAAAGATCTTCAAAAAACAAAGGGGAGATGAGGAAAGAAGAGATGAAAAAGTACAGAAAGAAATGAATGACATCAAAGAAAAAGATGAAGAACATCCTAAAGAAATGGAAAGGGGAGAGAACAAAAAGAAGGAAAAGGTGGTGAAGAAGAAAAGTTGGTTCAGCCGGATTTTCAAAAAGTCCAGCAGAGAGAAGGCGACTGGAAACCAGTAGCTCAGCGACTTCACCTCCTCTCCTCCTCCTCTCCTAACTCTTCTCCCCAACATCTCTTCTCTTCCCGGCTTCATCCTCTCATTTCCATCTCAGCAATAAAGCCCTCCAAGAGAAAAACAAGTCAACAGACCAGAAACGGAGCAGCTGAACTTCACCTTCAGAGCGTCTTCTGATGCTCGTCATCGCATTTGGTGACGAAGCTTCAGCTGCAACATGCAAGAAAAAGCATGACAAGTGCAAAGAGCAACATACGCCGGATGCTCTTCGTGGACTACAGTTCTGCATTTAACACAATAATCCCAGACATACTCATTACAAAACTGACCACCATTGGGGGCACGGTGGCGCTTCAGCTGGTAGTGCAGCCGCCTCACAGCAAGAAGGTCCTGGGTTCGATTCCTGCCGGGGACGCTGTGGGCGCTGAAGTGTGTGTTAAAGTTCCCCCATGACTTCAGCGCCCACACCCTGGGTGGGGTTGGCGAAAGGATCTTTCTGTGTGGAGTTTGCGTGTTCTCCCCGTGTTCCCTTGGGTAGCTAATGTGAGCTACCCTCACAAAAACATGCAACAGTCCTGGGCTATACATGCCCCCTCTGGCCAACCGGGGCGCCAGATGGGGAGTGGAGGATCTGGCCGGAATAACGTGATCCTTCCACACGCTACGTCCGGCCGGAGAAACCCCACCCTGTCTGGTGAAAATTGAATCGGCCTACCCCCTCTCACATATGCCTGTTAAAAACTTTCTCACCAACCGACCCCAGACTGTGAGACTCGGCCCCCACCGGTCCTCCACCCGCATGCTGAGCACCGGCTCTCCACAGGGCTGTGGGCTGAGCCCCCTCCTGTACAGCCAATGACTGCAGTCCGACCCATAACAACAACCTCATAGTGAAGTTCGCTGACGACACGACGGTGATCGGACTCATCTCAAAGGGGGACGAGGCAGAGGAGGTCCTGAAGTCGACAGCCTGGTGCTCAGAGAACAACCTCACTCTGAACACCGGAAAAACCAAGGAGATCATTGTCAACTTCAGGAAACAGAACAGCCTCCCTCTACATCAACGGCCACACCCTGGAAAGGGTCCACACCTTCCGGTTTCTTGGCCTCCTCATCTCCGACAGCATCTCCTGGTCTGAGAACGTCACCGCCATCACCAAAAAGGCTCAGTAGGGGCTGCACTTCCTGAGAGTCCAGGAGATACAAGCAGGACTCCAACCTGCTGCTGACCGTCTACCGTTCTGGCACCACAACTTCCAATCTGGGTTAAGGAGGCTGACACCACCTCCACCTTTAAAACCAAACTTAAAACCTTTCTGTTTAGTTAGTTTTAAATAAACCTCTAGTTGGTGTTATTAAACCTCTAGTTAGTTTAAACTCTAGTGTATTAGAGTCAGTAGTCATAGCTGCATCTATAAAATAAGACTATAATAGTTAGTCTCAAACAGGTCCATCGTACCTGTAGTTTCTTGTGCTGGCCCCCTTTTTTCTCTTTTGTGCATGTTTGCATGCCGGAGCTTCAGGAGCTGCGTGCTGGCCTCCGGTCCCTCTGGTCATCCCGCTGCTGCTTCCACCTGCCTGCGCCCCCCCCCCCCCCCCCTATGGTCTTCCCGCTGCTGCATCCACCTGCCTGCGTGGCTGTCTGCTGTGTGCTGCTGATGTCCCCGACCCCCCCAGTCTGGCCTTCGGCAGGAGGGTCCCCCCTTATGAGCCTGGTCCTGCTCAAGGTTTCTTCCCTCCTAAAGGGGAGTTTTTCAAATCAATTTAAAAAAAATCAAATACTTTTTCCCGGCCTATCTGTGCAATATTTCACCACATGTGTAGTAATATGTTATTATCTGTAGATAGGATCTCAGGTCTTGATTTGACTATTTAAAAATGCACCTTTGCACTGTCTGCACAGATGCAGCCGACTCAGCCGCTTAGAACCTCGGCAGAGTAGTTACAGAAAAAGTATCTACTCGGCACATTAGACCCCTGGTGGAAAAGAACCAGACCGAGGTGAGTCATTTCGGGCTGAGAAGGTACTAGTGGAAAAGAACCCTAGGTGACTGACTGCACCCACAGCTGAGCAGTTGGACAGCAGACGCCGTTACTAAGATCCTGTCTTTGCTTCGTGCGTCTCCACCGATGTGAGTGCACTCCATCCCGAAAAAAGAGAGTAGTACGCCGACCGAGTCGAGGCAGAGGCCGCTCATCAGGAGCCCCCAACTGCCTGGATGGAAGCTGTTTACACACAGATACGTTATGTGAGCACAGTATGAGTACAGTCTCAGTGCTGTGGTGTGGCTGAAATCCAGACTGAAATGCGTTAAATAGGTTGTTTTGCATCATAAAAGCATGGATTTGTTGGAAAACGACCTTTTCAATGATTTTCCCCAAAAATGGCTGATTTGATATTGGCTTATAGTTACTAAGTGTTGTAGCATCTAGATTTGATTTTTTTAGAAGAGGTTTCATTACTGGGAAACAACGACTCTTTATATGTCAAGAAATAAAACAGATTTTGAGTGTTTATTAAAAAAAGTGTACTTTAAATAAGGAAATACAACAAACCAACATCAATTTTAAAGCACAACAATGAAAACCAATCTAAACTAAAACTACATTGATTTTATTTAACATCACCGTCTCACATTTATCAGCATAACACCTAATATACTATACAAGGTAATAACACAGTTTATTCACAGTAACAGTCAGTGTATTGTACTTAATGTCTGCTTCCAGGCTTTTTTTAGTTGCAAAGTCATCAATGATGTGCTCATATGACAGTTCTTGCCCATCTCATGGTTGATGCTGTTTATTGCAACACCAGTGAGGCGATCCTGTCCCATGGATGACTGTAACGTCTTGATGAGCTCCAGCTCTGAGAAGCGCCTCTCCCCTGAGGCCACAGTCACACGCAGAGTGCAGGCAGTTCTCAGGGAAGCCCACAGATTGCGATACAGTTTCTCCAAATGTTTTTTTTTTTATGGATGAAAGTGAGGATCTCAAGAGTCAGTCATGTCATCAGAGGACAAGCTTAGCAAGCCAGCGTGTTTCCATCAACGTCATCTTCATCTCCAGTGCTTAATGTCCTGTGGAGGTTGTCACACTGGTTGCAAAATTCCTTGCAAGTAGCACTACAAATCTGTCTTTCACCCACCCTTTAAGGATTCAACAAAAACATTAAATAATGCTGCTTCTAGCCTCTTTATACCATCTGCAATAGGCTCTTCTGGGGATTCACAGGCAAAGTGCTTTTTTGTGCTACTTGGCCCACTGCAGGAGCTTGCTCACATGGCTCACATTTTTATTATTACCATACCATACTACTGTGCAATTGAGAAATCACTACAACCCAACCTCTTCTGTAAAACTGTTGGTTCCAACCTTGGCCAGAAGATGTGTCACCTTTTGCTTGTCTTGTTTAACTTTCTCACTAATGGGAATGATGGGTAGATGTCAATCATTCCCGTCACACCTGTCGGCGACCCGCTATGTCACTCAGTGTGTGACAGTGTGTCCAAAGAATATGACCTAATAATGCCACAAAAACCCCAGACACACTTTATCTTTGCAGATAGCTACAGATAAAGACAGGACATTTAGATTGTCCTCAGACGAGGCTGAACTTGCAGCTTCGGGGCCCCCCGGTTAGCCTCGTTCACCTATAGCAAGAAACGGCTCGGAGTCTGGGTCACATCGCGGTATTACCGCTCACCTCAAGTTCTTCACATGAATCATGACCAGGACCACAAACACCTTTACCACATGAATCTCAAAAGGAAAAAATGCAGGCACTCTTTACCACATGTTTTAAGCATTTTTAACACACATATAAGTATGGAGTAAGATAACTTCCAAAAAGATGTGTCCATGTTATAACTATTCGTATTCGTAATGATAAACATTTGTATATAAATAAAAAAGTTTTATGTGAGTATGAATCTAAAAGCTGTGAGTGCAAAGTCTTGTGAATACAACTCTAATTTCTACTACTACGAGTCTTCACTGTGAACACGAATTCAAGTTTATGGGTACGAGTCGAAAAACTGTTGAATGACGTCACAGACAGGTCACAGCATAGACATACATGTATATACGTAGACGCCCCATCGAGTGCTGAGCCAACTGCCACATCCAATATTGCGTCAACGTTGCCGCCATATTGGCTGTGGCAAGACTGCGCTGTAAACTAATACAAGTAAATGGACTTATTTTCATAAAGCGCCTTTCTACAAAGAAATTTACGTTTTACGTCTCATTTATTCATTCACACATGCACTAATATACTTGGGAAACAGTTAGGCCCCAAATATATTTAATTTTCTCAGATGGCAAAAATAAGAACTTTATTGATCCCACATAGGAGTAATTCATGTTATATCAGCTATAGAGAACAAGGTAGTGTGGAAAAACAATATATATCCCCCCTCACAAAAATAAGAAAAATATAGAAAAATAGATCAACAAAAAAAAATTTCAAATAACAAAATAACATATTTGAACCATTTTTCAGACAATAAAATAATTGAAAAATCCGAAAAGTAGTTAAAATATATTATTTTCTTACTTGAAAATTTAAAAATATGTTTTGTTGATGAGAAAACAAATGTTTCTTGATTTTTTTAATGTCTATGCTGTGAACTGCCTGTGACGTCATTTCAACAGTTTTTCGACTCGTACCCATAAACTTGAATTCGTGTTCACAGTGAAGACTCGTAGTCGTAGAAATTAGAGTTGTATTAACAAGACTTTGCACTCACAGCTTTTAGATTCATACTCACATAAAAACAATCCTAAATTAACCCTAATAATTTATCAGACTCATGTGTGTGACAGCAGAGTTTTGGGTACAACTTTTTTATTTACATACAAATGTTTATCATTACGAATACGAATAGTTATAACATGGACACATCTTTTTGGAAGTTATCTTACTCCATATATGAGCTACTACAGAGTTGCTAATTCTCTCGTTTCTTTTTCATTAAATGCAGCACGTGTTGATGACACAGTCCTACATCCGTCCATATCGGGTCATTGCCTATGAGCACATCATTGTGTTGTGTGTACCACTCTTTACTTGTAACCTAAGATTCAGCTGACTCAAGTCGTGCAGAGCTAGATGTAATGATCTTACAAAACTGAAGAAACTATGGATTTAAAAATAATTCAATCAGTACTCGGTCCTGAGGGCGGTCACACTAACACACTGACTGCCGATTTGCAGTCATTTTGTTCTGAACATTGTGGAGTTTTATAGTGTGTAGATGTTATCTTTACTGATGTGGGTTTTCCCCTGGCCTGTGCTGATTATTTAAAAAGAAAAAAGGGAGAAATAATCAGCCAACCAATTAAGTGGTCTACCACCACTATTATCACCGTAAAGCCACTATATGTAGCAATACCACTTCTGACCACATAGGGGCAGCATATCAAAAGAAATGTTATGTGTCAGTTGTTATGTCTCATTAGAGGGACAAAATAAGATGTGCTGGACCATCCAGCACATCTTATTATATAAGTTATATATATATATATACGTTGGTCCTTGTGTGGTCAGATGGGGTATTGCTACATAGAGTGGCTTTAAACTTTATTAAAACAACAAAACTGGAGGTGCATGAGACTTTTGGGCAGTATTTCTGAATATATTGTGATTTGACAGTTTCACATCTCTTTTTTGGAAGATGAATAAGAGCCACAAAAATGAGGAAGAGAGCTTGTAATCATATTCGCTTTAAGATTCTGCAATCAATAACACAGTGAGAACAAACAAGAGTAATGTAAGAAAAGACTGAGTAAACACTTCTCAACTTCTTACAATGCTATTTAGAGCCGGGAAAACCTGCACGAAGCATCTGCAGTGGGACTTACATTGAAGAATCTTAGCATATTTACAGAAGTCAAAGGAAATTGAGGGACTGCTTTGTTCCCTTATTTCCTCTAAATATAATAACCACAAATTGCACAACCGAGACATTTGAAGCGCTACTCAAGAAGAGGAACAATTAGAGAGATAAATATGAAACCTTTTTTGTGCTGCTGAGCATATGTTTTGGTAACTTGGATGCTCCCAAAACAAAAAATCTGACAAAACAAAACCAACTATAAGTCTCAAAACACAAAATAAAGTCCATCATTCAGCGACAGAATCAACTTACAAAAGGTGGACAGCACAAAACTAGTGCAAAGTTGTTTTTCTTTGACGAAGTCCCATTCAAATTGTTTTGGGAAGTCTGGAAAAGAGAGTGTTCATATGTGAAAAGGTGAAAGCAACCGTAAGTCTTGTAGAGCCAGCAGTGAAACATCCTGAGGGCATCGAAGTGTGGAGATGCTTCTCCTGCGAGGAAGTGGGTCCAATTATACCCCAAAACACTGTCGTGAAAATGTCATATTATGAGCAACGCCTCCCGACGATCCAGGAGCCATCTGTGGATGATCCATGCATTTTCCAGCATGAGGAATCATCATGTCTCAAGCCAAGAGAGTTAGCACAACGGCTCGGAGATCAGGGCACTGGAATTCTGGAGCTGCGGCCAGAAACATTCTTCATGCCAAATTGCAGAAGTTTAAAAAGAGAAAAGTCAGCACTGTCTTTATTAATTCACTGAATGAATGTGACTCGTTTATTCCCCTTTGAAACCTGTAAAATGCTTCGAACGGTGAAGCACAAAAAAATGTGATCACTGCTCCACAAGTATGGGTTTTAACTGACAGCTCTCAGCTCTAATTTTACAACAAAGACATCAAGCTCTTTAGTATGCAGAACATTCTTTATTCAAGGCTCAAATTTGATTAGATAATTGACTCGTGCACTGCTGTGGCTTATTACCTCATTATCCCTTTATCAAATAATTAGGTAGAAGGTCTGGAGTTGATTTAATGTGTAAAATTTAGAACATACAAGCTTTTGTAAATGAAATGCAGTCAAAGGTGCAAAAAAAACAGGAATATTTATGTAACTTTATTTTCGAAAAACTAAGCCAGCATTTAAGTTTTCTTTTAACCCAAGAAGATGCATTTAAATGTGAAATCTTAGAACTTTAAGTATTGTTGATAATACTTCATTTTTCACTTTGCGGCCATCTTCTCGAGAGCAGTGTCTCCCAACCTGGGGTCCGGGCCCCCCCTGGGGGGGCGCCTGAGATCTCTGGGGGGGCGCGAACCTTTGTCTGCTTTGAGGATATGCAATTGTAAAAAATTATATTTGCGTATGTTAAATAAATAAAAAAATCATAATAACACACCTAATGGAATACTGTAATCCAAGTCTGTATAAACCCACGTAGTATTTTAAAATGACCAAAATATATGATTTAGCGGGATAAAAACTTAATTATTATATAATTATTCAACATTTAATCATCAATCAATCAATTATTGCAATTATTTTCTGTGCGTATTTTATACATTGGTGACACAAAATGAAGGTGAGAAAGACAAAGTCATATATATACAGGGTAAACCAAAGAGAAATGTATCACAAAAACATAATTAATGTGAATTTTTTTCAATTAAAGATTTGTAACGAATCACTTTACTCTTTTGGTGCTAGTACGTACAGGTCGGGGGGCCCGGCTGGTCTTAGACACAAGTAGGGGGGGCTCCAAGGAAAAAAGGTTGGGAACCACTGCTCTAGAGGACATTGAGGCTGATGTTTCTCCTCCTGCAGGAGAAACATTTGGTATTTTTAGGACAGATTCTCCAACGGACCAAATTACCTCTCGAGGCCTTCTGAAAAACGACTGAAACAACATTCACAGCAGCATTAGTGGGATAACTGTTGTGAAAACCCTTCACCGATGTAATCATTTACTGATTTATAACTCACCTTTTCTTATGCAAACTGTCACATCTGATAATAACGCTAATAATAAGTTATGCTAGAAAGTGAAAAACTGGTCTTTAAAGCTGAAACTGGGAAATAGGTGTGTTGTGCAACTCAAGGTAGCTTGGCTGTCCAGTTATCAAGGCTAATGATAATTCTATTAAAGAATTATTAATAATTAATAAAGTTGACTATTTATCAAATTGTATTATCAAAAATGATAATTCTCGTAGGGGCACCACCGCCGGGGCCTTACTTCCGGTGGGATTCGATAACTAACAGCAGAAAATCAGTCTCATTATGATTTGAATTATCCTGCAGAACAGCAAATCTTACAGAATAACAGTGAAGGCGTGATATCCGAACACTAGGCTCTGCTTAAACAAATCAATTTGTGACCAAATCTTGCATGAAACAACACAACCACTCATAAAGAAATCAATCAGAATTTATTTACATACGGGTGTCAAAAGATGATAAACGCAACACCCAAATAAACCTGATGGCAGAAATGGCTTGTATCATAAAACAATTAATTAACTAGAAAAACATCAATAGAAAAATAGGACATGAAAATTAAATGCATGGAATGAAAAAGAAAAGAAATCAAGCAATAATAACGAAGATACAGAACATCTACAGTTCAAACGAGGCTCCTGTGGTCTTTTAAAGATGGACGCGCCCTCTTGGCCACGTGCAATTAGAACGGATGGTGATCCCGGTGTTAAACCGTGATCAACTGCAGAAAACAGCGCCTTAAAACATGAATGACTAGCAGAAAGTAGTGACTACAAATTAATGAAAACCGTTCTGATAATGATGCTGATGTAATCTCAGCTCTGAACACAGATTTAGCTCTGTAACACTCTTAAATTACTGATAACCCAGGTCTCACAATCTCACACACAGTTCTGAACACTCTTAAATCCTACTGATCACTGCTACGCGGGCTCACGTCTCCTCTGGGATCCGGAATCGGGTGCCTGCGGGTTTGCCGACTGGGTTCGCGGTCCTGCTGGGGTTTCGCAGTCAGGCTATCGCGTCCCGTCCCTTCCCCTGAAACGGATTAGACAGCGGCGGGGCCGCCTCGTGCCGGGCCGTGGTTCCGGACCAAAACGGAGGCTCACACGCATTCCTAGGCGCGGCGGGGGGACCGGTATCTCCTTGCCGTGCTTCCCTCTCTGCGCCGGTCGCCGACGCGCGGCCGTCCGGGCCCCGGGAGAGCTCACGCCGGGCGAGACGCCGGCCGTCCGTCCCCGATCCCTGCGCCGGTTCGCAGACAGGGGCTCGGAGCGGGGAGGGGGGGTTCAGTCAGAGAACTCAATCGCAGCTGTGTCCCGATCTGGTTGCCGGGAGCGCGTGGGCGTCGGAAGCTTGGATCTGTGAACTTAAAGAGGAACAGAGTTTAGTGAGAAATCGGAGCCTCCCGGGGGACCGCGGCTTCAACGGGCTGCAGGTCCAACGGAGCGGCCCGATGGGGCCTTACACCTCCCCCCAGCCGGGGGGAGAAAGGGAGATGGGATCTTGGCCCAGAGCCAAACGATCCAGCTTGGATGAGAGGGTGGTCGGAAGAGAAAAAAAAAGGAGCAGCGGCAGGGGTTTTGATCCTACGCGCGCTGCAGTGACGTCATCGGTGCCTCATTGCGATTGGATGAGCGCCGCTTGTAGGCGCCACCCCCCCCCCGCAAGGCATGCTGGGGGTTGTAGTTCAGGCAACAGCGCCATTTTATGAGGCACATTAAAGCGGAAAAGGGGGGGTTCAAAGAAGCAGTACCATTTTGAGGTCTGGTTTTGGGCTCCGCTGCATCCCGACCCCTGCTTAGGTGTCATAAAACCCCAAGGAAGTCTGTTTTCCCTGGCAGAAACCTTCCTGTCCTGCTTTGATCTGGAGCCGTATCGTGGGTCACATACAGGCCATCTCGAACCAGGCCACCAGGGTCATAAATTGGCCTGAGCGAGAAGATAGCAGCCGGGCCATAAACTCCAGGGGGGAGGCCGGGTCTGGCTTTGCTGGAATTCATAATCACAAAATGTTCATACATTTTATAAGTTCAGATGGGCATATGGTCGGGCACAACATCCCCCCTTCGAATCGAAAACCGGAATGCAGGGTCTGGTTGTCGAATCTAACAACGGTGCACCAGTCCATGTGGTCATAAACTCTGGTTGGGGGCGTGAGGCTAGCCTGGTTAGTCCACTAGGCGAGCAATGCACAAAAATATGAAAAGAAAAACATATTCAAAGCAATAACATCATTCATTTACCTAACACAGTGATATCACTCTTAAAGTGCGGTAGATGAAAGATAAAAGGAGGGGTTAGTTAGGTTTCAGTATGTACACTGTACCTAAAATCAAAAACCAACAATTTAACCACTCTTTGATTAATTGCTAGGAGACAAAAACACACAAATTAACTTATGTCGGCTATGGAAGCCTGGAAATTGTTTGTAGGCGTGAATTTTTTTTAACGCCCCAAAGTATCCTACCCCCCTTTCAGGTGTGGAGCGGGCTTCCACTTCTGGGTCAGAAAAATTGTGAGGGGGCCGCTGCATACAAGGTAATGCAGCTGTTCAGTGTTCTTTTGCTAAAAAAGGTCAAACATGGGACCCCCCTCGCTCTGAGGTACGGCGTCTGCGCCTTGGTTGTTAATCGTGATCTGTTCTCCTCTGGTTTACTTTAAGAAAACGCTGAGCTGCTTCTTCAGCGTCAGTAACAGTGAAAACTGGGAAGGGCCGCAGCTCCTTTCGGGTAATTAATTTATCGGCTTACTCATGGTGGCGTCTGACCAGGGGGCTCAGGGGATGAGATGACCGGGCTCACCACTTTTGGGTCCAGCCTAAGAACAGACTTGCCTGTCGGTCCATCTCCATCAGCCTGGTCACCTCTGCTGGTTCTCCGTCCACTGCGATGAGCTCTCTGCCATTAATAACCACACCTCAGCTCACAGTCCAGGCCCCAGCGCTTCGCTTGGGATTCTGGCAAGAGATTACACTTATTAACGAAGTCAGCTCACGTTATCACCCAGATTAGAAGAAATTAAACCGATAACAAACCCTGAGAGACTGGGGTATTGGTTATAACCTTAGAAGCAAGAACCAACTGAAAGGAATTAATAAAGTGAGTTAACAGGGAGGAATCTTTAAATAACTTTAAATTAAAGATTCAATTTAAAACACAGTAGAGATTAATCTGAGAAGATTAATAACTCACATGGGGTAATCAGCAACAGTTCAATTAATAGAATTAAAGAAATTAAGTCAACCATTACCTTCAGTTAAGTATGGTTGCAAAAGGGAATTAATCAGAGATTAATAAAATAGTGATCCCTCAATAAAAGTTCAGATTAATAAAAATCAGGAATTTACAGCGAGCCAACCATTAGTTTCCATGGAACCTGGTTGCAAGAGGAAATTACTCAAACAGATTCACAAAAATTGAGTGGTAGAAAAAGTTCAGGTTAATAAAACTAACCGAACTTAAAACACCCCAACCATTACCTTCCGTGAAGTAAGGTTGCAGAGGAAATCAATCACAAGATTAATAATCGTGTGATGAAAAATAAAAGTTCAAACTAATAAAATTAAAGAACTTAACAAAGCAACCAACCCTTAGTGAAGCGAGGTTGCCATTAGAACCACTTAAAATAACCGTAGGAATCAGATAATGAGAGGGGAAGAAAAATAAAGATATTTTCTTTCCCGATCAAAATTAATGTTGTTATTTCATACAACCTGGTCACAAATATCGTTTCGAGAGCCTCACGCTGGGGCGCCATTTATGTTGTGCAACTCAAGGTAGCTTGGCTGTCCAGTTATCAAGGCTAATGATAATTCTATTAAAGAATTATTAATAATTAATAAAGTTGACTATTTATCAAATTGTATTATCAAAAATGATAATTCTCGTAGGGGCACCACCGCCGGGGCCTTACTTCCGGTGGGATTCGATAACTAACAGCAGAAAATCAGTCTCATTATGATTTGAATTATCCTGCAGAACAGCAAATCTTACAGAATAACAGTGAAGGCGTGATATCCGAACACTAGGCTCTGCTTAAACAAATCAATTTGTGACCAAATCTTGCATGAAACAACACAACCACTCATAAAGAAATCAATCAGAATTTATTTACATACGGGTGTCAAAAGATGATAAACGCAACACCCAAATAAACCTGATGGCAGAAATGGCTTGTATCATAAAACAATTAATTAACTAGAAAAACATCAATAGAAAAATAGGACATGAAAATTAAATGCATGGAATGAAAAAGAAAAGAAATCAAGCAATAATAACGAAGATACAGAACATCTACAGTTCAAACGAGGCTCCTGTGGTCTTTTAAAGATGGACGCGCCCTCTTGGCCACGTGCAATTAGAACGGATGGTGATCCCGGTGTTAAACCGTGATCAACTGCAGAAAACAGCGCCTTAAAACATGAATGACTAGCAGAAAGTAGTGACTACAAATTAATGAAAACCGTTCTGATAATGATGCTGATGTAATCTCAGCTCTGAACACAGATTTAGCTCTGTAACACTCTTAAATTACTGATAACCCAGGTCTCACAATCTCACACACAGTTCTGAACACTCTTAAATCCTACTGATCACTGCTACGCGGGCTCACGTCTCCTCTGGGATCCGGAATCGGGTGCCTGCGGGTTTGCCGACTGGGTTCGCGGTCCTGCTGGGGTTTCGCAGTCAGGCTATCGCGTCCCGTCCCTTCCCCTGAAACGGATTAGACAGCGGCGGGGCCGCCTCGTGCCGGGCCGTGGTTCCGGACCAAAACGGAGGCTCACACGCATTCCTAGGCGCGGCGGGGGGACCGGTATCTCCTTGCCGTGCTTCCCTCTCTGCGCCGGTCGCCGACGCGCGGCCGTCCGGGCCCCGGGAGAGCTCACGCCGGGCGAGACGCCGGCCGTCCGTCCCCGATCCCTGCGCCGGTTCGCAGACAGGGGCTCGGAGCGGGGAGGGGGGGTTCAGTCAGAGAACTCAATCGCAGCTGTGTCCCGATCTGGTTGCCGGGAGCGCGTGGGCGTCGGAAGCTTGGATCTGTGAACTTAAAGAGGAACAGAGTTTAGTGAGAAATCGGAGCCTCCCGGGGGACCGCGGCTTCAACGGGCTGCAGGTCCAACGGAGCGGCCCGATGGGGCCTTACACCTCCCCCCAGCCGGGGGGAGAAAGGGAGATGGGATCTTGGCCCAGAGCCAAACGATCCAGCTTGGATGAGAGGGTGGTCGGAAGAGAAAAAAAAAGGAGCAGCGGCAGGGGTTTTGATCCTACGCGCGCTGCAGTGACGTCATCGGTGCCTCATTGCGATTGGATGAGCGCCGCTTGTAGGCGCCACCCCCCCCCCGCAAGGCATGCTGGGGGTTGTAGTTCAGGCAACAGCGCCATTTTATGAGGCACATTAAAGCGGAAAAGGGGGGGTTCAAAGAAGCAGTACCATTTTGAGGTCTGGTTTTGGGCTCCGCTGCATCCCGACCCCTGCTTAGGTGTCATAAAACCCCAAGGAAGTCTGTTTTCCCTGGCAGAAACCTTCCTGTCCTGCTTTGATCTGGAGCCGTATCGTGGGTCACATACAGGCCATCTCGAACCAGGCCACCAGGGTCATAAATTGGCCTGAGCGAGAAGATAGCAGCCGGGCCATAAACTCCAGGGGGGAGGCCGGGTCTGGCTTTGCTGGAATTCATAATCACAAAATGTTCATACATTTTATAAGTTCAGATGGGCATATGGTCGGGCACAACAGGTGCAAACAAACAAACAAGTTATAAACCCCATAAAACATCAAACTCCTTTTAGAGCATGTCACATGAATCTATTCAAACTAAAGACCAAATCAAGAAAAAAAAAGTAATAAAAGCTGAAATCTCAGGTTGATGACGGTTTAGGCCTCTCAAAAAGAACTGCAACAATCAAAAAAAGGAGGAACAGTTTCATATGAGTGCTATTGTCTTTGATGATAAACTATAGCAATAATCACTCCTCATATGATACATGAAGCAACCCTCTCAAACCACTTGAGCAAGAAAGGTCCGTGTTGACCTTAATAATGCCTCTATAATGAGGAGGTTTAGTCTGCATGGCTACCATTATTTAAGCATAATCTTGATCCGGTAAATATGATTCATCTCTTTAGCATTTGTAAGCCCTTTCTGTGTGTCTCTGAGGCTAAGTTAAGCTAGCGTTACAGCAGGGGGGTGATGAAGGCAGAGGCACCAGGGAGCACTAAGATTACACTGAAAGTGAATACTGGAGTCGACACATTACACCAGCTTAAGTGATACACCCCACTGCACTGATTCATTTAAAAACCAGCTCCATGTTAGACACGGCTCACGGAGGCACACGCAAACACAAATCACACAAATGAGTCGGCTGAAGCGGGCCCGCCCCTCTCCTCAACACGCTCTCTGCCTCCGCCTCTCCGTTTTCATCCCTGCCGCACACACAACCCCTCACCGCGGCCTCTGCCCCCATGACTGGAGTTCATTACTGCCTTGGCAGGGTTCCTCAGATGAAATTAGAAAGACAACAGGAATGACACCGAGTGTTCGGAGTGGGAGGCTTACGAGGGGTGAAACCGAGAGCACGCGCGTGTGTGTGTGTTTGCGTGCATGCTGAACAAATCTAATCTAGTCTTTGCTGATTCATGTGTGAGTTTTTCCTGCGTGCATCTGTAATACACTTCCTCTTCGTGTATGAAGTCGGTCTGAGATATGGAGATGTGGAGCGAGGAAGACACAATGGCTTCTGACAGGAGGCCACAGCGTGAGCAGAACTCTCTGGGACAGAGTCACAAAGCACCAGCGGTTACTGTCGACAGCACAAGCCCGGGTTCATTTATGGGCAGCGCCACACAGTTATCCACCTCAAAGGCTGCGTTATGACCGTCTGATCCAAAGCGGGTGCTGCCGCCCTCCGTTACTCAGGCAGACAACGACGGCAATAAAGAAGATCAAAATGTAATTTTCCCTCAAACGCACATGCGCCCAGAGACCAAGGGAGCGAATCCGTCGGGAGGGCTGCCGCACATTTAAACTTCTCCACAAGGGAGGCTTGGTATAATTTACAGTTAAGAAGATTTCTTCGGAAAACCCTATAGCGGACGAGTCGATTGAACATCCCAGCAAGTTCAGCCCCAGGTCAGCTTGTGTAATTTCTCTCGCACGCTATTAAAAAAACAAGGAGTTTGCAGGAGAAAGCCTATATTGTCCTTGAAAATCGCTGATTCATCTGATCATATTACAAGACTGAATCTGGAGCAACTCCCTTAGAGAGACGAGACCAAAGCAGAGATGCTTGGCCGTAACGTACAGGGTCATAGTTGTCAAAACCCAAAAACGGCAACTGTAAGGCACGGTGGTGGAGGGATCACAATGGGACAAACAGCAACAACGCTGCAAACAAGAGACTTCTTTGTTTATCAGAATGGAACATGTTACAAAAACCATCTCTGCAAAAGCTAGGGACTCTGCCGAGCCTTTGGTTTGAACAGGGGGGAGTGAAGATCACGGCCAATCTTCCCAGCTAAGATCACGCCAAAAAACAAGAGTGTAACAGTTTGCAAGGTCTTAGAAGAACCCCGGGTCATTTCCAAAGCCTTTTCAAAGGGACATGGGCTCTTGGATGCGTGTTTCTTCTTTTTTTCCTGAAGAGAAATAGGAAATAGTGTGTATATCTTTAAAATTATAAGCATAAAACAACAATATCAAAAAGCCCTCCTCCACCAGAGAAGCATGGTGGTCATATCCTGTTTGAGCCCCTGCCACATTTGGACTGGAACGATTTCCCACGACTGGTGGGGCAATGAATGCTGCATCATAGCGGGACAATTTTAAATGGAAATGTTCAAATGTGTGCATAAATGCAACCATGGACTATATTTAAGGAAAAGGGATACAGGAGAATAAAAGTGAACGCTGCCCTACAATTTCTTTTGTTCATACCGTTGTCAGGTTGTTGAACTGGTTTCAATTATTGATGTTAAGCATTTTGTCACACTGTATATATATGTGTTATAGTTTTGTTATAAGTTTTAATATTATTATTATAAGACAAGAAGAATTGATTGTTTTTCATTGAGTCTCTAAGATTATCAAAGAAGACTAAACTGAGGCTTTGGAAGAGCTGAGATGAAGGTGGAAGAGTCCCAGGAGAGTCTGAAGCGAGCAGTCGCCATGAGGAAATCACCAACACGCCAGAATTTAAGCTGTTCTGTGCAGAAATATGGATTAACCCCTTAATGCCCAGTGGATCCTATTTGATATATTCATTTTGGAAACCTCTGCACCATCCCATGATCAAAACATTAAAGACAAATCTATTTTTACACTTAAATGCCCCCGCCCCCCCAAAAAAAAGAATAGCTCAGAAAATAAAGAAAATTACTAATTTATAAAGATGCAAAAAATGTAATATGAATTAGTTAACGGTTTAAGACTAAATTGGGGATGTTTTTTAATTTCAATATATAAAAAATAGTTTAATTTTATTTTTAAGTCGATTTTCTGCATAATAAGGTTTGGTTTCTTGGGCCTTAGAGATCAAACTTCTTTCCAAAATGTGCAAACTTTACATAAATAACTCAATAATATCATCTATAGTTGATGTTTTCGTTCAGGCTACGATGCTCTGATGACCGGCTTCTCACCCGATGACCCTGCAGTACCTGAAACGGACCGAAACGTCACCAAACCTTATACATGAAACCCTTCCTGAAGTTAAAAACACAGAGGTTTCCGTATATTTCCATATACTTCCTAACGGTGATGTCGTTCTTGCACTTTTCCCCTGAAAGCTGCAGCATCTCAGGTCTGGTGTTATGTAGGACGAGCAAGCCCTGCCTGATATCGCTCACAGAGGAGACGACTGCAGCTGATCCACAAGGGAGCACGGCTCCAGATCACAGTGAGCCCAACGCTAATTAGATCCGTTTGTCATCACCGAGAGCCCTCTGTGGGGCTGTGCAGTATCGCATGTTGAAACCATACACCCAGAACCTGTCAAATGAACTTTACTCTGTATCAGTAAAAACAGTAGCTGTGATATGATTCTCACTGGTGCATGTAAAACCATTTCCACTGGACTTCCTTTTGCTCCGTAGTTTGTAATATTGGTCCAAGTGGAGACGTCCCTGTGGACACGCGGGCCGGCTCTGTGAACGTGCTCCAGCTCACTTCTTAATTGCATTCTATAGCGTAACGTGTGCAAACCACAAACCAAACTACGTCTTTCCTACTTTTAGTATGACAGAATAAGAAAAGGGCAAAAGTTAGGGCACCCTGCAGGTCAGTCGTGCTAATGTCCCCTTTTTGTTCAGTATCACATCGTGTCACCACTGACTGGAAACCGTCTTTCCGTTCTTGTTAATATGATTTTTGCTCATTTCCATGCAAAAGGTTTGTGCTGTGTCAGCTCACTGAATTGAACCATTTTTGCCTGACAAATACTGTACATGAGAAAGTTAAAATTTCAAAAGTTCTACCCCCAACTTGGGCTGAATTATTCCAATTTTAGAGATCATTTTAAGATACATTTTATAGTTGATGATTTTTACATTTGACCAATTTATTTTTCTCTGCACGAGTCTAAATTCTAAAGTCTATTGTCTGTCCAAACATCCCCAAAGATAAAAGTACAGCTATTATTTGAATCTAAAGCACGTAAAAGTGTCCATTTTCCAACATAATGTACTCCCAGCATCACAAATGTTTATGAATATGTACCCAAAGTGATGTGTGTTGGATATCTGCTGACACCCCGACCTGCAGTCCTGCCCTCTGAGCACCTCAGCGTCTGCTGTCTACATCTGTTTATATCTGCTAGTCATCCCTGCACTGCACCAGCCAACCAATGTGTCTGTTTCTCTCTCCTCTCATTCTCTGTCTGGTGTCTCTTTTCCTGCTCTGCCCAGCTGAACCTCGGGAGGAGGGTCCACCGTTATGATCCAGCTCCTGCTCAAGGGGAGTTTTTACCCGCCATTGTTTATCTATTAATTGCAGGGGTCGTGTTCTGGGTCTCTGGAAAGATCCTAGAGAAACCTGGTGTTGTATAGATGCTATATAAATAAAGATTGAATTGAAAATGTACAATGGAAATATACACAAGTGAATTAAAGACTGTGACGAGCGTTGAAGTGCAAGGGAAGAAGGAAGGAAGGAAGGAAGGAAGGGAAAAAAGAAGAAAGGAAGAAAGGAAGGAAGGAAGGAAGGAAGGAAGGGAAGGAGAAAAGAGGAGGGGAAGAAGGAAGGAGAGAGCAGGAGGAAAGAAGGAAGGAAGGGAAAAAGAAGGAAGGAAGGAAGGAAGGAAGGAAGGAAGGAAGGAAGGAAGGAAGAAAGGAAGGAAGGAAGGAAGGAAGGAAGGAAGGAAGGAAGATTAAGGAACGTTCTGGAGAAAACAACCATTATGTCTATTATTAGACGATAACAAGTCTAAATTTACTTTAGGGAACAACAATACTGTGAGAGAACGGAGGTGTTTGCAGAGAAACAGCAAACTGAGTCGGTCTTAACAGGATTACATCAGAATAAATTACTGTTTGAAGCATGTGACAACACGCTAAGGTGCTGGTGTGGACGAGGTCCCTGCAGACACGACACCAAAGCAGTTTTGTCTTTGGAGGTGTTGTAAAAGAGACTGCTTGTACAGGCATCTCTTCACCTTGTCACTTGTTTATTCAGTAGACAACAGTGTTGCGCAAATTACTAACCGCTTGCAGCTTCTGCTTCTCACTCATTTCATAACAAACTCATCCAGTTCTGCAGAAGTCGAGGTCGTGAACTGTCCTTTCGCCATTAACAGTAGCTCCCGCAACATTTGGTAATGGGACTCGTCTAGACGAGGGCCGGAAATAAATGCCTGCACCAACAGTCCTTTTTATACACTTACAAAGTTAAAATCAACCCGATTTAAACTTTGTAAATATAGACGATCCACTTAAGTGGAACCTAAGACTAAATAAAATGTTTGATAAGTCAGCTATTGTTAAAAATGTTGCATCAACTGAACTTTCTTGATGATGACACGTGAGAAGGCTGCTGAAAAACTTAATAAAAAGGTGTTGTTGCCCTTAAAAAAGTGTAACAAAATAAATAAATAAACCCACAATAACACTAAAGCAGCTTAAAAAGTTGAAGAATGGGAATTTCAATAAGCTTCAGGCCTTCTGGGAGATCAATAATCTTCTGACTCAATTAATGAAAAGTAATAGAAATCCTTAAAACTTTCACATGCCACTGTGAAATGAATTAATCTTATTATTTCACCACGTTCACTGAACTTTCACCGTGAACTTGCCGTAAATTGCTTCTTTCAACAGTGATTTATTAGTTTGCACAGCTTCGGCGTGGGAATGCCGGCACACACCAGAGTTTCAGATGGAGCACAGAATCACTCAGATTCACACATGTGGGGTTCAAAGAGCCTCGGCAGTTCAGCGGGCTTCACACTGGGCTCGCGTCGCTAAACGGCACCAAACCGAGCTCCGTCACAAACAGCTGAAAGGGAGTCGGAGAACAAAACGCCAGAATTTGACTCAACAGTTTCCAGTCAGTGTGGGGTAGAGATAAAAGAGGGCGATCTTTCTTTTCCGCTGTCTGGCAGGGCGGACTAGGCTATCACTAATTTAAAATAAAAAAACGCTGTCATCTGTGCTCTCGCTGAAGCGTGCCGCGTGGGTTAAGCCAGTGGTACGAGCAGCGGTATTATGAGCCCACGCTCATAATAAGAGGCTGAATCTCTAATGAGACAGAGTGGCCTAACGTGGCTCAGTGAGAAGCGGCGCTCCGCCATCTGTCTGTCTCGCAGTCTCAGCACAGGTTTATTCAAGTATCTTGGTGTAGGGGAAGAGGGGCAGTCCTTGGATGAAAGCGTGGATGTCCATGACGGCCGTGGCGCCCGCCATCCTGGGTGAGGCCGGAAGGAAGGTGAGCTTGGACACCTCGCCGTAGGCCGAGTCCTCGTTGGCAGCATCTCCTTCTTGGTTTTTACTGCCACCGTCCTGATCGCTCTCCTCAGGACCGAATCCCACCACCTTCGGGAGACAAGGAAGGGTTGGTCTGTTTGCATTAAAGATTCTGCACGCCAGACACCAATGTGACACCGTTGCTTACGTGCATGCTGAGTCTGCGGCTGCTGCTTCCTTGGTGTTCTTGGTACCAAGAAACCAGTTCGGCTCTGGTCATCTCCTTCAGAGCTTCAATCTAAACACACACAAACACACAGATTTAACAACAAAAGGACCAGGCCTGTGTTGACAAAAATCGATTTTCCGATTCTAAATCGATTCTCATATTAATTCCTAAAAATCGATTCTTATGTCTAAAGATTGATTTTTTTTTTTTTTTTCCCCATCATTTTCGCCAGGTGAACTTTAATCCCAGTAATCGGACACATGGTTTGTCATGACACTTCTGAAAAATGCCAGGTGCTTCATGGCAATATGTGTGCGTGGTGACAGAATAAATTAGATAAGCTAAAATGATGTGTTTACTGCATGAACTGTTGCAATTTCTTTCTTTTTTGCACTTTAAATGGATATTGAAAGGCCTGTTTGAGTTATTTATTTCTTAGTTATTTCACAATAATTATTGTGAAATTATTATTTCACTAGTTATTTTACAGTCATATAATTCAGGCAACAGCTCAAAAAACATTTTAAATAACACTAAGCCAAATCAATATTGAATCGGATCGAATCATGATAATCGATTCTGAATATTAAGAATCGGAATCGAATCGTTTCTCGACATTTGAATCGATACCCAGCCCTAAAAAGGACTGAAAACATGTCCAAGAGGGACGTTTGTAGGACTGCAACAGCAGAGAGAGCAAATATAGAAAATGTCAAATCAAAACAGCATTACAGCAAGTGATTATGATCGCTTTAGTTGTGGTTATCTAAAGACTGCAGAACCAGCTCAGGAAACCTGCAAAACATTCAGTATATCGTGTTTTCTCTGAATATGTGTTGACTGAATTCACCTGAAGTACAGAAATCCTTTGAATGGCGGGTTTGCTTATGTTTGGACAATAAACAAGACCATTTTGAATAATTGTGAATCATCCAGACACCTTTTGGAAGTCTTTAAGATTCCCATGTTTACCTCAGTCCCTCACTTTTACCTACAAGGAACAGTTTCACTGTGGTTTGAATTTTTTAACCATTCAGAACATTTGGACCAGCTGGAACCCCCAAAAAAGGGTTTCTTTATAGGTTAACTGTGATGATGTCAAGTTGGAGGTGTCCTGCTCTAGAACAGCTTGGAAATCAGAAAACAAAGCTGTCAGGGACAGAATTTCTAAGCGGCTCGGTGGGTGAACGGGGTCCGGATTCCAGAAAAGAAAAGAGAGAGCTCAGCTGACATGCCACATCCGACTGTGGTCTAATGACTAAACGAATAAGTGGCTGAAATCAAAACTCAGAGTACAATTGCGGCTCCAGCCGGTGGAGGTGGTTTGGGTTGGGATGGCTCCTGGACACCTCTCTGGAGAGGTATTATGAGCATGTCAAGCTGGAAGGAAGCTCCAGGACAGACCCAGGACTCGCTGGAGGGATTACATCTCTCATCTGGCATCCTGCTCCCTCCCGATGGAGCTGGAGTCAACACAAGTCTGGGACGATGCCGGCGCGAGCTGAACCCAAATCAGTGGAAGCTGACAGGCGGATGGATGGAGTTACCTTATGTGCACCTTTCCTGAGGATTTTTGTGATCCTGTTGTATAATGTCAAGTCAATGAAAGATGGTGGGAAAAGGTTACACAAATAAATAATGAAACATGAAGCTGCTGTCGAGCTACAAAGTACAAAAAAACTCCACAAAAAGCACATTCAGTGTCTCACAATCCACTGACACTCTTTAAATTACAGGAACTTGATTAGACCCAAGAAATATTACTTCCCTATCAAGGTTTGCAAATTAAAACAGGATGAAAAAACCTGCAAAAATGAAAGATGCTATCACGGCCTGCTCACCCCTCCGTCCTCATTTTATTATTATTAGCGGTATTCTTTTAAACTGGTCCCGTTTAGTATGACTGCATTAAAATAATGACGAGCAAAAGGAATTGTGGGACATTATCCCCTTTTCTTTCATTAAAAAGGTAGCCCTTTCTTTCGTATGCCGAAGGAGACAATGCTCTTATCGTGGCTGCTGATTCGATACTTCCGGGTAATTTCACTCAGTCGGGAGCCTTTCTCAGCAGAAAAAGACGATTCGAACAGACATAATGCTTTTATTACAAAAAGGTTCTTCATTAAACGGGTGGATTCACAAGATGGCGCCAAAGTTCCAGGAGCAAAAAAAAAAAAAAAAAAAAGTCACTGGTGACTCAGTAGCAGCACTTCCCATCAAGGACTGATAGCTTTGATTTCAGCAACATAAATGAAGCCCCCGGTTGTGATAATTATCAGTCACTCATCACCCGCAGGGATCCTGAGCTATTCTTTATTATAACTACTCATCAATACACTTGTGAAATAAGTAAACAGTGACACTGGCGTTATTCTGCAAATGGAAGACAAAGAACAACTGCAACACGTGCTGATGTTTTGTACGTGTGTGTATTGTTCTCACCTCTCTGTTGAGCCTGTCAAACACATACTGCTGTGTTAGCACCTCAGCCCAGTTCCTGTCCACCTCCTCCCCCAGGTGTGTGTCCTCACACTCCTTCAGCTTCACCAGCGCAGTCACCTGCATGAGAAACACGGACACGGCTTTGACGCACTGCCTTCATCAGCGGCTGGAAGACTGGAACCGATTCTTAGATGTTCAAAAATGGTTTTTCTTTAGGACCTGAGTCACTAAGTCACTTTCAAAAATTAAAAGCTCTGATGTGCATCATCTGCTGCAACTTCCTCATGAAAGTCGACGCCTCACAAATACACAAAATAACGCACACCTGAGTATGAAACGCCTCCTCGGTCAAAGCGTGGAGCTTCTCTCCGAATGAGACCAGGAACTCTTCAATCTTTAACTCCACCAACTCCGTGCTGAAAGGGACGAGAAGTGAGAGATATATCATATTAAAGGCGGTGGGTTGAATTTGATTCCTTTAGTCATTTATCACTTTTTACTCGCCTATATTTCCAGAGCCGCGCAGATAAATCGCGGCTCGGGTGAATGGAAAAATACATCATACCTCGTGCTGGAGATAAATCACATGTTGCCCGGGGAAAATTAAAGCCGGCGATTTTGTTGCAAACTCACTTAAACTTGGTGGCCTGCGTTTCCACGGTGACAGAGAAACCTAGAATGCCCGAGGTGTTTCTACAGGTGGGGTAGACGTGGTATCTGCAGGAGGAATCGTGAAAAGGTTCAGAAAGTCGGGAATGGAAATTTAAATTTCTTACAGGAGCTGTGATATCAAAAATTAAAACAACCAAAGCATACATGCTCACATTTTTCCATCAGAACAGGCTCTCTTTTGTTTCAATATAATGATTACATCTTAAATAGAATATAAACAGACTCACCCCAGAGTCTCTTTAGTCCTAAGGAAGTCGAAGCAGGGTTCCTCCATGTGCATCTAAAAATAAAGGAGAAAAAAAAACCCCACATCAGCCATGGACAAGCCGGCAGGTGGGCTGACAAGATAAAAACACAAATTAATGGAGAGTATAAAGCATTCACTCCAAACACTTGCCACTAGCAGTTCCATCAGTGTGTGCTCCCTCAACGCTTTGGGCCCCGACTGCAAGAAAAGAACGAAGACAGACAAATGAGAGGGAAGAGAGGGAAAGATAAACCGGTTCTGAAGTGACAGGAATGGAAATGTGAGGTGCTGCAGGTGTGTTGCGTCCACGGTTACCTGGTAGTAGACGGTGACCTCAGAGTTGGGGTCTCCTTTATTCAGCGATTTGACTTTACAGACGTGGTGCTTGGCAGGAAGCTCCACCACTCGGAACATCACTGGCACCTCTGCTGGGAGCTTGGAGAACTGCAACTTGCTGTCGGAGGAGACGAGAAAGAAAAGGCAATGCAGACAAAGTGGGATGAGATGAGAGGCGGGAAGAGGAGTATGACTAAGGTTATTAAATTAAAAGAGTACAGGATGTGGATCCTCTGGAATTAATGAGTTTTCTCCTTTAATATGACATGGGAAGTAAAAAAAAAAGAAAAAAAAGAAAAAAGTTTTTAAATGTTGCCCTGCAACTGAAGTTTTCCCAAAAAGCACCATAACAATCCAGCACAAGTAAGAAGCTGTTTTGTGGATTGGTGATGCATTATAATACTACTCATAGTGGCACAACAGATCTTCTCCCATCACCCCAGTGGCAAAGTATGCTTGAGGGAGTATTATGATACGGGACTGCTTCTTAGCCTGAGGGCATAGATCACATGATATCATCAAGAGGGAAATTAACTCCCAAATGCACTGGAAAATGAATGGATGGATACACTGGAGGAAGGAGCTTAGTATAAGATGGTAATGCAGCGAGCAAACGACCAAAAGCACTGAAATAAATCCACAACTGAACGGCCTGAGATGGTGCCCAGTCAGAGCCGGGACCTGAACCCCATAAAGATGCTGTGGAATGGCCAAAAAAAAAAGAGCCATCCACACCAGACATCTTACAAATGTGTGCCAGGAATGGTCAGAAATTCATCCTAAATGTTGCGGAGGTCTAACCGAGACTAATGAGAGTATCTGTGAAGTTACAGCCGCCAACATAGATGTGCACAAGTCTCAACTCTCGTTCACTTTTTTCCTCCAGCACTGTAAATGATTAATGGGTGTGTTCAATAAAGAGGCTGTAAATTATAATTCTGCTTTATCAGCTCGGGCACCTTGTGCTCGTCTATTATTTTGAGCTACATGAAGATCATATCGCATTTTATGGGATATCAATGCAGAAAACCAGTTAATTACAAGGAGTCCACATGCTTTTTTTTCTTTTTCTTACCAGTGATGAGGCTGAAAGGAGAATCGTGATCTGAACAACTGAACCTGATGCCAATTACTGTGTGTGGCTGCAAACAAGTCTATTTGATTGCATAGTATTGGTGTTCTGATTAGGAGACTCATTCAGACTAATGGGCGACTTACTCTGTGACGTACTGCAGAAACTGCACCGATTCCTGTGGACGAAATATAATGAAGGGTAATGAACAGGCAGAGAAGAGAAACGGTGAAGAGAATCGGCAAAACGTGACGTTAATGTCAACTACGCTCGATATCATTTCCTCAGAACCTCAGCCGATTATTGCTCATCGGCTGTTATTTCTGTAAATCAGACTCCTTGTCTTGGTGCGAACTGCTGAGCACTCACATCGCTGCCGAAGTTCCCCTGCACCAGCCCCTCGGCGTACAGCTCGGCGCCGAAGCTGCGGCTGAACTCCATCAGCTCGTCCATGGTTAAACCGGCCGCGAGAGCCTGGCACTTGTCCACCATGGACCAGCGAGAGTGCTCCAAGATCAGCAAACGCACATCCCTGGGAGAGAAGATAAAAAAGGGAGGCTAGGTGTGGGAGGCTTTTCTTTCTGCGGCTGACGCGCTCTTCGCCCCAAGAAGGCGACGAAACCTTTAACTGCAATGACTCACGCGGGAAAAAATGGAAAAGTCAGATGTTAGAAGAAGCAGTGGGCACACGACTTACTTGCCGAGTTTCTCTGGTTTAATGAGGATGTTGAAGTAGGTCTTTTTGAGCTGCTCTGTGAACATGCTGAAGACGTCGAGGGAGACGGAAAAACCAGCCAGGTGGTCAATAATCAGGTGGAACAGCAACTGCGGAGAGAAACGTGACGCGTGAGCGTTTACGGCACGATGCGCACATTCCCGTCTGCCCCGTATGAGCCCACTCACCGGAAGCTTGTGGTTGAACCCCTTCACCTTGATGACCAAGCCGTGCTCGCCGGCCACCAGCTTGTACTCCAGCTGAGCCACCTCGGCATCGTAGGCCGGCTCTGCCAGGTTGTGGCCCAGGATGTTCACCAGCAGGTCGAACAGGACCAGGCTGGAAACGGACAAGGAGGCGGGAAAAGTTACGTGAAAACGGAGACCGAGAAGAAGAGAGCAGGACGGCAGAGAACCATACCGGTACTAGGGCTGGGGATCAATTCAAATGTCAAGAATCGATTTGATTCCGATTCTTAAGATTCAGAATCGATTGTCAAGATTTGATTCGATACGATTCCGATATTGATTTGGGTTAGTGTTATTAAAACTGTTTTTTGAGTTGTTGCGTGAATTATAGGACTGTAGTTATGCAAAATATTACTACTAGTATTATATTGAGATTAAACAGCAAGTATTGGCAGCTAATGATGCTGTAAGGGCCAATCAGCTCCCAGAATGCTGATAGAACTGCTTTCAGAAACATCGTGGGTCAGAATTACCAAACAGATCCAGGGAGGAAACAGAGACGGATGAAATCGGTTTAAATTTTTTCCCACATACCGTTTTTATTTGTTCCATTTTCGGTCTATTTTGGTTTTTAATTTTTTAGCATTTGGTTTTTAGCATTTTTTGCAAATGTAACCCAAAGACGGTATATAAAGTAATGAAATATAGACAATTTATGCAATTATAACCTAACACTTTAATGTTTTCATACTTTTAAACATATTTAAAGGAAAAAACATGGCACCAGTTATTCTCATGTCCAACAAAACATTCCTTTTTTGGGGATAAACAAAAAAATAACCAAAAGTTGTAATGTAATGATGAAAAAAAAAAAAAAAACATAAATAAATAAAAGACCCCCCCCCACCCAAAAAAATAAATAAATAAAAATTAAAAAAAATTCGATCTTTAGACATATGAATCGATTTTTAGGAATTAATATGAGAATCGATTTAGAATTGGGAAATCTATTTTTTCAACACAGGCCCAACCGGTACGTTGACAAAGGTTACAACAGGAAACAGATCATATCACAAATCATAGGTGGGCATGAACTTACTTCTTAGCAGACTGCTGGATTAGTGGGGAGATGAGGTGGAATCTTATGTATGCTGCAGCAGAAGAGACGGGAGACAGTTGTCACTTCCATTCATCTTCCTGGAAACATGCTGAATGCTAAACTAGGCTCCCAATACTAGCATGCACGCTCACACACCTTTGGGTATTTTGAATTGGTTGTCCTTTTTGTACCACAGGCAGCCCCTGTCGCTTTCGGCGATTCGGACGGGGAATTCTGTGTCCGGGCAGTCAGAAGCCTTCAGGGCGAAGTCAGTGGCTGAAGAAGTGCACATCAACAATTAATCATATCCTTTCCACTCTACAGTGACATAAACAGTGTGCCAGTTTAAAAAAAAAAAAAAAAAAAAAGCTGGTAAGTCGGATTTGAGACTAAATATGTAGCAGAGAAACTAAAATATGTTGATTCCAGCAGCTTATTAAAGGAACCACTGGGCCAAGTTTTAGTAAAGATTAGGGGTGTAACGATACACTAATCTCACGATACGGTACGATAGACGATATTGAGGTCACGATAACGATACGATACGATATTAGAGCAATATTTTTTTAACAACCTTGCATGATGAACATATGACTGGAAAAAATTGTCTTTTATTTGAAAGACACAAAATACAAAACAATGCTGTGCATTTGCCCTATTGTTACAGTTTGTAATGATTTATAACTGTTTAAGTTTTAAAGAGAAAGCCAGGCCAACCATTTTCCACAAACTGAACTAAAAGTAAATGTCAGGTTTGCATTATGCATCTTCAGTTTCATACAAGTACAAATATTTTCCCATGATCGGGACCGCAAAACGGTACTAGTTTCTTCTGATCGGAGTAAGATTTTGTTCCGCGGGTCGAGGCGTGGTCGGCACGCGTGGTCGGATGTGCGTTACTAGTCAACACAATAGATTAATATTAATAACCCAATATCGCGATACACTTTGTCACCTCCACCACATGTATTGTGACGTTTTTGTATCGCGAAATTTCGTGGCACGATATATTGTTATACCCCTAATAAAGATAACTGTAAGTTTGTTGCTTTGCAAAGTTTAGACCCAGAAAAGGTCTCAGAACATGCACGTCTGTGAGGTTTGAACAGAGCTGCACCAGAGCTGAAACTAACTGGATTTGTGCAACTCTCGTCGTTGTTGCACCCACGGAGAAAAGGCCGGTATATACCCTCTCATCAAAGTCTGAGGTCGACCGCAAATAATGAGGTGCCCTAACGTGGAGTCTGAGTTCAAAAATGAAGCAGCTCTGTTAGATTAGTGAATAATAACTTTCTTAGAGATGAAAAACCAAAAAAATACACCAAACTGCTCTCTTCCGCCAGCCGAGATGAAAGTATTTGCAGGCTGAATAAATCTGTCCTGGACAGCCAGCCTCGTTCTTTTCCTTTTTTGATCCAAAGACTTTTTCCGGTTCTTTCTGGATTAGACTTCAACCCACCAATAAACTTGTTCTCTGCTGGAAGGCGGAGGTCACTATTCGGCTCCAGGTTCCCCATCCACCGCTCCATCCAGTCCTGCTGGATGTCTGTGGAATGTTTTACACAAATCAACATTAATGCTTTGAAATAAGCTTTTTATTTATTGTGTCTAAAGAAAAAAAACAAAAACAAAAACAGGGTAGTGTTGCAGTTTAAACGTTTTACAAACACTATTGCTCACTATCTGAAAGATAAACATTGCTGCTGCTGGCGTTGCAGTATATCAGCACACAAAGGAATAAAAACAAAAAAAACTGAAATAATGCTTTGACTGAATGTCTGAGCTGCAAAAAGGGTCAGTAAACAAACACACACCCTCCACACTGTATTGTGTGCCAAACCACTTCTCCCTGAGGGGACACTGGCCCTCGTGCTCTGGTGACAACAGCATCAGGTTGGCTTTCTCTGGCGTGAGCAGGGACAGAGCTGCTCCAATCACCTGCACACGGGAGGACAGACAAGTCGTCCAAATTACACGTTTTTGTGACAAGAAATCCATCTTTTACATTGAATTTCTGAAAACAGAAGTGAAGTTTTGATGCAAATTACGCTGGTTTTAGACAAAGTTGGTTTTTTTTTCAGCTGAGTCAGCCGATCATCTTTCTGTTCAGATAACAGGACTCGCTGTTTTGTAATCTGTAGTTTTAAAATCGTTCCTCTGTTCAAATTACATGTTTAAATGATATGATTGATCACAAAAGGCAACTCTTTCCCGCAACTGCTCTCTGAAACCACATTTTATTCAGAAAGCACATCTGGGAAATGAGGTGCAACCAAAACGGATTATTTGAAAATGGACGGAAAATGTTCAAAACTGCTTGTACAATTAGTGGATTAGCAGAGACTGTATTGAAGGTGAGGAAAAAAACAAAAAACTTTGTAGGTTAATGAAATAGCAGCCGCCTGCTGTATTGTTGTATCGACGAATTTCCCAGAATGCTTTTCGTCGTCATTTGCGGACTGAATCAAAAAAAAAAAACATGGCGGACATTTCTTATTTTTTAGTGAATAAAATCAATATTTTGAGTTAGTTTCTGCATAAAAATGCGTTTTCATTACATTTCTAGTGAGAAATATATATTTTACTTTCATAATATTCACTCAGTGAATGTACATAATCACTCGCTTGCCCATTGTTTCGAAGTCTTTTTCAAACCTCGCCAGAATAAAGGCTGATTTATGGTTCCGCGTTACACCGATTTAACGTGGAACCATAAATCAGCTCCGGAGCCGGCAGGCAGAAATCCTGAAATTTTCGGAGCAAATTTCTTAACAGGCGTAGGTACTGTTAGATTTCATCTATGAAACCAACATTTATCTTCCTAAATGATTTATTTCAGCCAGCGGTAATTCTCAACAGAGCTGCAGGTTTTTCCCCGGGACGACGGCGCAGGTTGACCCGGCGATCACGTCTGTACTCCGGCTGCTGCTGCTCCGAGCCGGCGACTCTTATCTCCGAAAACATCGGGTCATATTTCTTAACAGGCGTTATTTGGATAAACTGAGCCCAGGTTGGGGATCTTAACAGTTACTTTTACGCCTGAAAAAATATTAAATCTTAATAAAGTGGCATATTAACAGCGCTACAGCTGAAATTAAAACAGCTTTTGGCTCTCAGCTTCCTGATTTTAGGGGTGGTGCTGAAAGTAGGAGTAGTGGGAGTATTGGGACAGGCCCCTGGGAAGATTTCAAGTTCCCTAAAATCTGTGGCTTCTTTTTTTAGGGCTAGTGGTAGAAAGTAGGGGGTGTATTGGGATTGGCCCTTAGTCCGGCTATGAGAAGTTCAATCAGACTAAGATGTTAACATCCCTTTAGAAGATTTCAATGAACACATGAATGTATTTCTTCTAACATCGCGTAAACACACTGCGTGACCTGTGTCATTTGTCTGAAAGGAAAAAAGAAATGTTAAAACCCTGTTAACTTCCAGAACTACTGGATCACTTACATCTTGGCTGTACTCGAACATCAGCTGATCTCCCGTCAGAAAGTCCTCCTTAGGGAACAGCTGCATGTTTTCACAAATGTCCTCCACATATTCTATTGGATCAATCTGACAAACAAACAAACAAACAAAAAAAAAAAAACAAGTATGGGTTTCACCCACGCTTTGTCACAGAAAATTACAAAATACTTCTGTGCTATTTTCCAGAAGTTGTGAATGTTTTGCATTCCAACCTGCTCCTGATAGTGAAACTCGTTCGTTTCAATCCTCTGAATCTCTTCGTATATTCTAAAGACACCGACAAAGAGGGAGAGAAATTGTTATAACCGTTATGCATACCAAACAAAAGCTCAGATTTCAATGTCAGCAATCCAGAAGGAATGCAACAACAAAAAAAAAACAAAGAAATGAATTTCTAAAGTGGAGAAAAACAGCAGAGCAGAGACATTAAAATGTCAGTATCCTATAAATTGCACCATTTGCTTCTTTCAGCTCAACAAAGAGCAGAAAAACCACACACTATGATCCACACTGTGTCTTGGTTCAAAAGAAACAAAAAAAAAAAAGAAAAACAATGAATAAATCCGGCACTGTCCTCTAGTCTGCCACTGTGTGTGTGTGTGTGTGTGTGTGTGTGTGTGTGTGTGTGTGTGTGTGTGTGTGTGTGTGTGTGTGTGTGTGTGTGTGTGTGTGTGTGTGTGGCCGCACCTTTGCTGTGGGCCGAGCGTCTGCAGCATCTTCAGGTACTGGAACACCAGCTGAGTCACCTGTTTAAAAAAAGAAAATAATAAGAAACGTGCAGAAAAAACAGGAGATGTTTTTTTTTTCCCCGTCTGAGTGATAAAGCCTTTTCCCAGCTGTGAACAGCTATCTTTTCAGAGATATTGGACTTTTCTGAAAAACATATTTTACGGCGAGGTAACTTGGAGATTGATAGGACTCCTATCTGCAAGCCAAATACGAAGCCGGGGCCCGCAGCTGATTAAGACTGGAAACACCTAATAATTATCACATTATATCGTGCTCGGAGCACAGTTGTGTATCAGACCATTTCTTGGCCGAGGCCAGTTGCCAGGCAACGAACGGAGAGTACGGAAAGGTCACCGGTTTTGACCACGTTCGCAAAAGGACGTGTGACAATGACGACAACATTTCCCACAGGGAAACGGTTACGCAAGAACAGCACAGATGTATTAATTGTGATTAAATCAGGGATTATTTAAATATTAGCAGCAAAGGGAGGTAATACATAACTTAATGGCCACAGGAACAAAGAGCTGCTGTGATGGTCAGCACGTGGACTTTGTCAGACTGAATGGTCTCTTCTGATTAAGTCAACGCACCGTGAGCCGGAGAGAAGTCCAGACCAGCCCTATTAAAGGCAGCCTATTTTATGTGGGATTTAGTTTCTTTTATCAAGTTGTCCTTAAGGGAGACATTATGCCCTTATGTCAAGATCTGACACAGTTTCCTGGGGTCTTAATTAAATTTCTGTGACATGCTTTGGCTGAAATACCACAAAAGGATTCAGTTACAAAAGCTCCCTGTTTAAGCGCGCCGTCGCTGCTCTGGTCATATTTACTGTATGACAGGGTAGATTTATACCCCGGATTCCACTCCGCAGCCCTCTCCCACTGGGGTTTGCTTCCACTGAGATCTGTTTCGCAGCTTGCACAGCTCTGGGTCTCGGAAGCAGCGCAATTTGATGTTAGCTGGGTCTCTAAATCTGAAACCTTCAGACTCACATGATGTCAAACACACTGACAGCTGTGTGTTAACTGGGAGTTTTCAGGGTTTAGTGGGTTTAGTTTATTTCGGTCATGACATCACAAAAAAAAAAAAAAAGAATAAAAATGACAACAAGAAAACTAATACACTGTTCAAAGAAAACATTACAAAAAAAATGTCAATATACAAATACCATCTAGACCGAAAAAGGTGTAGGTTGAAGCAAAGCTTATTATTTGCCTACCCTCAAAAAGATTAATTAAAGTAATGAAATGAAAGCAAGAAGTAAGAGAAAAGACTGACAGTAAAACAAATTGCCTCCATGGGGGTAACAAAATTTCCTCAAGAAATAAAAAAAATTAAAAATAAAGGTGCAGTCTAAATGTTACCTTCATCCTTAAACAATCAAATCACCAATTAAATAAATACAAATCAACATAGCAAGCATCACCCCTCATTAATTTGAAATAAAGAAATCATCCTTCTTTTCAATGTTTTTTTAAACAAGGTTAAGGTTCTACATAATTTCAAATCCCTATCTAATTTATTCCATCCATCCACCGCTGCCACTGTAGCATCTCAGTTTGGTGTTGGTTCTGATTGTTGATTTCCTGTATCTGCTCTCCCCTCTGAGGTTCTAATGGCTTTGTCTTAAATTGAACACATTTTGAATACAGTCTGGCAGCATGTTATTGTTGATTTTGAAGTTGCTTCTTTTCAAGGTTCTATTCTCACTAAAAACCAAATAAATGCTCTCAAGCACAGAAAAAAACCCACAACCTTGCTATGGCTGAGCTGCACGGAGGAAGTAAACAATACAAATGATAATGGACAAGCATACATGCCAACAGTGATGAGAATCTGATATATAGTCGATGTGCCTAGTTGCTGTATCGAAGCACAAATCAGGCTTAAAGTGAGTAAAGAGAAAAGGAAGTGAAGAACGTGCTCAGGGCATGGAAGTAGGTCTCCCAGCAGCCTAGTGAAATAGCAGCTTAAACTTAGGGATGTCTTACCGTCTCCAGACCCAGCTATAAATATAATTCCTACCAAAAAGTAAAGTTTGAACCATCAATTTAAATGCAGACAGTTAAAGCCCCTTTAAGGGCTTTATACATAAGCAAGAGAATCTAAATTCTGCTCTGCATGACACATTTCCCTAATGGTCGCAAAAAGAGGTTTCACTGCATCTCCGGCAAACACTGAACCCACACGGCTGGACTGACATGACACACGCCTGCATTTCACACCATCGTACAATCCCTGTGAAGTCAAGGTCTTGATCCAGTTAAACAGTCTTTTCAACATTTATTTCACCATTTCTACAACCATAGGTTTTTGTTTTTCCCCAAATAAAACAGTTAAGACGAGGTCACTGCGTCTGACTTTATCACAAAAGTTGTCATAGCAACTGACGACTTCTTTACCCACTGCATGAGTGAAAACAAGAGAAAAACGGGAGCGCGGCCCTGTCGCCGCCCAGAGTCTGATATGAGATGTTATCTCTGAAGAATACAAGAGCATTTCAGTGTCGGCTACAACAACATGGAGAAAAGCTCTGATTCCTTTTGATCTGGCAGCAAATATTAAACTGTGAGTAGAAGCCTGCGAGGCCTGGAAGCTCCATTTATCCAGAAGGAAAAGGACAGAAACGGGAGGAGGAAGTGGGAAATGTTAAGAGCTTTTTGTGTTGTTTTAACCTGGTAGAAGTTTTGGAAGCCTTCATCGGTGAGGGTGATGGAGATGGAGAAGATGGAGTAGGTGGTGTTTTGGTCAAAACCAGTCTCGCTGTTTCCTCCGAATAAAGCCAGAGCCCAACACCTGCAGACAAACACACGGATATGTCACCGTGAGCCCAAGCTGCAGACAGCAGGCTGATTAAGTGTGACAGTATGTGCTGAAATGTGAGACATTCAGTAGAATAAAAAGGCACTTAATGATTCCTAGCTATAAAAAAAGAAGAAAAAAAAAAACACTTCTCTGGTCCTGTCAGGGCAGTAAGAGGAGATTCTTTTGTTAAATGACGTGTCATTTTATCATGTTGTCTTTCCATCTCCTTCATTAAAAAAATTTAAACTAACTTGCAGTCGCCTGTAGCTTTTCTCCCTTTTCCAAACGAGTTAAAATTACATTAAAATGTGCAATCAAGCTTCTGGGTGGCGAGGTGCCAGGGTGGATGAGATCCGGCCCGAGGCTGTGGATGCTGTGGGGGTGTCTTGGTTGACACGCTTCTGCAACATTGGTAGTAAGTGGGATTCATTCACGGTGGGGGTTGGACTCTGCCAGGGCTTCCCTTTGTCACCGATTCTGCTCATTAGTTTTATGGAAAGATTCTTTTTTTGTTTTAGGCCCAGCCGAGGAGTGGGGGGGGGGGGGCTCCAGTTTGGTGACCTCAGAATTGGGTCTCAGCTATTTGTAGATGACGTGGTTCTGCAACTCTCGCTGGAGCGATTCGCAGCCGAATGTGAAGCAGCTAGGAGGAGAATCGGCGCCTCAACTAGGGCTGGGGATCGATTCAACTGTCAAGAATCGATTCGATTCAGATTCTTAAGATTCAGAATCGATTATCAAGATTCGATTCAATCCGATTCCGATATTGAATTGGGTTAGCGTTATTAAAACTGTTTTTTGAGCTGTTGCATGAATTATATGACTGTAGTTATGCAAATATGAATACTAGTATTATATTGAGATTCAACAGCAAGTATTGGCAGCTAATGATGCTGTAAGGACCAATCAGCTCCCAGAATGCTGATAGAACTGCTTTCAGAAACATCGTGGGTCAGAATAATCAAACAGATCCAGGGCAGCAAACAGAGATGAAATCAGTTTATTTTTTTCCCACATTCCGTTTTTATTTGTTCCATTTTCGGTCTATTTTGGTTTTTAATTTTTGAAAATTTGGTTTTTAGCATTTTTTGCAAATGTAACCCCAAGACAGTATATAAAGTAATGAAATATATACAATTTATGCAATTATAACCCTTTAACACTTTAATGTTTTCATACCTTTAAACATATTTAAAGGCATTACTTTTTTGGGGATAAACAAAAAAATAACCAAAACTTGTAATGTAATGATGAAAAAAAAATAACACATAAATAAAAAAATAATAAAATAAAAAAAATCAATAAAAAAAATCAATCTTTAGACATATGAATCGAATTAATATGAGAATCGATTTAGAATTGGGAAATTGATTTTTTCAACGCAGGCCTAACATCTGGGATCGTGGTCCTCAGTCGGAGAAGGTGGAGTTCCCTCTCCGGGTCGGGATCAGGTGCCCGAGTGGGGGTTTTCAAGTATCTTGGGGTCTTGTTCATGAATCAGGGAAGAATGGAGCGGGAGATCAATAAATGGCGTCCACATTAATCCGGACCATGTAACGATCTGTCGATCTGTCAAGATCGTGGATACAAGCGGCAGACAAGCGTTTCCTCTGCAGGGTGTCCGGGCTCTCCCTTGGAGATGGATGAGGAGCTCGGTCACCCGGGGGGTTCAGAGTAGAGCCGCTGCTCCTCCACATCGAGGGAGCCAGGTGAGGCCTCCCTGGTGATTTTCCTCCAGGCATGTCCCACCAGGAGGAGACCCTGGGGAAGGACACGCTGGAGGGACTATGCCTTGGGATCCCCCCCAGACGAGCTGGACAAAGTGGCCGGGGGGACGGTTCAAATACACTTTAAATCGGAGCAACAGAACAGTGCAGGTATTTGGCAAAAACATAAAGTCTGTATGTCTCATTTTAATCAGCTGCTGCAGTGAACCTGTTTCATATCTTTTGTAAGCAGGACTGCAGCTTGCAGGATACCGGCACTCTCAATCCATGCTTAATCTTCACCTTAGATGTGCACTTTGTTTTCAGGGAGGAACAAGCACAAAAGAGATAGGCGGTGGTGAATCGATGTGAAATGCTCCCAGCCCCTCAGCCTGGTGAAGGCGAGGCTTTTCCTCCATCTCGCTCTGGGTTGTTCATTCTCTCTTAATCCGTCTCCCTGTGTTTAATCACCCTGGAAGTAGCGTTTGTTGTAAATGGGCTTAGATGCTTTACATGTTTACATACATGTTGGAGGGCTGCGGTGATTAATCACCACAGACAGCCGTGTCCCACACAGTCGCTGCGTAGGCAGAAGCACAAGTCCCCAGATCTGCTGCTCAGGGTCCAATCAGCCTCTCTGCTCTTCGTGTTTCCAAAATTCAACACAAACAGCCGCTCTTCTGTCTCTGCAGCTTGTTTGGACTAAGACTTAAGTTTGAGCACACTCCAATTTCTCTGCCATCCCCTACGAGCAAGTGAAAACAGCACGCAGACCGAACTGGAACATTTACTCAACGCGGTGTTGAAAGTGGTGCCGACAGTAAAGGGGCTATTGGATGGACTCTCTGTATTGTGGGGCAACACGCGGTTTGGCAAGGCACTTAGCAACGAGAGGCTGAACCGCTCTTGTACAGCCACGAGCAGATGAGAATGTATGAATCACGCTGTCAAGAGGGAAAGCAGAGTGTATAGTTTGAAGATAGCACTCCGACACCTGGAGCTCGCTCCGAGCCAGAAACGCTCATATATTCCCCACGAAATGAAGTGCTTTTAATTGAGATTTGGAGTGCCCTCAACTCAGAAAAATAAACAGACAATAACTGGCACCTTTTCCTCAGTATGGAGAGGATGCTTCCCGTGCCTTCGTGGCCAATCAGCCATGATATGTAGTGGAGAGGCTTCACCCTGAAGAGAAGAGGGAAAAAGATTAAGGCCACGTTTACACATAGCCGGGTATTTACAAAAACGGATATTTCCCCCTCTACGTTTTGAAAAATACCATAATTTACACGAATCTGTATGTATTTCTTTATGTGAACATTTCTGGGTTTTTTTGTAAGAAAGCTGACATGGACATGTTCTGCTGCCAAAAATGAATCTGTCTGCTTCTTGATGGCACTCTTGTTTTCACTGTTTTCTTGTTTTCACTGAATCTGCATAAATACGCTGTTAAGGTGCTATGAGCAGCCAAACCTGCAGGGGGCAGTGTAACGAGAAGCATAAAGTCATGCTAGCCAATCAGAATCCTGGAAAAAAACGTCAGCAAATGACACAAGTAACTTCCAGTTAAGGCTGATTTATGGTCCCGCGTTAAATAGACGCAGAGCCTACGTGTAGGCTACGCGGCGACGCACACCGTACGGCGCTCGTCGCCGCGTAGCCTAAGCCGTAGGCTCTGCGTCGATTTAACGCAGGACCATAATTCAGGCTTTACTTCCAAGATGAACGAGAGTCTTTTGTTTGGAGTGACAGAGAAGTGGAGTTACTTTTAAGTGTGACTTTAGAATAGAAAACAGGTAAAATACAAGAAAATATTGACGGTGTCCAAACAAATTGTAAACACAGGTCGCACACATGACGCTGGTGACGTTTCTGTCTCATAATGTGACGTTCTGAAGCCTAAATGTCCGTTTCTCTCCGTTTACAAGCAAACGTGAAAATTGAGTTTTTGAAAATCTCCACTTTGGCCGGAGTTTTCAGAAATGATCGTTTTTGGTGACTTTGAGCTCCGTTTTCGTGTAAACGAACGGCCAAAACGCATGAAAACACCACCGTTTTTGCTACGTGTAAACGGGGCCTAAGAGAGAGAGAGAGAGGGAGAGATGCAATCTACCGTTAAAAAGAAAGTGCCGTGTGTGGCTCACCTGTAGTAGTTCTCCTGAGGGGGAAGAGCCCAGGTGATATTCAAAGCGTGAACTTTCCTAACAGGAACAACTGCAAAAGCACATCCACACAGTCAGACGAAGACAGAAACACTGAACTGTCCATACACGTGAATATGCCGTCAGTTGTCACATTTAAATGGTGCCAGACACCCCCGCACAAAAAAAGAAGAAAAACCAAGGTTCCATCTCATATCTCAGAAAAAAAAAGATTTAAAGTTTACTTATAGCAACTGAGACCTATTTATTGGCTAAGTTGTGTTCAAGCAGGCTCAGTAAAATGCATCATTACCTCGGTAGAGCTTGCTGAAGGCCGGTGTGTCAAAGGGATCCAACATGTCAGAGAAACCAGGCTTGGGGAGACCGCTGGGGACAAAACCCCCACAAAAATAACAGCTATTAATCAGTCTCAACGTTGTTGTTTCACCACATCTTCACGCTAATTAATTTGGACTATTAAAAAACGAAAAGTAATGAAAGTCGACTTCATGATTTTGAAGGGGGAAAAAAAAAAAAAAAAATCAACAGATAAAAGTTGCTTTAATTTTAATCCACTGAGTATTTTTATTAGAGTTAATGGAAAAAGTGTCAGGCATAACTCAAAAACGTTCTTGTGCAGCCAGGCTGGGATGGAAATGAATTTAGTTCAGCTATGGGAGTTCAAATCACTTGAGAGGATTTCTTCGTTAGCTCAGTGCAGGAACATGTAATCCTTTAATTGAAATGAAAGGCTTAAAAAATTGGAGGTTGTGTGGCTTTCATCAAACCAGGACACGCAAGCAGATTCCTGAAAGTGCAACTGCTGTGACTCAGAGCAGAGACGAGTGGCGGAAAACAACGCTAATTAAGTTCGTATGAATTTATCTTTTTCTGGAATTGTGTCGTGATGAAAATAAAACAAGGATGTCTCGAGTTGAAGTGAGATGACAAAGAAGAAGAGAAATGGGGGCGCGGATTTGTTCAACGGCTACTGAGACCGAGTTTACGTAGCGGCGGCGTCTCTTTAAAGCGACTGACAGCTTCCTCTGAGATACTCACTTGTTGGGGACCTTGCTGAAGAGCTCTCTCGCCCACTCCTCCAGAGTGTCCAGCTTCTCTACGGGACACCAACAATGAAGGATGACACATTTAGGAGCTGAATTGAGATATTTTACAGATTACTAGTAATAAAAGCCATTATATTGCAAAGCTGCTTCTGTTTCCTGAAGGGGGTGATTCTTTGTGACTCATTTCACAGCTGACAGAATGGACCACCCAAGGTGTTACGGACGCGGTGACGGGCTCTTAAATGAATCATGGCGTTCGCCTCTTTCTGTCAATGGCGGCAGCCAATATAACAGCTATAATATAACTTTAAAAATGTTTTAAAAGAAAAGATAAAACAAAAAATAACATACACTCAATTACATTTTTGGAATGTGGGCACAGTCACCCTTTGTGGGCATCCGTGACAGTTTTTCTCTTGTCTTCTATAGTTCACATAGATATCGGAATTAATAAATCGTATCGACCAAGATTAACAAATATACCGTATTTTCTGGACTATAAGCCAATACTTTTTTCATAGGTTTTCAACCATGCGGCTTATACAAAGGTGCAGCTATTCTGTGGATTTTTCTTCCACCGCTCTGGGCGCTCTAACCGGAATTAGAATCAAAACTAAGACAAAATAAATGCAAATAAAAATATGCTACTTCTTCTTTAGCAGATAGAAGTAGGTAGAAGCAGATTTCAAACAGATAAATAGATAAATAAATACCGGTTATTTTCTCTTGGTTCTGTCCCGTTTTAATTAGCAAAGTTGCTGCTGTGTTAAAATACACTGTTAGGAAAGGATCTATTTAGGTACATACATGTACATCATTTACAGTTCAAAATCGTTCTATACATGTAGTAAATATCTAATCTAACAACATAAATATCTGCGGCTTGCATATCTTTTTTTTTTTAAATAGAGCGGGTGCGGCTTATACACAGGTGCGGCTTATAGTCCAGAAAATACGGTAGATCCTGATATGCTTTTTAGGCATATGGTCCAGCCCTATTTTGCATCGTCTTGTTGACAAATGCCTCCGCAGGTTTCCATAAAGATTAGTCTCTTGACGATTCGGGGATCGCGGTTGTCCACTTGCAACTCGGGCGCTCGTCTGTTACGTATTAAAAGTCCTCCACATTCTTTGAATTGATTATCGACAGAAGAAGAAATACATAGAATCCCTTTAAATCTTTCCTCGAGGAAAAACTACTTTTCAATGATTTAATCATTTTTCTCACTTACTCGTTGATAAGCTGTAAAACCTCCCGTCCTCGAGGACACGGCCTTTTGTGTATATTCATTTTTGCACCAAATATTGATTATAACCACTATAAAAAAAAATATAATCCTTGTTTTGCAACACTGAAACACATTAATGACTTCTATTTAGCATTTTTACAAAGTACTCGAGACTGCAACAGGAAGGGATCAAATTTTATGAAAAGGGCCAATAACTCATCAGTTTAATGAGGCTCATAATTCTCCGCACGAAATGTCAACATGTGTCGTTATTTTACTCGTATGAAGTAGTTAATTAGCTGTGTGACATTTCCTGAGAAACGCTGGAAATATGTGAGATCTTTTCCGTTTATTTGGGGACGATTGCCTCCAGGGTGGCTGAACGCGGATGAAACAGATCCTTATTTGTGCTAATGACCGTTTTACGTCGTTTCCTTAATTAATCTGTTCATTTTGTTGTACGGCATTATTCAAAAAAAAGACAAGAAAAAATAATCAGTCACACTTCTGCCAACTCTGTTAGTGATTTATCTGATTTATGATAAACAGCGCAGACTCTCCTGACCTTTTGACTGCACAGCCAGTGTCATGTAGTGGGCAGAGTAATGCTTCTTCCAGAAGGCACGCAGCCGCTTATAAACATTGATCTTCTTCCTCTTTGGCTCCTCCTTCAGTGTCTCCGCGTTCCCTATTGTAGTAATCAGCGAACAATCAATTCAGCACCATTATAAAACATCGGAAAAAAAAATGTTTACACATGATATCAGTGAGAAACTTGGCATCATTTTCAGAGCTGCTGTTTGTTATTGCTGAACATCCTCCAAGGAGGCCCGGTGTGTATTAAACATCCCAGTGGTTGGTTTTTGATTTTTTCCCCCATACTCACCCCAGCAGAACTTGCCCATAGGGTGTCCAGGTTTGGCCAGACTGCCAAACAGCATCTCCTTCCTGTGGGAGTCGGACGGCTTAGCCAGCTGGTACTCTGACAGCAGCAGGAGACACATTCAAAAAGTAAGACGGCAGAAAAGCATAAAAGACGCTTATGATGTGCAGAACAGATGCGTGGGGAAAATGGCAATACGCTCAACTACACATATAAAAGCTGGGAATCTGTGTATAATGCATATATTGACAAAGCAGAATGATTTCCAAAGCTAATCAACTCATATTTTATTCACAAGAGAGCACAAAAAAGAGACTGAAAACCATTTCATGAAGGCATCAACATGTCTGGGAAAAAAGTTGGAAAAGTAAAAGGCATCAAAAATTTAAATTGGCATCAGGTCACATGACACGATTAAAAACAGCACCATAAGACGTTAACAATGCAGGTGCTGATTAGGGCTGGGCGATATATCGAGTTTTTAATATATATCGATATATTTTCAAACGCGATATGGTACCAGACATTATCGTTTATATCAATTTAAAAAAAATAAAAAATAAAATAATTTCTTTTTTTTTATGATTTTGATATAGCTTATTTTTTGACAAATTGACTTGAATGTTTTATTTGAGATTTGCACAAATGTTTTGTTATTTGCACAACTGTCAACCAAGTCTGCCTGTTACTGTCTATTGTATTAATTGCACAGTGTATTTTCATTTAATTGTGATGCAGGAAAGGGATATTTGTTTTATTTTATTCAAGAAGCATTTTTATTCTATATATGCAAGGAGTTTATTTCTATTTCATTTGTTTTATACATTTTGATATTGTGCAGACCTCTGTTAATAAAGGAACCTGTGTGACATTTGGCACGACATTGTATTAAAACTGACTGTTTTTTTAAGGGTTTGCCTCAGAAAAAAATGAAGCTAACAGAGATGCTATGCTATAATGCTTTGGGGGAAACCCCAATTATGGCACAGAAAAAATATCGATATATATCGAGTATCGCCATTCAGCTAGAAAATATCGAGATATGACTTTTGGTCCATATCGCCCAGCCCTAGCGCTGATGCTCGATTCTGATTTTTTTGACTAGATTGGTCGTTTTTTTTTTTACAGGAGTATTTTACATGCGTCAGACTTTAGTGTGAACGGGCGTGTTTAAAAAGTGACCTGCGTGCACAGAGAGACGAAGTGACAGCAAACCCAGTACGTCAGGTAAACAAAGATAAAGGCAGAAGGGAGTCGGTGTGATTTCCTTTTGAAGTTCTTGCACAGTGGAAGTGGACAAATTCATAAACTAATTATAATGAGGAGGGACCTGAGGAAAAGGAGAGGAAAACTGTTTAACACCGGCCATGTGTGGAGCGATGGCTTCCACATCTGAGCAGACGCGTGTGGAGGACGAACCAAAGCCAGGATAGGAGAGACCGTGGTAATGAGACAAATGAAAGGCCACCTGACCGTTCAGACTGAAGTGGCTTTCAGTTACACACATGAACGTGACCCGGGTCTCAAGTAAAAAAAGAAAATTATCGCAGTAAAACAACCATCAGGTTTGGATTCAAACTGGATGATTTCAGCCGTCTCAGACATAAGAAGAGCAATGATGGAGGAAAAAAAAGACCATCGCAGCTCAACTAAGGAGGCCGTAGATCTCACAATGAGATGTTCGTATTAGACGTTAAAACCAGAAGAGGCTCACCTAAGAAAAAATTAAAAAATGTGTCTGTGAACATTCAAACAATTTCTGCTTAATCTTCTTTAGCGTACAAATGTGAAGACATCTACAAACAAAAAAGATAAAATTCTCAGAATGGCAGAGATCTCTGAGCACGTAGGACAAGGCCAAACATCAGTACATATAGCTGTGATCTTGGGGCCCTCGTGCTGCGCGACATTAAAAATAACCCAGATTTTTTTCATGGAAATCCCTGCGTGGGCTCGGGAAGATCTCCAGAACACAAGTTAGCCATGCCACCCACAACGCAGATTAAAAGCTGTATAGTGAAAAGAAGGCGCTGCATCTGAACGTAATCCAGAAATGCAGCCGTCTTCTCTGAGCCAATGCTGAGGCAAAGTAGGAAACCGTCCTGTGGTCAGATGAAACCAGATTTGTTGGACTGTGCAGCCTGCACGCCTAGGAAAAGAAACGCCAATGTTGGAATATACATGCAGGTTTTCGAGCGACGAGCACGTTTTTCTGGGAATGCCTTACATCTTTTCAATACAATCCTGCATCCATTTCAAAAGCGTGGCTTAAAAGGTAGAAGAATCTGGCTGCTCGAATGACCCACCTGCGAATTCAAAGTGTTTCCCACTTGAAAACATCTGATGCGTGGAACAAAAAATACGATAAAAAAAAAAAAAAAGAAAGACTTGGGGCTGTTGAGTTGTGTGAATCATGTATGAAGCAAGAATAGAAGAACATTTCTCTCCCAAAACTGCATCCACCAGCCCCCCTGAAGAGCGCAGAGATCTATATGGACTGTTGGTCAAAGGAAGGAAGGATGCTTCACAGTTGGAGCCAGTTTTTGAGCCACATTTTAAACATCTGACGTGCTTCATAGTAGGGCTGGGCGATATGGACCAAAAGTCATATCTCGATATTTTCTAGCTAAATGGCGATACTCGATATATATCGATATTTTTTCTGTGCCATAATTGGGGTTTCCCCCAAAGCATTATAGCATAGCATCTCTGTTAGCTTCATTTTTTCTGAGGCAAACCCTTAAAAAAACAGTCAGTTTTAATACAACGCCTCGTGCCAAATGTCACACAGGTACATTTATTAACAGAGGTCTGCACAATATCAAAATGTATAAAAAAAAATGAAATAAAAATAAACTGCATGCATATATAGAATAAAAATGCTTCTTGAATAAAATAAAACAAATATCCCTTTCCTGCATAACAATTAAATTAAAATATACTGTGCAATTAATACAATGTAGACAGTAACAGGCAGACTTTTCCACTGAGGTTGACAGTTGTGCAAATAACAAAACATTTGTGCAAATCTCAAATAAAACATTCAAGTCAATTTGTCACAAAACAAGCTATATCAAAATCATAAAAAAAACAACATTTAAAAAAAAAAAATCGATATAAACGATATTGTCTCGTACCATATCGCGTTTGAAAATATATCGATATATATATTAAAATCTCGATATATCGCCCAGCCCTACTTCATAGTGAACTCCATCTGGGTTTAGGAGATTGGTTATCTTGGCATTTGGTTTTTATTCATAACCTCCTCACTTTTCCAGAACTCATATTTGACTTCTAGAGTGATAAACAAACGCACCGCTGTCGACGGCCTCCACCTCCCTGTCGATGGCATCCTTGATCATCAGGGGGCAGATGAAGAACTGAGCCCACCTGGGAAGGAAATAGCACAGAAAAGCCTGAGTCAGAGGCCACACGGACACACACACACACACACACGGCCACACACACACACGGACACACACACTTACACACAGACACGCACGGCCACACACACATATTAGATCCCAATCTCCATCAGATTAGCAGCTCCTGACATGAACCTCTGCTGTTCTGCAGATGTGATCATTTGTTTGACACCACCTCATTTCATATTCCATATCCTACAAATGTGGTTCCCTGTGAAGAGTGTAAGTAGAAAGAAAATGCGACGGTTTTCAAACCATATCTAACAGAAAGTAAGTAGAATCTCCCCAGTGAGCACAAGATGGCAGATTTATTTATCTGTGTTATAAAAATAATTGGAATCAAATGCAAATTGAACCAAATTCAACATGACACAGTGTCCTGAGTGCTCTGGAAATAATGAATATTATATTACAGCTTGAGAGCCAGTTCTTTTGCTCTCCCTGACTCTCACTGGCTGCTAATGCACCAACAAGTTTCTACCCGTTTTTACTTCAAAGCGGGATAGTAGTCCCTAAGAAGTTCACGATGCATTAATTAATAGTTTAGCAACTGCTTTAGCATGTCTTAACGACTTCTTTGAATTATCTTCTTTCATTTTCTTATTCCTGCGATGATTCCTGTTTCATGCGATGGCTCTTGGAAAAATAAAAGAAATACACACTTTGAATGGTGACAACTATGAAAAACAAAACAAACAACAACAAAAAAAAGAAAATCCTTCATCCTTCCTCACCTGTCAAGAGCTTCTTTGAAGTTTTTTCTCTGGACGTCAAACTGGAAGATTGTCCTCTCACAGTCGGTGGAGGCGTTGTCGCTGCCACCGTGCTTCTTGAGGAAAGCATCAAAGCCGTTCTCCGAGGGATACTTCTCACTACCCATGAACACCACTGAGGAGAGGAGGGGGAGGAGGGGAGAGGAGAGAAGGAGGAGAGGAGAGGAGGAGGAGAGGACAGGGGAGAGAATGAGGAGAGGAAGAGGAGAGTATGAGGAGAGGAGGAGGAGAGGAGAGAAAGAGGAGAGGAGAGAAGGAGGAGAGTATGAGGAGGAGGATAGGAGTGGAGAGTAGGAGAGGAGGAGGATAGGAGGAGGAGATGAGGAGGAGAGGATGAGTAGAGGAGAGGAGAGTAAGAGGAGAGTAGGAGGAGAGGATGAGGAGAGTATGAGAGTAGGAGGAGAGAAGGGGGAGAGGATGAGGAGAGTATGAGAGTAGGAGGAGAGAAGGGAGAGGAGAGTATGAGGAGAGGAGAGGATGAGGAGAGGATGAGGAGAGGAGAGTATGAGGAGGAGAGTATGAGGAGAGGATGAGGAGAGGAGAGTATGAGGAGAGTATGAGGAGAGGAGAGTATGAGGAGAGTATGAGGAGAGTATGAGGAGAGGATGAGGAGAGGATGAGGAGAGGATGAGGAGAGGATGAGGAGAGGATGAGGAGAGGAGAGTATGAGGAGAGGATGAGGAGAGTATGAGGAGAGGATGAGGAGAGGAGAGTATGAGGAGAGTATGAGGAGAGGAGAGGAGAGGATGAGGAGAGGATGAGGAGAGGAGAGGAGATGATGAGGAGAGTCGGAGGAGAGGAAGAGGAGAGGATGAGGAAGATGAGAGGACAGGGGAGAGTATGAGGAGAGAAAGAGGAGCGGAGAGTACGACGAGAAGAGAGTACGATGAGAGGACAGGGGAGAGGAGAGTAGGAGGAGAGTAGGAGGAGAGGATGAGGAACGGAGTATGAGGAGAGGATGAGGAAGAGGAAAGGAGGAGGAGAGGAGGAGGAGAGGAGGAGGAGAGGAGAGTATGAGTAGAGGAGGGTATGAGGAGAGGAGAGTATGAGGAGATGAGGAGGAAAAGATAGGAGAATACGAGGAGAGGGGAGGAAAAATTGGTAAAATAAATATCCACCCCCGCTATTTGTACAATAATCTGTCTCTTATTTGTGGGTTTCTCACTCGTATCGCCAAGGAGCCAAACACTCATCTGTTTTTCTTGCTAAACTCCAACATAAAATGTCAGCTTTGTCTCAGTTCACGAGGCTCTAAATGGACTTGTGCACCTTTGGTGACAGTTTGACAAACTAGAAGGAGGGCCGGCTTTCCTTTCGGAACAATCACTTAGAAACACCGTTCAGCGATCTTTGCTGATGGCAGCAGGAATATAGAGGAATGCACTTCGCCAGGCGTGCAGCGTTTTGGGCACGCCTGGCTGCTTCAGAGGGCGGATGCAGGCAGATCCGGCCTAAGGACCGATTCATCGCCATTTCATCATCCACAGGTTTTCCTCACATACTGATCCTGACTTGTAAAAACGTTTTAAGGAAATGTCTTTTTGTCGTCACGGTTACTACGTGCATATTTGTTAAGAGTGTAAATACTTCCCTGAGAATATTCATCGCTTACTTCGTTTAGACAGAAATCTTATGTGCTGACTGATTGTAGGTGATGATTTAGATGCAGAAAAGTGGGTGAAAAGAAGCCCAAAAGCTATGTTCTTTTTTTTTTTAGGGCCGTTTGGTCCAATGCTGGGTTGTTGTGGTCTGAGGAGAAGCATTTTCTGTGAAGTGTCACATATTGTTAAGAAATAGGAAAGCCATGCCCGCCTTCCCATGAGTGTTAAACCCCGTCAGTGCTTCCTTTCATCACCAATTCTGTTTACGACTTCTATGAACTGAATTTCTGTGAGTAGCCAGTGGACGGAGAGTTTCCGGCCCACATGGCTAAAGACTGCAGCTCGGCTGTTGTCAGATGACACGGTGGTGTTGCTGTTGACTGCAGTCAGTGGGGGGTCGTTTGTAGCCGGGTCTGCGGCAGCAGAGGATGAGAATGAGCACCTAACCAGACAAAGTAGGGTCACTGCTGCTCCACACTTAAAGGGAAAGTTCGTTTTTTTTACAACCTGGACCTTATTTCTGACATTTTTTATGGTCGTATACTCACCCAGGCAAGTTTGGTGTCATTTGGAGTCCTTCGGAAGATATTAGGGGTTTTTTTGCGAGCCGCTTCTCCATATAACGGTAGTGAACGGGGCACAGCGGGACACAGACGATGCAGCATCTAAATAACACATGATTGCCGCGAAACTCTTCATTTCTTTTATGAATCACTAGATCTGCTTCCAGGACCTGTTGTCTACATCCGGGGCTGTGTGTGTAACAAATAAATCAGTTTGTAAACAAGACCTCTGAACTCATGACGTTATCTCTGTGCGCGCATCGCAGACACAGCTCCGTGTACAGCTGGAGTTCGCTACTGTTAGTTTACTGTTAGTTATTTGAAACATGTCTGAATATTTGTCAAATTCTGAGGTTGTGGACGACGGCTTTGAATATGATGGACGTCCTTACCGTTTTGAGCCAGAGTATACGGCTGAAGAGCTCACTGAACGGAGGACAGAGTGCGCGCACAGAGATGACGTCATGAGTTCAGAGGTCTTGTTTACAAACTGATTTATTTGTTACACACACAGCCCCGGATGTAGACAACAGGTCCTGGAAGCAGATCTAGTGATTCATAAAAGAAATGAACGAGTTTCGCGGCAATCATGTGTTATTTAGACGCTGCATCGTCTGTGTCCCGCTGTGCCCCATGCGCTACCATTATATGGAGAAGCGGCTCCTAATATCTTCCGAAGGACTCCAAATGACACCAAACTTGCCTGGGTGAGTATACGACCATAAAAAATGCCAGAAATAAGGTCCAGGTTGTAAAAAACCGAACTTTCCCTTTAAATGAGTTCAGGGCGTTTGGAGATCTGGTCAGGATGTCTGCTGGATACCTCCAGCAGAGAGCAGGAAAAATAAAATATAAACTTGAGGAGTGTCTTATGATGAATTAAAGATAAAGAGAGTATGAATTATGTGGAAGTGCAGCAGTAGAATGAAATAGTCAAAAGAAAATATCCCAATGCCTTTTCCTGAACCTGCTTTGTCTCGTCATCTTCACCTGACCACTGAGGTTAAAGAAAAATTATTAAAAAAGGACAGGCACAAAGCAAACCCCAGTTCCTAACTCCACTCAGAGTTCAGTTCATCTGTTTGTTTTCTATTTTTCTTAACTTTCCTTCTTTTTTTCTAATAAGAGCCATACTTGGTTGCAATATTCTACTGTTTTACAATTATATTTTGTTTTATTATTGCCAGTACAGTTATCAACCAAGGGTTTTGTTCACAAATATATATGAAGGCCAAACAGTTCACATGAGGTAAATATATATATTGACTCTGTAGCTATTGTTGTTGACCGATAACGGGTGCTGATGGTATACCAAAGAAACAAAGAAACATTGATTTTACTTTACTTTATTTATTTATTTTTTCTGGAGGGGAGTATTTACTATTTTAAGGTGACTCATCTGAATGTTCGAGAGACGGATGTGAAGGTCCCTTTTTTGCTGTCCCCTTACAGATGCATCTTCTTTTTGATTTCTTCTTGATTTCTCTACTTACTTGGTATTAATCTTGGATTGACTGTACATTGGACTTTGGTTGATGATTTGTTTTACTTACTCATTGGTTGATTTATTTATTTAATTTTTTTTAATGAAAATATTGATACCGCGATGATGTAAATCCTGTATGGCTGACTTTATTTCTTTAATAAAAAGTTTAATAACAAAAAAAAACAGGCACACGGCAACAGCCTCCGACTACACTCTCTGCAAAGGTTAAACTACAACAGTGTTGCAAAGACAGAACAAGATGCAACAAAAAAGAAAAGAGAAAAAATGCAAACATGGTATACACCTGTCTCATACTCATCATCCAGTCATCATACATTGGGACAGCATGAAAATAATCTCAGTGACACTTTGAATATATACCAAATTCTGCTCAATGCACCTGCTCTTTTTTATTTCACAAGGGGTGGTAAATGTTAAAGGAATTATAATAAGCAAGAACTGAGGTTCCATTTCATAGGATTAAGAGAGTTAGACTGGGTCTCGTCGTGGCAGATATGCATGCCTCCAGCTCGTTGCGCTCCGTCACTTCCTCTTTGAATGGATCCAGTCTTTAAGTGTGGTGCTTAAATATCTCAACTGTACACATCAGCGAAGCTGTGAACCGGTCCATTTAGGTCCGTGCTTTACTTTGCTGCACTTCACCCCCCCCAGATCTTCACATTAAATATCTCAACTAAAACTAAACCTTTTCTTCCCCCCACTCGTGTAGATCTTCACTTTATGTCGGAGCAGGGATGTGACACACAGAAGCGACTGGACTCTCTTGGATTAATTACTCACTGTGCTCCAGGAAGTGAGCGAGGCCGGGGAGATCGCCGGGGTCACTGAAGCTGCCCACGCCGACACACAGAGCAGCTGCAGACTGCAACACAGGACATCGAGTCATCTTTGAGCCTGCTAATACACTCCAGAGATAGCGCTATTAGCGGATACGGTGGTCACTAAGGTTTGGGACAATTCTTTTACTCTTTTTAGACCATTGCATGAATGACAGGGGACCAATAAAGCATCTAGGAGAACATAGTTCAGGAATAAGATGAGAAAGAAAAAAAACAGACAGGGGCTGGTATCCCCCATCTCTGTGAGGTCTAACACCTGCAGCAATAAACTATAATGGCGTTGGGCAGAGGCTAAAAGGAAATTCAGATTAACCAAGTATCATGAGCTAATGGAAAATTTCAGCAACTGGGGGGCATATCACTTCCCAATAAACATAGCGCTACAGTAATGTCTGTGAGGCCGATCTGTGGTGGTGTTGGACTCCACTTGCTCACAGATTCTTTTCATCATTTTCATGAACAACATTTGTAGGTTCAGGCAGTTGGTGGAGGGTTGCCATAATGGTCCGTTTAGGACTGATTTTTCCTCTCTTTCATTGCAGATGCTGTATTGCTCTTGGCTTCTTCAAGTGGAGAACTCCAACAGTTACTGGGATGAAAATCAGCACTTCCAAGTCTCTGTCCGTGGTGCTGAGTTGGAAAAGGGTGGACTGTCCGCTCAGGGTCGGAATCAGTTGATGCCTCAAGTAAGAGTCCAAGGGCCTGATTTACTAAAGGTTTGCGTGCGTAAAAACCTGTGCAAACTTGACAGCACCCGCAAACCAATGTGCGAGCTGATCTACTAACAGCGTGCAAAGAGGACTGCGTCTCTGAAATGCTCAAAATAGCACACGCAATTCAGTTAGTACTTTTGCCCTGATGAATAATCAATATGGGGCGTACCCGGCAGAAATCCTAAATACTGGGAGGGGAAGATGCAAATTGCTCCATTTACCACGCGCAATGAGATTTACCAAGCCTGAAAGTAATTGCGCGTATTGTGATTGCGTCTGTATTTAATACGTTCGAAAGGAAGGTGCTAATCTGCTGCTGCCATTATTGTGGCAAGGAGGCGACATCCAAAATCAAAGAATATGCAGAGAGAGAGTCTTTATTCTGCTGCATGCTATTTTAAATATGGTTGCACAAGTTTTATTAAAGGCCACTTTTTCTTTAGTTCTTCGCCTTCTTGCCACCTTCTCTTATTGTGCCCCCCTCCACTCGCCCACAAGCAGGCCAAGCCTTTGTGCCAAAACTTTGTATTTTATTGATTATTTATCTTATTGAACGTGAAATCATCCTTCGTAAATTACATTTAATTAAAACCCGTGCTTATTAATCACAAAACACAGGTTAAACATCATGACCAAATCCGCTCCGACCCGCTGTGTCAGTGATCAGCGCAGAGACTGCAGCTTCGCCTGAATTATGGTTCTGCGTTAAATCGACGGCGTAGCCGATGGCGTAGGGTCGCGGTGCGGTGTGCGTCGCCGCGTAGCCTACGCCACTGGTTCTGCGTTGGTGTGACGCGGAACCATAAATCATCCTGTAGTGTGCGCTCTGTGCGCTGTTCTGAACACTTCTCTTCTTTCGGCCATATGATGGTCCCGTCTGTCACACATTTACTGTCAGTGTTTGCTATATAATATATAATATTTGCAATATACTGTGGACATCTGAATAAAAACTTAACTCATAAATAGATTGAATCAAAGCGCTTTCCAGCTCTGTGTCTGATTGTCTTTTTCTCCTCAAATCATGCCGAGCACCGCCGGGTCACGCAAACCCGACCAATTCAATATTAAAATCAAATTCAGTCCTGTGGCCCGTTTTTCTATTTCGTATTTTTGATCTGTGCCTAAAATTGAAATATGAAAAACCAGACGTTTTTCCGTTTTTTGTGTTACCAACTGCATTTATTCTATCGCAGGTTTTCTCCGATATTGCGTTTCTTTTGGTAATGTTTAAATTTCTTTGCTGTAGTTCATGAATGTGTTTATTTGCCTCTTCCACTAATATCTCTAACTCCAACACGTCAAATTTCATTTTGCGCTTGTGACTTGTGACTGTGCTTTCCATCCAGACTCTCCATGGCGCAGAGTTTGCGCTTGCAAACCTTAAGACACGCAACACCTCATTTAAATACTGCTGTTTGCACCTGTTATCAATTGCGCACGGAATCTTAGTTGATCACCTGCAAACCACGCAACAACAGCACGCGCAAACTTTTTCAGTGCACACGCAATTTAGTACTCTTTATTTAGGATCTTAGTAAATCGGGCCCCAAGTGTGTGAGGTCTTGTTCGTACGTGAGGGTAGAACGCCGTGTGGGATTAACGGGCGGACTAGGGACGTAATTGCAGCGACATCACCACCTCAACCTCAGAGGAGGAGGTGGATGGGGAAAGGGAGATCTGTGGACCTCTGCTTGCATTATTGTTTCTACAGGATGGATGGATGGATGGATGGATGGAAAGTGCTTTTACAGGTCATGCTTGAAGTGACACACACGTTGAATGAACGTGACAAGAGACTCGTATCTAATTTCCCTTCCAGGATTAATTAATTATTATTGAGCTGCATTGAAATCACAATTAAAATATGTATATTGATATGCATGAGGAGAAACTCCGTCATTTACAACAAGTGCTGGAGTTTTGACCTGTCAAGACGGCTTTAATCTGCTGTTTCTACTCTCTAGGGGCGGAGAACTCAGAGGTTTCAGTGGACTATTTTGTAGCTTTCCAGAAACCGCCTCAGGTCTCTTTGCCCATATTGGGTTAATTAACCTTATTGCTGCGAGGTGCCAACCACCACATTGCTTAAAACACGTTAAATGTCCTTAAGCATACCGTTCTGATATGATTCAATTTGTCACATTTAAAATTATAGTCCATCTGTGACTCTTTCACACAGTAAAAAGATAATCTGCCAATTCACATTTAAGGTTTGGGGCCAGATGTCTCAGGGAGGCGAGCATTTGTTCTCCAAATGTAAGATTGGCCGTTTGATCTCCAGCCACATCTTGCATGTAACTGTTATTAGGTTCACTGGCATTTGATAGTACAAAAAAAAAGGTAATACACACTTTATAGAGAGCATAAATGTAAAATAAGCACTGAGTGGTTGTGAGAATGAGAAACACATTGTTAAGCACTTGGTAGAATAAAAACTGGATCAAAATGTACAATACGACTATATAAATAGCTGTTAAAAGTACATAAATAATAAAGCACAACATATAAACTGGTTATTGGACAAAAATAGCAGTTTAACTTTATTTTTAACATCCTGGTAAAACATTTGACTCCACTTAAACTTCCCCGGAGTACCTGTTTGTCTGCATTTCCTTTCTTCTTTTTCCCATCCTCATCCTCATCACTGCCTCCATCCTCGTCATCCTCCTCTGACTCGTCCCCCGTTTCATCTCCAGATTCTTCGTCTCCCTCTTCCTCTTCCTCTCCCTCCTCTTCCTCTTCTGAGTCTTCGTCCTCTGACACTGCAGGTCCACTGTAGTCTGAGATGAGCAGAACACGCAGCCCGTTGTCTAACACAATGTACCTGAGGAGTGTGAAGTCAAAGGAGAAAACGGGTGTCATCGCTTTTTTTCCCCCGCCCTTTCCTGTCTGACTTTGAGCTTTGCAGACTGAATCCCAAAACCTGTGAGGCTCTGTCTTGCTCTTTACCTTTTCCAGTAAATGTTAAACCTGGAGATGCCTGAGGCCATACAGGAAATCATCTTATCAGACTAAAATGACACTGTACTGATCTAAGCGGTGAAAAGGTTGGATATCATTTGTGTATTGGGGTTAGTAGATCTGGGTTAACTTCTCAGCTGGTTCACATTGCATGTAGCTTAAAGGGAACATATTCTTAAAAAGGGGGGAATAAAACATTGTTTGAACTTGAAAGTGTCTGAAGTGCCGACCAAATCAAAACCTCTGACCAAACATTGATTTTGGCCAGACTGAGTCTGGAAATATGTTGTCTGCAGGGTCGAGTAATATCACAGGCCAAGCTTAGTTAAATAACATCTAGCCTTCCTATCTCATTCTCTGTCCATCTTCACATTGCAGAGCCAATTATAATCCTTCTTTTATTTTCTTAACCTCTGCGGACAGCCCTTTGGACAGCCCTGCGTTTTTCATGCAACACTGCCCATTGTTTTACTTACAGTAGCAGAAAGGAGTTTCGTACTGAAGAATTATTTGATTACTTTTACGATGCTCCATCTCGCTCTCTAGGTCTCCTGTCCCTACTTTTGCCAAAAAAACACCGAAAGTTACTTTGGATTCTCCTTATTTCTTGTCAAAACTGCATATGTCTTCTTTGCACTTTGTCACACGTCAACTGAGATGAAATTAGCTCTAACAGCAACAGTGGTCATTGTGCAGGAAGCAACTAAAAGACTCAGGGGAAAAAAATTGACACTTTTATGTCACTCTGCGGCTGACAAAAGAGACTTTACCTCCGTGGCTACAAGGTGACCGTCTGAGCTAAGAGTTGGTTGTGTGCTACTTTAATAAATGTAATCTGCTGCATCATGCTGCATCTTGCTTACCTTCAAAGTGGGTGGCACTAAGTTCAAACACTGATATGTCTAAAGATGCACACCATACAGAAGAGAGGGGTGGAGTCAAGTCAAGTAGCTGACTCCACCCCTAAAACCGGCTGCTAAGAACAGAGCTTGAAAGACGTGGCTTGTGTGTTAAAATTCCTCCTCTACCTACAGTATTTTCCGCACTATAAAGGCACACTTAATATCTTTAGTTTTCCTAAAAAGAATTGGCAGAATGCCCTATAATCCGGGTGCCTTATGTATGAATATTGTTTACTGACCTTAAACCAGTTTTATGTGGTACACTGCGCTCAAAAATCTGTCAAAATGTTTTAGTACGACTTTGGTAGCAACAAAGCCGCTCCGCTTGATCGATGGTCGGACCGTTCAGCTGACACATTAAAGTTGGCCCTTGGTTGGATACGGGTTGCAACGTCAGACAACAGTAGATAACTAATTATGTAGTGCTGGCTAGCAACCATCATACAACATCTAGTCAACGTTACCTTACTATAATCAAACATCAATCCAACGTTAAGTTTTTAGCGTAAATCTAATTTTCAAATCTATATAATAATCAATCAAATGTTGGAATACAAGCTTGTTCCAACCTCACACTAACTTCAGATGTCAGCCATCGCTGGCAACGGTGAACCAATCAGAGAACAGGTCATAGTACGAATCTTACCTCCTCCACTTTTTATTTGTGGAAGACGAGAGAGTATTTTCCTGTATTAGTTACAACTGAATGATATTGTGAGTTATTGTGAAAGAGTTGAATAAAGTTCGACTCACCAGACTGTTTTGTTTCCCTTTATACATGTTTTATCATGCGCCTCATAACGCTAACGCCTAACGGTCCGCAAAATACTCTAGGTATGGTAGTTACTTTATTGGGGAGTTCTGTGTCAGCGACTGTTTACCAGAAGAACACACTTATGGGCCCTACAAGCAGGATTTACCAGCACTGTTAATGTTGTCAAAGCAATCTTAAAGATATAACTTAAAGAATCGCTGCTGGCTAATGTAGTGACCATCGGCTGTGTACTACTCTTTATGATGCGTTGTGCGACACATTGAGTGCACTATAAAGGGTATAGGAATGCACAACAAGATGTCAAACACACTAGAGTAGAGAAGGATTTTGGATGGTTTGGCCATCCATCAAAATATTTTCCTTCTTCAAGACATTAAAAGACTAGGTCCTCTGAAATCGACTTTGATTTTGAGGGGCAGCTCCAAATGATGCAAAATAAACTGACTCTTGATGCTTTTGGATAAGAATGCAACCTGTCAGAGAAACAAAGCCTGCGACAACACCCATCTTGGTGGTTTGGAATAGTGGCTCTTGGAGGCTCCTGAGCGAGTTACCGCATAAAGCCTGGCTGCCAACGAGAGGAATGTTAAACATCACGTCAAGCACACAAATCCCCCGTGCTGATGCATGCGAGGTAGGCAGGGGAACAACCGTATCAAACAAAGACATCCAAAATGACATGCAGCGAAGCAGGAACACTGGGGAATGACTGGCGTCAGCTTTGCAGCCGGAACATGTTGATCCAAGGTGTTATTTGCAACACTGCCACCATCTTGCATGTTTTGAATTGTGGCTCATGGATGCTCATGTATGAGTCAGATAAATCCCATCCCCTACTCTGTTGTAATTGGTTTGGTACGTTACATACCAGTGGAAATGGCTGTAATTGTGAAGATGTACCAGATCCATTTGAACAGATCTTTTTTTCTGAGTGAATTGGATTGGCTAGCCAGGCTAGATTTCAAGCACAGGTATATCTGAAAAAAAAAGGGGGGGGGGCTGTAATGTATTTTGATCAAAGGATGTTACAAACAGGTCATGAAGTCAAGCTTAAAGGGGACCTATTATGAAAAACACGTTTTTTCTTGCTTTAACATATATAAAGTGGTCTCCCCTCAGCCTGCCAACTCAGAGAAGGAGGAAAGCAACCAAATTCTGCAGTGTCTGTACAGCCGCCTGGATGAGCCGTCCAGTGTGATGTGGATCTACGAGCCATTCAGATGTGTGAAACCACGCCCACAACTAACTCCGCCGGCCGGAGCTTCCGCCATTTTTTCGTAGCGGTGTATCGCGTCATTCAGGCAGCCAATCAGCACAGAGCCTCATTATCATAGCCCCGCCCACTCAGAATCCCGCATTGATAATGAGGTTAGAGAATGGGATGCTAAAGACATGGCTCAGAGGCTGAATAGGGCTTGGTAACCAAGGTGCATTCTGGGACGCGGCGGCCATGTTGGCAGCCTCGTGAGTGTAAACAAACAGCAGTGTAGTAGCACCAAGTGAACAGACGGAACGCAAAAAAAAGATGTTAAAATGCCGGAAAGGAACTGGAATTTACCGGGATACCTTAAACAAGGAAGCCAGGGACCGGTATATGGAAAAAATAATGATTATTAACGGTCTGGATCCATATGAAATCCCTACTAAAGAGTGGAGCTCCTCGTCGGAGCTCCACTCTTTAGTAGGGATTTACTCCCGCAGTTCTGCAGAACCCACGTCTTCGGCTACCTTGTTTACGAGTGTTTGGCAGCTGCTTTGGTAAATGTTTGACTCGCCATGTGTTTCGATAAATTAGTATAATAGTACAACATACAGTATGTTTTACTCTTACTTTTTTGACTGCTATATTATGCGGAAGAGGCTCCGAGGCGTGAGCAATATTTTTGTTTTCCTCGTGGGATTATTTTTTCCCTCTGCAACTACAAATAGAGTTAATATTTTTTCCTCAATAATCTAGTTTTATCTGAAGATTGGGGTTAATCGCACCGCAGAGAGCTGGCCAGCAACTGCGTTTAGCTGGCGAAGTGGGGAATAAAACCCGTGTGAATGATCCGACCCCAGTCTGTGTGAGTGTTTGTTTGTGGTTTACTGTGGAAGGTTATGTTCGCTCGTTACAGCCACGATCCAAGCGAGCCGACGACTCTTTTATCTCAGATACTTGGCCTCTGTGGTTCTGCCTCCGAGCAGGAAAGCGGTGAAAAGTTAAACCATTAGCGATCTTTTCCCCACGTCTGTTATGTGTGGAGCTGCTGCAGCTACAACACAGCAACGGGTTACCATTGTTTACAGAATAAGGGAAAGTAACGATTACAAGTAGGCTAAGACGAAACGAAGAGGTAGCACATCTGTACACAGTGCGCAGTGGTCTGAAGAGCAGCTAAGGTAGCATCCAACATGGCGGCTCCGCCAGGTGATGACGTCAAGATGACCAAGCCCTATTTCTAATTAATTTAGCAAAAACAATCAAAAGCTTGTTTTTAAGACATTCAAGGCATGTTTAAAATAGGTATTAGATGCCATAATAGGTCCCCTTTAAAACAATATCAGTGCCTGTTAATCAGGGGTGTCCAAAGTCGGTCCTCGAGGGCCGCGATCCTGCATGTTTTAGTTGTTTCCCTGCATCAACACACCTGATTCTAATTAACGGTCGTCACCACCTTGTTATCAAAGTCTGGATAGTTCTGTTGATGACCAAGCTCCTTGTATCACGGATTGATAAAAAAGGGACACATCTAAAAGATGCAGGACTGCGGCCCTCGAGGACCAACTTTGGACACCCCTACTGTTAATGAACTACAAAAAAAAAAAAAAAAACGCCCATAATAGACAACAAAGGGCTGGAGTGCAACAGTGAGGAGTTTTCTACCTGTATTGTTTAGGATCACTGGGTGACTTGATGATCTCACTGTCCCCAACATTGTCCTCTCCTCCTCCTCCTCCTCCTCCTACTTCTTCCTTTCCTGCACCGCGGCAGTCCCGGGCCCCTGGCCGGGCATCCTGGGCATCCTGGGCTGTCGCTGGGCTGGATCCCGGGACGTCTCTGGACTTGTTGGTTTGCGGCATCCTCGGCAGAAACGTCCAGACTGCGGGCTGACAGCAGAGCAGGGCGATGAGCGACAGGAGGACAGCTGGCTGTCACCGGGGGGTTATGATGACCACCCCGTGTCCAAACTGGGGGTCCAATTGGACCAAAACAAACACATTCACCAACAGCTTTTGTGTGGCATGGGGCTATAGGTGTGAAACTGCCCCATCGTACACACACACACACACACACACACACACACACACACACACACACACACACACACACACACACACACACACACACACACACACACACACAATGCAGCTATTCACACGGCTGTCTGGTGGTTTCGCCCTATTCAACTGGCTGTCAGCTAAAATCCGCCCTGAACTAAAACTAGACCTCTCCAATCCAGAAGCACAGCAGCAGACTACCGAGGACACGTCTCCTTTAAAACCAGCCACTAACACACCACACATATCACATAAACAGGGAGTGAGAGACTTCATGAACGAGACAACCAGGAGAAGGAAAAGAAAAATGTTTCTTTTTTTTTTAGCGAGTTCAGTTGTGGGGAGGGGGTGAGTAAGTCAAAGCTTTTGCAGGGGGCTGCTGGAGCCGGCAGGGCTGCAGAGTTTCCGTACCTCTTCCGTCCTCGCTGTTTGCAGAAGGGCCTCACGTTTGGGGGAAACTCGGGGCTCTCGCCAACAAGCGCCGCTCTGATTGGCCACGGAGACAGACCCGTTACACCATGGCGTCCGCTCATTGGTCCACACCGCAAAGGGGGCGTGGCTTATCTGCCCCCACGTGTCAAGAATGGTTACATTGTAAAACACCGCCGGGACACAACAGTCCCGGGCAGCGACGAGCAGACACCTGGATGCAGCCATCTGCTGCTGGTTATGCCGCTTTGATTGAGGATGTCCAGGCGGCCCCACCTGTCATAACCAGTGAATGTTGTAATCGGTCCGGTTTGAATCTCTTTTACAAATCTAAACATTCACAGTGGCACTGTCTTGTCACATAGGAGCGGGGTGGCGGCTGTACTCAGAGCTGGTAGAGGAGCCAAAAAGTGTACTCAAGTAAAAGTACTGTTACTTCAGAATTACATGACTCAAGTAGAAGTAAAAAGTAGTCATCCAAATAATGACTTGAGTAAAAGTAAAAAAGTACTTGGTGAAAAAACTATAAGTGTTGAGTACCTGTTGAGTAACGTCTGATTTATTTAACACAAACTTTCAAACAGACAAAAGTACAAAATAATCATCTTCAGGCAAATTAAATCAATGAAATAATAAAATTTATTAAAAGTAATAAAAAATAAAAATAGCTTAAATTAAAATAATCTTAAAGTAAATTCAAGTACTTTAATAAATAATAAAATTAATAAAATAACAGAATAAAAAAATAAATTAAGCACATGTAGCACAAAATTTCAAGCCTTTGTACTTTTATTTTTTAACCAGGCAGAACTAGAACAAGCCCATGAACTCATAGAAACTCTGTGTGTGTTTGAGTCTGTGTAAATGTGACAAAACATGCAAATACAAACATTTTTCCCAAAGAATCACCCTGTGATGTCATGAGATTGACGCGTACACGGATAAAAGAGATAAAAGAAAAGTAACGAGCTCAACGTAGCCTAATGTAGCGGAGTAAGAGGAACAGTGATCCTTCACAAATCTACTCAAGTAAAAGTAAAAAGTATAGTGATTCAAAACTACTCCTTAAAGTACAACATTTCCCAAAACGTACTCAAGTAAATGCAACGGAGTAAATGTAACTCGTTACTACCCACCTCTGGCTGTACTGCATGGACGTTTTGCCCCACTCCACGCGTTTGATGCACCTGTACATTACTGCATGTCTAGGCCTGAACACTTGGTGCCGCTAGGGGGCAGACATGAGCTACGAGGAAAGGGGAGTATTTACCCCGTCTTCTACGCCTCCTAGGACTTCCACCAGAGCTATTGTAGATATTTCCACTAGATGTGTCAGCACTTCAATGCACTCCATAAATTTACAGAGGATATCCAAGAACTGGCAGCAGAGATAGTTTATATTTAGATCTAAAAAAAAAAAAAGACCAATGTGATTCTTTTTCTTAAAGGGAAAAATAAGAAGAAAAAAAACCCAGCTCTCAGGTGAGGACCAAAACAAACCTACCTTGTGTCAAACGAGAGTCTCATGGGTAAAACAAACTCTTATCGTGAATAAGCCACATTGACATTAGTCCAGTGCTCTTCTTCAGCCTTCACTGTGCAGCGTGTTGGCATTTCACCCCTCTGCTGTGCCAATATGTCCTCCCCCTCACTCACCACCTCTCTTCCCCTCTGCCTCTCTGTCTAAAGCCAATCTGATTTGCCCCTGGGCTTCTGTCGGCAGAAAGAGGTGATAAGCACCGCAACCATGACAACCGGTGAGCCAGACAAACGCCCGAGTTCCTGTATCCTAATGGCTTCACTTGGCATCCTCTCCTCCTTTAATTCATCAAGTCTGGCCTTCATCTGAGCCGATATGAAGGCTCTCGAGACAGATGAAGGCAGCGTGTTTCTGCTGCACTTCAAGCTTTGTCATTCAGGATAAGTTGGTAGGATGTTTATCGGCATGTAAGATGAAACTGTTGGCACTGAAGCCCCCTTGCCGCATTAAACAAAGTTCAGGAATTAGTATTTAATAATTTTTTCCTCAGTTTGATCCATATTAACACACATATTGGAATAATTCTGATAAGCTAAACTGAAAGCACTGAACTCGTACAATAATACATCGATCACTCATGGAAGCCCATTCTTTGCTGAGGTAAAACTGTGATATATGCATGCAAGTACAAAGCTTCCACAAATGGCTTTTTTTAAAGTAGCAGCAAGAATAAGAAACCTGTTTGAACTGTGTGATAGTGCTTTTATGTGCACCGCCATGTGAAATCTTTCAAAGCAAAATAGTACTCTTGTGTAAGTGATCGATTGGACAGGCTTCAGCAAACCACAAGCCTCCTTTTTACTACCGATGCACATGGTCCTTTCATGGGAAAGTGCATTGTGTCTGCGTGTCTGTGCCATGAGTTGTCATAATTCCAGTTTTTTCTTTTTTTTTTTCTTTTGTCACTTTGCGACTGAGCATGAATTGTAGTTCAGTTTGGCTCCTCAGGCTTCCCACAAAAAAGACATCTATGTGAAAATGCAATATAGAATGCAGTCAGCTGAATCACTGTAGGTATTATGAATTTGTCCCCCCTCGGACACCTTGCTGTGGAGTCCCTTGAGGCAGTGACAGAAGCCAGAGCCTTACCTTAAGACTCCAAGGGGGCATGGTTTCCATAGCAACTGATTTGAATTCTAATTAAAACAGGAGATTTGATTAATTAGCACAATGTTGTGTTTGTGTGTGTGGGCCCATGTTATTCCTGGTTTTGTGTACGTAAGTATGTATGTATGTATGTGAGTGTGATTGCAAATGAGCACAAGGCATTATGTGCCTATATATATTTAGGATCAAGTGTTTGTAGGTAATCCTGTAGATAAATCCATGTCTCAATCATGTTTGTTTGTGTGTGCATGTGTTTACTGTCTCCTGAGAGGCTTGTCCTTGCCCGCAGTACTACTTCTGTGAATCAGAAGTGAATACTTCAGAGTTGCCCTCTGCTTTAATCTGAAGCTAATGACAGAACCACCTGCCCTCCTGGCCATCTTCCCCCACTTCCTCCCCTCCTTCACCACATATTGGAGCCAGCCCTCTCAACCCCCAAATGCCCACTGCTTATTTCACTCTCTCCCACAGCCAGTCTGTTTATTTCCCTTCCCTCCTTCTGTCCCTCTTCTCTTCTACTTGCTTTCTTCTCTTTCCCACAGAGTGCAGGGTGCCCTTGCCTGTCTCTCTGCTTGCTATTGAGTAACTAGAGACTGGGAGGCTGTGCAGACCGTAAAGCAATCAGAGCACGTGTTCAGGGGACCAGCTAAAGTACGAGAACAACGTGAGGAGAAACTTTATGGCACTTACTGTCTGTGACTCTGATGAATCTCCTATAATCGATTTATGATGGGGAACTGAACTGGGTCCTCTGGTGGGAAGATTTGGTGACTTAGGGATTGGCAGGGAAGAGGAATAATCCATGTCCCTACTCCTGTCAATGCGTCTTCTTCTCCTTGAGGTTTAGTGTGCGTGCACTCATGCAAGCAAATCCCAGTGGACATCATGTGAAGAACAGTATAATTGGAGAGAGCCACAAAACTGGGATGCCCATTTGGCCAATATGTCCCCAGTATAGGAGAAGATGGAGTGAGCATGCAGAGTAAAAGAAAGCATGTTACATCAAAGAGAGAGAAGCATGGTAACCAGTCAGAATTAAGAAGAGCTCAATGGGAAAATCAAAAGTAAGAGGGTAAAAAAGGGCAATGCAGAAAAGGAGAGAGGAAGGTTATTTCAAATACAAGGAATCAAAGTATGATCTGACAGAAATAATTCAGAAAATAAAAGGCTTTGGAGAATGAAAAAGCAGAGGAGGAAGAAAGGAGAAGTGGCTGAAATGAAACAGCATGAATCCCCATTCATTTCAGCACTGGACAGCTCCACTAGGCCAGTATAAATAGATCCCCTACTTTAGAGGCCCAGTCAACACTCCAAAAAAAGTACTTTATGAGCTCAGAGCAGCTCCTGCCCCTGGAGAAAAGACACTCAGGTATCTGATGGTGCCTGATAACCATCTTCCTTCTGTTCCTCTCCGTTTGTTTTCTTAATTTAGGGAGTCTCCATGGTTCAACAACATCTCTACAGTGAGCTAAGCGAGTTTATTTCTCCCAGATTCACATTCATGGACTGTGGTACACTCTATAAAACCTCAGATTAAAAAAAAAACATCTTATTACACCCCAGATCTGGTGTCACCAGTTGGAAATAAAATACAATTTTGTGTCTCAGCATTTATGGAATACACTTACAGTATATCCATAATTCCTGCTCATTTTAAACAACTGAGCACGAGTTTGTAAGCAATCTTAGAAAAATGCATGAGATCATGAGGCTGTGCATGTGTGCCCCAGGTCTGCTAGTCAGTTTCCATTGCAGGCAAGCATTAAGTAGCCTTGTGGGGAAGCTGTAATACACACTAATGCACCTGAGAGCCCTGAGATCTATAACCATCATCTGCATCCGTGATATTACTGGAACAGTCTCTGTTGCTTTTTCTGATAGGAATCTCCAGGGACAGCTTTCCCCTCCACTGCTGTAGGGAGAGATGAGAGGAGAGAGAGGAAGGTGGAGTGAGGATGCAGGGAGATGCACCTCTCCATTTCCTCAAGGTGATTCACCTTATAATGCACACAGAAATCAATGTGAAATTGAACTGAAAATTGAAGTTTCGGCCGAGTTGTGTGGGAGACATGTTGTTATTAAATCTTTTCCTATAGGCCTGAAACTGGCTGACTGATATTTGAATGCATCTGAAAGTGTGTTTTCATGCCTTCAGAGGCATCACGATATGTAGGGTTTAAGGACCCAGAGCTTCGCAGGGGACCTGGTGCTGATGGTGATAAGTAGCCAGCAGATTACTAGTAGCTGGAAGTTAAATTCAGCTTTGGGGGTGAGATGTTGGTCATGGTCAGGGGTATTAGTGTGTGTGTGTGTGTGTGTGTGTGTGTGTGTGTGTGTGTGTGTTGTGTGTTGTGTGTTGTGTGTTGTCCTTCTGGTGTGCTGATGAAGGAGCCCACCTGAAATCTCCACAGGTCAATCTCAGGAAAGTCAAAAAGAAGTAATGATAGGTTTAATCTTTGTGCCATAATTAGAAAATAATAATCACTTTGCTGACTTTATTTTGATTTTGGATTTTTTCCTGAATGACCATTTGAACGTTTACTTATAATATGTATTCATCCACTCTTGAAATTATGCAAAGGAGTACCAATGATTTGATGATGATGGTATCTTCAAGAATGTTTCCCATGACTGAATCTGTTGGCTAACAGCTAACCTGCCTGGAGCATGCACTCAACTGTAGCCTGCTGGCGTACAAGACTGAGATAAACTAGTACACACATCCTGTGTCTCTTTCTGGTAAATTTGCACCTAAGCTCCACATAACCATTTGTGACAGTAGCAAAGCCAGTTCACCGCCCTCTATTTTAGTTTGTTTACATCCGTCATGTAGATTGTTATAGCCATAAAGATAAGGGAACAAGGACGCAGATCGGATTTGATCCCTTGTCAGTCAGATTGTATTCTGCACGACAAAAATCGGATTTGAGCTGACTGGATTATTACAGCCTTTATGAGTTGAAATTTCAACCTCTAGGGAGATTTGAAACGTCCAATTCGGGACTTAGAAATTCCAACTTCAGAGTACTTCAGTATGTGGGAAAGAGTCCATAATGATTCTCAGTGCTTTAGACATTTTATCAGCAATCTAAGAGTGCAATTAAGGATCTCAGAATCCTTCTGATATTTCCAAAATAAATGTTTTATTTTGTAATTTTTACTTTAGAGATGACTAGCTTATTCTTCCAAATTGCTGCATATAAACAAGTCCTCTCTTAATATGTGTACGTCATCAACATAAATTACATAGAGGAATAGACAAATAAAAAGTTGACAGTTTTCCCAAATGCGGCTGTGCGCCTGCGCCAGAACCAGCTGGCACCGGTCAGGTGTTCTGCCAATCCTTGCTACCTGCCGAGAAATGCCACTTTGTGGTTCTGCGCATGCGCACAGTCGATTTTCAAAGTTTGATTGCCACGCCCATCATTTCTTGCACGATGTAAAATTGATAATATGGGATGTTGAGTATTTGATAGAGCTGGGTGTCATCACTGACCTCCCGATACGATACTATTCCGATACACTAGGTGCCAAGACGATGCGATGTCCAATACGATACGATTCGATATCGATATTCTGGTTACAATAAGGGAATAACATGATCCTTTCACGCGCCACGTCCGGCCAGAGAAACCCCACCCTGCCTGGTGAAAAGAAGCAGCCTGCTCACTCCTCAAGTAAGGAGGAGACTTGAGCTCAGTGCAGGGCCTCCCGGGGTTGGTAGATGGAGCAATGCCCAGGACTGACTTAGGTAGGAGCACTGGATGATAAAATGGGGGGAAAAAAATCGGGATTTAAAAAAAAAAAAAAAAAATTTTAAATCGATATTTGGATTTATGTATCGATAATCGTTCCTACACATGCATATCGATAAAATATCGATATATCGATATTTTTAACCCACCCCTAGTATTTGATCCTTCAAAATATCAATATCAATTTCAAATTTTTGAAGAGTTTTGATTTGCAGAGATGCAAGATAATGTGAGTATTACCCGCATCCCTTCAAAATACACTACCCATGACATGAATTGCATTACACTTTGTGAACATTATACGATAAAGATGGAAAAAAAAACAATTCTAACGCTTTATTTGATATTCATTCAGCCATTCGCCTTTATTTGACCAGACAGGTCATTAAGAACACATTCCGGCAGGTGATATGAACATTCCACCTGCCCACAAGTATTCTACCGGGGTGCGCATGCGGGCAGTTGTGAGGAGAAAGTTTATGGGGCCAAAACGTCTGACGCGTCTCCTGTTAATCCATTTCTGACGGGAACCGAACCGGCGCGGCGGGACCCACCCCGACCCGCGCACGTACGGTGCGCCTCAAATGCATGATTAATTCCAGCACCCCCCTCTTTTTTTTTTTTTTTTCGTCCTCTGTAAATTGTAAATTGCTCCGTTGTGTTTGAGATTAAAAAAAAAGAGGTGTCTCTCCATCTTCCAGGCAGGGTCCAAACTCCGCGCACGCAGCGGCCCGAGCAGCGGCGGTCCTGCAGCGCGGAGGAGCGGACCTGCATCCTAAAGCCTATCGCTTTCTTTCTCTCTTCCTCTCGCCCTCTCTCTCGTTTTTTTTTTTATCCTCCACCTCATTGCAGTCTTATCACGTCCCCACTTGCTCTGGTCCCCCCCCATCACCACCACCCTCCCTCCCCTCCCTCCCTCCATCCATCCCTCCCTCCCTCCTCATCCGCCTGAGCCGCTACAGGAGAGGAGAGAGGGAGAGAAGAGTGCGGCTGGACGTGAACGACATGTCGACAGTCAGCCTCTAAAGTGTTTTCTCGGTCGTTCCTTAATTCTTTGGCGGCGGACTGAGTGAGTATTACCCGCATCCCTGCTCTGCTAATCGTCGCCGTGTGGATCAGAGAGGCTGGTGTTGGAGAGAGAGAGACAGACAATGAGGAATGCAATTGGATTGCGTTACTCTGCCAAGGATTTTCATACATAGCCTGGTAAATGTCCTAAAAGGCTCTTTTATAATGACTTGACTTGTTTAATTGGTCATGCTTTTAATTATGCAAACTGTTAACAATGTGTGTAGTAATGCTACTAGTTAATTAATTTTCTTGGATGGGGCTGTGTGAGCTATCCGGGGCTCATAGTCCCATACGTTTGATCAGTGATGCTACTGCTTTGCCTGATAGATAGTGAGCTGGGAGCAGGGGCCCATGTAAAAGCCTGTGTGTGGGGCTTTTTGGTGAGTGTGTTTCCTGACCGACAGAGAGGACAGAGAGGTAGACAGTGGAAATGTGTGACATGAATAATATGGAGAAGAATAAGCAGTGGCCGTCATCTCTGGTTTGCTTGCGTCAGTGTGCAGGTCTGGAGGAGAGAGTACGAAAGAGAGAGAGAGAGAGAGAGAGAGAGAGAAATGAAAAACTCAGAGTCAGAGAGACTTAAAAAAGACAAGGGGGGGAAGCCACACCTGCGTCAGGCCATGAAAACAGTCGGACAGTGACCGATGCACATACAGATCCCCACACAGAGTTTTCTGCTGTGCTGTCTCCAGTCAACACAAGTCCTTTCATTTCTTGTTACCATAATGATGCAGAGCTATGCTGGCTGCTGACTAGTCCACTCGGCCCGATCGGAGAAACAGGCTTGAGTGTGTTTCTTCTCATTAGGGAGAGATCGCCAACCGCCAAAGCAGAATCTAACAGGAGGGATCCCAGTGGTCTATCAGGACCCGGTATTGATCTCCTCTAAATGGAGGAGGGGGGGGGGGGGCTTGGGGCCCGGAGATAAACAATGCATTTCTCAGATGAAAAAGAAAACCCGCTGGGACTGTTTGTTCCAATTTGCCTGACAACAGTGAGGACTTTTGCCTGGAGTGTCCCGAGAAGCTCGTGGATGTACCCGGCACTTTCATACCTCGGTGGATTTTTCTTCATGCAAAACTGGAAAAACTGCATCTCTCTCGCTTCCGTTTTGTTTTCCCTGAGATCATCCAACACATACTGCAGCATTACAGGGGTTTGTTATGAAAGCTCACGCTCACGTACACGTTTTCTTGCTACCTGTTTCTCTGCTTGGCAGGCTATAAAAGCACACTTTTTGGATTTGGCTTGACCTTTCTTTCACTGTTTTCAGCACACACGCAGACACACACACACACTCGTGAAACTTGGCTGCAGCGTCGTTTCTGTGCGAGGAGGGCGTACAGTGTGAGCAGAGCGAAGAGAAAGCTTTGATATAATCAATATCAGATTTCAGCTGTTTCACCGTGAGCGCTCATACAGAGTGGCAGCCTTGACTGACTTCTTACTGCTTATGCAATCCCACTCTTCTCTCCCACCTCACCCATTTCCTCCTCCTGTGCAGCTACTCTCTGCTCATTACTTTCTCCTTATCTGTCTCTTTGCTACAGCATTCCTTCACCTTTTCTCCCCCTCCCGATCTTCCCTCTTCCTCCTCCTCTTGTTCCCACCTTCATCTTTTCCCCACCATAATCACCTCTGTGATTGCTCTTCCTCTCGGCGATGTTTTTTCACCGCTGCCTCGTTGTCTAACCCACCGATCCCAGATTATTGCTGGATGATTACAGCTACCACACCATCAAGATCATTATTGCATTCTGCATGGCGGTGTTCAACGCAGTAGGAGCAGACCGAGATGCTTTCTCCAATTTAGATCTCATTAACACTTGAGAGGCAGGATCCCCAGTGCAACACTCGGATTCTCAGCTGTTTTTGTTTGTTTGTTTGCCAGGATTTCTGTTATTCCAGTACCACTCTCTTTATATTACGGTACCATTTTTGCAGTCACCACACCAGCGTCTCTATCGGCATCAGTTTGAGATCCTGCCCGTCATTTGCACTGCCTCCAAATCAGGCCTTTTGAAATTTTTTGAAGAGTTTTGATTTGCAGAGATGCTTCCTCTCCACTGTCATTATCACAATAATGACTATGACAGGTCTTGATGGCTGTTGATAACCTCACATGTTTTGCTGATTGATAATAGGAGGGGGTTTTGTGCTTCATCCGTGTGTTCTCTGATTGCTATTCATCTTAGGAAATGGAGCAGTTCATTAGACAGAAGCATTATGAGTCTTATTTGCATTTACCCATTTTCACATTGCATAAATTAAAACAACACATGCGTGACATTTCGGCTTTTGAGAGTACAGATGAATATATTCATCACATGTTTCGCTCACATTCTTGTCCAAAAAGCCATTCCGAACATGATAAAATGGGACTCACGAGGGGGGACTAGCCCACGTGCGTGTCTTTGTTTTGCATTTACAATGTCAGCATTTGACTTTGTAATTAGAAGTGATGCAGCAGCAGCTGGAAAATTGTTAACCTTGTTGTTTTTAAAATTAATTTATCCTGCTTTTTAAACCGGCTCCATCTGAAGGCATGTTTTTCATTGCTGAATTCAGCACATCTCACGTTTACCATGGTTTGACTCACATCATGGTGCGCCATGGCCTCCAGTTGCCTTATGCATCATTATTCCAGTATAATGAAATTCTTTCCTCGTGGCTCTACATTGTCTGTGATTTAACATTTATTTTCTGACTGCTTGAATATTCTTGTGATGTATCACCAATCTGATTCATCCCGAAGTGGCTTTTGATGCTCCCTTCCTGTCTGTTTGCCTTCTCTTAACGATGTGTGTGTGTGTGTCTGTCAGTGTACGAGAGTGTGTGTGTGTGTGTGTTGATGTTTCTATGATTCTTTTTGCGCTTTGCATCATTTTATAGTGCGATGAAGGGCTGATGCTGGGCTCTAGCCCCAGGCTGTGGAGCTGAAAGGGAGAAGCAGTAGGATGCAGTGGGTCACTCTGGCAGTGGCCCTGGGGTGTGTGTATCTGTCCCAGGCGTCGCACACCCCCACCCCTACCCCCACCTCCACGCACACGCCTCTGGTCGACAACTCCGAGGAGGAAGTGGACGAGCCGTGCTTCGAGCCGTGCACGTGCGAGGTCAAAGAAGGCGTGCTGCACGTGCACTGTGACGGGCGGGGCTTCACCAACGCCAGCCAGGTAACCGCTTCTCCACCCCGACACCGCGCTGCACTTTAAAGGATGCTGTCATTCATCTCATGAAAATGCAGCGTGTCCAAGTCTAATATCCTGCCTCTAATGCGGTCTATGGATCTGCCTTAGCTGTTCACTTCACTTAATTAATAAGCTACGGTAACTAATAATGCGTCTAATTAATCACTCAGGTGTCACAGTCATGGGTCCGCCCTTTCAAACTCAACCTCCAAAGGAACTCTCTGAGACGTCTCTATAGCAACGGATTTCAGCACCTTGGCAACGCGGTGTCGTTAAACCTTGGCAACAATGCACTCCAGGACATCCGAGTGGGAGCGTTTCACGGGCTGGCGAAACTGAGGCGCCTGTACCTGCACGAAAACAAGCTGGAAGTCTTCAGAAATGACACATTCGCCGGTTTAGAGGCTCTGGAATACCTCCAGGTAGGCTCGGGGAGATAATCTAAGTTGATTATCCACGATTGACTGAATTATTGACAAATTTGCTTGAGAACACAATGGATAGCCGCAGCCAGCAATGATCAATGGCTCGCAGGTGGCCTGGGTGAAGCGGCGTAAAAGAATGTTCTCAGCACCTCACTTCTTTTTCTCAAGCGAAGAACGCCTAACCTTTCAGCTATTTTCCAGTTTCAGCAATGACATCATTTTTGTGTCTTCTCCATCTTTTCCGCAGGCTGACTACAACGTGATCAAACGGATTGACAGCGGTGCTCTGAGGTTTCTTTACAAGCTCCGTGTTCTCATCCTGAATGACAACCTGATCCCTGTCTTGCCTGCTCATCTTTTCAGGTCGGGATTCTGATTATTTCACTGCAGAGCTTTTTTAATTATGCCGGGACTGATCTGTAGAAATATCAGTGTCACACACAGTCAGCCACTCTGTTTTGCTGAATTAATGTTTCTGTGGCACACTGTGTCGTGTTATAAAAGGAGGATTAATCATGGATAAAAAGCAGATGTCTCCGCAACCTTTGTTTTTCTTTCGCAGTTGAAATTGTCCTTTTATCTAACCCAGCTAACAATCCCTCTCCTCCCTGCCGCACCAGATCTGTGTCTCTGACTCATTTGGACCTGCGGGGAAACCGTCTGAAGAGCCTGGCATATGCCGGTACCCTGGAGTACGTTGGCCGTTCCCTGATGGAGTTACAGCTGGAGGAAAACCCCTGGAACTGTGGCTGCGAGGCAGTGCAGCTCCAGCAGTGGCTGGGCCAGATCCCCTACACAGCTGTTGTCGGGGACGTTACCTGTGAATACCCCTTCCACCTTCACGGCAAGGACCTGAGGGAAATCCCCCGCAAAGAGCTGTGCGCCGACCTGCCGGATAAAGAGCTGCAAGGAGAGCGGAGCGGCTCGTCGGCCGGGCTGCCGCCCCAGCACCAGCCCCCTAACTCTAAATCCAACTCGCACCACGGGCGAGTCCGGCCCACCAAGCCGTCCTCCATGGTGCACGGCTCCCGCCAGAACACTCACACGTCCTCCACTTCCTCATCGTCTTCCTCAGCCGAGCGTAAAGACAGGGAGAGGCACCCGAGGCCGACTAAAAGGCCACGACCCTCTAGAACATCCCCCACATCTCGCAGCTTGATGCCCAACCAGAACCCCCCCGTGGCCGGGTACCAAACACGACCCCCCATCCCCATCATCTGCCCCCTGGGCTGCACTTGCAACCTGCACATCACGGACCTGGGCCTCACCGTCAACTGCAAAGAGAACGGCTTCGTCAACGTGTCCCAGCTCACCCCTCGGCCCCTGAACGGCCGCAAGCTCTACCTGAGCGGGAATTTAATCCAGAGGATCTACCGCACCGACTTCTGGAATTTCTCCAGCCTCGACCTGCTTCACCTGGGAAACAACCGCATCTCGTACCTGCAGGAGGGGGCCTTTTCCAGCCTGGTCAGCCTGCGGAGCCTCTACCTGAACGGAAACAATCTGGAGAGGCTCAGCCCCCACATGTTCCTGGGCCTGCAGAATCTTAGGTAGGACTTTTTTTCCTTTCAGATCCCCTCCCTTGCATTTCGAGCAAGTTCCTCTCCACCTGCGCTTTAGACACAATCATGCGCCACCGCCATATGTGGAAAGCTTATTTTTGATTACCATAATGCTGAAGTTTGATTAAAATGAAAGGTGCACATTCCTCCAGGAGTGTGGTTACTTATTCACACCGCCTTGTGACATGCTCCAGTTGATTCGTGAGCTTGGAATGAGTGACAATGTGAAAATTAATGTTTTTATGTATTTGCATGCAGAGGTGTTGATAAGGTAAAGAGACGTCTGCATGATGCCAGGATTTTGTGTTTCGGAAAAAGGCTTGTAATTAAAACACCGTGTCAGACAAATGCATATATTTATTATTGTCAGGTAATCTTCGAGGGATAATTCCTCTGCAAATAAGACACATCTGCAGTCGGTATGTGAATTAAACTTTGATGAATACACCAGATCAGCATTCGTGCACTGCTATTTTAGGAACGAGGAGACGTCTCCTTATTCAGACTTTTTCAGCTGCATTGTCCTTATATTCCGGGACAGGGTTCAGAAAATCCACAGACCTATTAATCTGACTATTAATCAATTATACAGATCCTCTTTGGACCCTGAAAATGTCTTCCTCTTAACCCCTCGTTAGCCTTTGTTAGTGACTTAATGGTGAGAGAGCTATGAGTTATTTAAACCAGCTCTGTTACTTATTACGGCAGGGGGAGGTTACTGGATCACCAGCATGCAGCCAAACGTCTCAAAATGATTTTTATTACTTAAAAAAAAAGAATTTTAATCTACATGCTTCTTTAATATGGATTGATAAGGTAATCAGATGTGCACGGACCACTGAATGAAGTAATCTGTGCAGAGTTATGCAATAATACTTGATACTGATCAGTTTATTAGCTGTGAACAGGGAATGAGGAAATTAAATTGAATTTCTGTTATGATCGTAATATGACTTGTCTTTGATGTATTTGCTGTGCTGTGATACAGAAGAGATACAGTTGTGCTATTATTAAATAGCACAATTTTAACTTTAACAAATACTTAACCCATATTCACATAATGAAATAGCTTCTTCTTCTCTGTTCCCGTCTTCAGGTACCTTTATTTTGAGTACAACGAAATCCGCGAGGTGGATCCTGGCACCTTCGACTCCATGCCATCCCTCCAATTGTTGTTTCTCAATGCCAACCTGTTGCGGAGCCTCCCTCTCGGCGTGTTCTCCAGAGTCAACCTGGCTCGACTCAACCTCAGAAACAATCACCTCCTGCAGCTTCCTATGGAGGGAGTGCTGGAACATCTGAAAGGACTGGTGCAGGTTGGTGTAATCCCATAATATCATCAACTGTATTTACTGCTTAATGCATCAGACGCTTGGAGCAGATAATAATTCACTTCTGCTAACTGCTGTGCGTCTCAATTAGTCAATTCCTGGCTTGAGGCTCTTTTTACAAAAAGAAATTGTAGCTAAAAAAAAACACAGCTTTTTTGTTGAGTGACAGTTGCAAGTTGGAAAAAAGATGGAGCACCCTGAAGTGAAATGTGTGTAATTCTGCAAAGTAATTTTTTAAAAATGCCAGCCGAACTGATTCAAAGACCTAGTGGGGTGCCGAGGCACCATATGATATCACAGCTTGATGAACTAAACAAAACATGTTGAGCTGTTGGAGGAAGCTTTATCCCCATCCAGAACTCCTGGCAGCACCTGATCTCTCGGCCTCTGGCGCAGCTGCAGCGTTCTCCCATCGTCTGTTGTTCTGAGAGCTCTGCAGCGGCATGTGGTACTCTGGTTGCGCCTCAGGTATTCCAAATGGAAAAATGCAATTAACCTGATTTGTGTAAGTGGTCTTAATAAATCAGGAGCTAAACAGGAGAAAGCTGAAGCCCTTCAAGTGTTTGCGTGCTGCTGTAATTAATGCACCCTTCAGTAACCAGAATATACAAACCTCAGTATTTTTATTTATTTACTGATTTTGTATCTTCACTGGCACATTTGACTACAGTATTATGTTATTGGTTGCTATACATAGTGCACCGATAAGGAGGGAAACCAAGGTATTACATTATTTTCCTCTGGTCTTCTCTCATTTCAGCAAATTTAGTGTACCAGGCTTTTCTTAGACAGCGAGAGCAGAATGAGGTAAGGTGGGTGTAGATTAGCCTGTATGTCATTGTGCATTTCCGTTTTACTTCGCTCCATGAAAAATCCCGTATCCAATGTAGTGTGGGTGAGGTTGGCAGTGTAGCAGCAGTTTCTAAATGTTTGATCAGGCCAGAGGCTAACCGGTGGAACCACGGACGGGAGTATTATGTTCCTGTGCAGTTGTTCTGCTCTGATGTCCGAGAGCATTAAAACATTCACAAATTGGATGTGCAAAGCGGCCCGTATTCATAAAACCCAGCAGTATCGCCGCTGCAGTGCTGGAAATCCATGCCAGGTTTACTGAAGTCATTCATTTTACCAGTTTTTATTTCTCTTACAAAAGCCACATTACCGCTGCATGCTGGCCGCCGGAGTGACGTCCACCTGTTGACTTGCTTCCAGCCGGTTTGAAGCTCAGGATGAGGGCTTTTTGGGCACTCTGTGTGTGTGTGTGTGTATTTAGAGCCAAAATTTGCAGAGTAAAATCAAAGGGCAATGCAGATGGAAGTGGGGTTTAGTTTGCAGCTGTTGTGAAAAAGCACTCCATTCGGATAATTATAAAGCAGCTGTGAGCACGGCTTAAATTCACTGTCACCATCAAGAAAAGGATTATACAGTTACACCCACTTACACACACTGATTTGGAAAATACTGCTTTTATGTCACTTTTATTTGTAAAAAAAAAAAGAAGATAATAAATAAATTACTGTGACATTAAAGAGAAAATTAAAATTGTTGTAGTGTGTCCTCAGCTAGAAAATGAATGTCTGCACAAGAGTAACGGCGCCTTAAAGCGATGGAAAAAATAGAATAACATCAACTTAAGTGAATCTGAACGGATGCCAGAGACGCGTATAGTTAAGGAATTTGTGCGTCTTTTCTCGGTAACTTCAGAAAACATGCAGTGAATTTTCCTGTCATTGCCAGCTGTAATATAGAAACTCACCCAGGTCCACGCTGTGCCTTGTGTGTAAAAAAAAAAAAACCCAACAATTTCTCGGTCAAGGAAGTTTGTTGAAAGCAGCAGTTACACGGGCCAAGTTTGACAGGAAATTATTGACCAGCATAGCATTTCCTGACAGTTTAGAGCTTTCAAATCAGCATTAATAAATCAGTCAATCTCTGATGTTTCAAGACCTGAATAAATCTTCGAAACACAATATACTTATTCTCTCTGTTCTGACGTGTTATAAGGCCAATACAATGTGCAAGCACATACGCTAAATGTGGATTTAAAGTCAGTCCGCAGTGAAGCTTTGTAAAAAAACTAAAAACAAAAGGATATAGCCACTGTAGATTCCCCCAGAAATGGCAAAAACAACAAATCTTTTGTTTCCCTGGTTGTTGCTGCTTTATCTTTGAGCAACTTCTGTTTTATCCTGGACGTATTTGTCAAATCTGTTCAGGAAAAAGTCCAAAACAGCTGGTCTAAATGTTCCATGATGATGTCCAGCAGCTCGACCCTCCTGCATAAGTCCTCATTGTTAACCTTTCTCTCGTACTTCATTCACAATGTGAGTGCAACAGAAACAGTCATGATGTGATCAGCACATTGGAAAAAAACGGTGTTTGCTGAGCTATTGGAGGGTTAGATGAGAAGATTAGTACTACTCTCAAATCTGCACGGCAAATATTAGCTTACAAGCTGCAGGTGATTAGCTTAAGTACAGGATCTTCAAACCGAACTAATACTTAGTATGTCTCTGTCTAAAAGTAACAACTGTTCAACGTCCATTTATTTTAGTTTTTGTGCTCTCTGATTTTGGTGTGAAATTAAACAGTTACGCTATAAATCGTGGCGTTAAAAAGCAAAAAGCACACGGCTGGTAAAAAGTTAGTAACGGAAATGGGCAGACTGTTATTTTAGCAGCTGTTTTTATTGCTCGTGTTGTTGTCAGGGCTAAAGTGGAGGTCTAAGAGGCGCTTGTCAAGACTCTGAAAGGGGTTTCAGTCATCATATTATTGTATTTTTGGTCCACATCTTCACAGTTTAGGAGCTTAGGTCACAGACCAAGCAAGAAATGCAAGTAAAAGTCTTTATGATTTGGTTATATTTGTCAAATTTCAAGTAACAAGCTGTTAGATTGGACTGTCCTCAACCTCATTTGAAATGTATGTGAGTAACTTCAAGAGAAATGACTTTTGGTCATGAATGAAATGACCTGGCTGCTAACTTTGTATATGAGTTAGCCTTAGAGGTGGGTTTTTAATTTGTTTTCAAAGAGCCACTCTTTATAGGCTACCCAATTTTCCAATATTTGATAAATGAGTATATGTGCTTAAACCCCAAAGTTCTGCTTCAGCCGTAATTGCATGCATTTCAAAACATTGTAGAAATCCATTTCTTTTGTCAGAAGAAAACCTACTGGAGGCTTAAGATGTCCTGAGTGTGACTCTTCTGAATGGAGATCCATAATTATATACTCATCTAACTCCATCCACATCTCAGCAAATCTCCAGAACCGGCCTCCCCTTCCGCCCAGGCTAAGATTGGAGATCATATTATCAATAAATTACCAGCTAGAGCTCAAGGATTATAAATCAGACAATGACAGAGAGAGAAAAGAAACCCAGCTGACTTACATTCCCATTTAGTTTAGTGGCAAAACATAGCTGTTTTTGGGGTCAAATTTGCTGAGCACCTTTTCCAAAAGGCATCAGAAGAATGCAAAACCTCGTCCTCTGCTGATGCACTGCAATGCATCCTCATAAATAAAAGTTTTCTCACCCCCCATCTTTGCTTAGGGTGTAAACCCTGACAGTATTAGATTTTATGCCATTACAGCCACAAACGGGCATTTGCAACAAGGTCGAAACACACCCCGTAGCATCTGCACCTTCCCTGTACCGTCTTTTTATGTCAGTCCAGCAGATGATTGTCATGATTGGACTTTTCCGTGTCCTACATAGAACATGACTCGCCCTTGCCGTCCTGGGACCGAATGTGATGCTCTGAATGTTCAGAGCAACACACACACACACACACACACACACACACACACACACACACACACACACACACACACACACACACACACACACACACACACACACACACACACACACACACACACACACACACACACACGCACACGGACAAGTTACAGCAAAATTCCAGGTTTAAAGATGGTAAAAGGTAATATGTGATATGGATTGAAGCGTTTTTTTGTTATTGCTGTTTTTTAATTACCACAGAATAGCCTATGTGATTGCAGCAAAGTGGTGTGAAGTAAGAGCTACATCAACATAAATTGCTATTTTTTATGTGACGGAGTTGTTGGGGTCCCTGAAGAAACGCGGAGGTCATTTGAACTTTGTATGTGTACCAAGAAAATGATTGTTTGTACAGGCATCTCCATCCGGATGCTGCTGTTGTCCTAAGTCTGTGCAGGTTGTCGTGGGAACTACTGTCAAATAGACCCAAAAGGAGGAGAGGTTCACGGCCTCTGCCTTTAACGCACACTTATTTTGCCATAAAGTACAGATCCCTTTTCACGGACGCAGAGGCCATGAACTCTTGTCCTCCTTTTGCGTCCACTTGCACTGAATTATACGATAGCAGCGAGTGGACAGAGATACCTGCACAACCAATCCTTTTTAATGCCGTTTCTTCTTCACATACGGAGCTTAAAGTACCTTGCAATGTCTGTAGGGCCCTTATCCACACTGTCACTTGAGTGAAATGGCATTTTTGATTCTTGTCAGAAGGCTTAAAATAGCAAGTTATTGTTGAAGTAGCTCTGTTGCTCTCTGTGCTAACAGTAAATGCTGTTTTGCTGCAAACAAATAATCCGTCTAGACACAAAGCGAAACCATGAAAGCTTCTACTTCTTCCCATCTAATATGAAAGACCTCGAGTTGTTTTTACTCTGCAATTTTCCTTTAAGAATCTGCAAAAAGAAAACTTGGAGGCCCCTTTAAACCTTTATCAGGCTTTAAAGGGAACTTTTAAAAAGGCATTTATCCATTTCCTATCTTAATGTGAAGCTAAAGTAGCTAAAGCGTGGGGCACAGATAGCATTCCTTTCTGTGAAGCTTTCCAGTCAATTCATGCTGCACTGAACCAAACCAAACCAACAAAACAGTGTTGCGAGAATAAAAGGTCAATTAAAAAACGTCGAGCAGAATAACGCTAATCAATAAAGTGACTCACAACTTCCAATCTAATGTAATTGCGAAATGATGATCTATCCATGATATGGCTATGCTGTGAAAACATCTTGTAATAGGGACTTGTTTTCGGTTAAATTGCACAACACAACATACATCACAACCACCTGGATGTTTAAAACATAAATACTGTAGCTCATCAAAATCCCCTTCAATTATAAGCTTTTATGAGTTGAGGCGTTTGACCGGACTACGGCATCCATTTACTGTCATTTCTATTTCAAAAGGCAATATGCACTTTAGATTCATTTGCTGTCCGTCTCGGTACTTTAAAATTAGCCCGTATGTGTAAATGAAGGCTGTCTGAGTTCTGTTGTGAGTTTTTCTCGCAAATAACTGCTGAATTTTCAAACCATTAAGATAAGAGTAATTTAGTGTTAATAACTACCATTTAATATCGCGCAGGGGTGGGTGATATGCCAGGACATAATTAACATCAGACTAATTATCATTGTGTTATTTCAATATCAACATTTTTTATTTTTGAATATCCACAGTGTTAATGTGGTTAAAAGTTAAATGTCTTTTTAATTCAGTATCTATATCTGTGTAAAGAAACTGTGTAAACATGCTGCTAATGTCACTTCTCCATGCTATCAATCTGCAGCACATTTTAAACTCTGAATATCCAGATATGTAATCCTGCAGCATTACAAATCAGGATTTGTCTTCCCTCAAAATAAAAGATCAAAGGCTTCTTCTGAGACTCACTATGTTTCAAGGATGTTTAGCAATCACGCAGAGGCAGAGATGCCGATTCCTCCACCATCCGTGGCCTCAATGAACCAAAATCTAGCTCTCTTTGCTATTACGACTGCTCTTTTTCCCATGCCTACAAACTGCTGGAGAGAACAGGTTCATGGCCGTTCTCCAGGGGCTGTTGAAGCCGCGATGGGAAATATGCAAAAAAATTCACTATCTAAGTTAGAAATATACAATGCAAAGCAAAGGGAGCGCTCTCTCTCCCGGCAAGTGCTCAACATCACAAACTTTAAAAGTCAAACAGCGGAAGCGCAGATATAACATGAATGAAGTCGGAGATGTGACTGAATGGCGTGACTCATCTGACAAAGCCACGAGACATATTTCCATCATGCACGGCATAATATGTGAAAACATTTAAGAAAACTTTCCCCCCTCGAATTTCAGATCCTCCTCCTCAGATCTTTTTATGTTCACTCTGTGTATTATTCACAACACAATGAGGCACATTCATCAGTATGGAGAAGGCTTGGCAAGCTGAAGCTCAGGGGCGTCTCGTCGCCAGAGAATTCAGCAAAATTCCTGCGCCAGAACCTCCAAAACTTGCTTGTATTGACTATTTCTGAGAGCTAACAAGTGCAAACCTAATGACTGACAGAATCTTGCTCTCTGAGCAAAGCGATCAATTAGAAGACACACGGTTTGCTGAGAATATTCTGAATTTCCCCCCTGGTGCGAATTCAATATTCCTCTCAAATAAATCTTTGACAATTATTGCTTGATCTTTGATCTCCAAACTAATGATGAAAACCCACCAGAGCAAATAGACCGACTCCCTTACTTCAGCCGGGCTGGATGTATTTTCCGACTAAAGGGTTTCTGAACGTTGTGGATGCGCCAAAAAATAGACCTCGGTGACTAGTCTCGTCGCTGCGCGCCTCTCATTTTATGCGACTCCCCGCATGTAATGAATTCCACACGAGCCTCTGCGTGCACAAAAACACACAGAGTAATGGCTTCATGCATCGGGAACACCTGTCTGACTAAATGAGGGTCTATAATTTCCTGTCACAAAGCAGATTTGACAGCAAATCACACACTAGGTGACCAGGCGTATATAATATAAACAATGTTCTGTATGTTGGACAGATGCTTGTAAAACGAGAAGGGGACAGAGCTCCTGGGATCTGCATGAAAGCAGACAGCGAAATGCTTCAAGAATTTCCGCCAGATGTGAGATTGTTGTTATTGAAGCCTTGCTTCAATGCTGTGTTTAGTGGATGGTTGATTTAGTGGGAGCTCTCTGGCACCGCAGCTTGGAGCCGCTTCCACTCACCGTCCAGTCACGGCCGTCATTGTGGAAGCGAAGGCAAAAGCCCACAGTGGACTAAGACCAATAAAGAGAAAGAATATCCGCTGGTTCAGTGGGGAAGGAGCTCCCCCAACAATAGTGCTGACTCATCCCAAAAGCATCCATCTTTTTCCACATGCCAGGGAGATGGCCTAACCAAATTAGCATGACAACATTTTCTGCGAGCTCCTTGGAAGTGTGACAGGGGGGAATATCAGTTCTCATTGCCCGTGTCATTGCCAAAGACATGGAACAGATCGGTCCCGCAGACAATGCAGACATGATGCGGTTTCCATTGTGCCTAATCTGCTTTAGCCTCTTTTCAAAGTGTGGCAAAGTGAATATTTGAGTTTGTTACAGGACACGTAGTCGATAGCTGGCAATGAGAAAATGGATTTATGAGCGCGGCTATTGGATTATGGCACAGGAGAGAGTTGCTTCGTATCCTGTCTATTGTTAAAAACAGAGTGCTCCATCGTCTCACGCGCTCATCGCTTGCAAACGCCGCCGCTCCGTTTTGTGAGTAACCACTTATGTAAACGCTGAGTGTTCTTTAGAGTGAACTAAAAATTCCCCTTACCCCGCTGTAGCACGTGGTCACGGGGCTTTTTAGGAGAGCACTTGTGAGTGGAATAAGTTGAGGCTATCCAAAACCTGCGTATTGTAATGTTTCAATGGCTGTCTAATAACATCATTCACATATTAGTGCGATTCATCACCTGTGCACTTGAAAAACACATCTTCTAAAAGGGCTGATAATTGTGGGGGAGCTGCAATATATTCAGTAAATGAGGAAAAAAACTGTATATTAATTTGTAGCTCATAAAAGGGAAATGCAATATGTATAACCTGATTCTTCTACTTGACACCTAATTAGAGTGCTCACAACTTCAAATTGACTAATAATGATAATATGATTACAAAAGTGGCAGTGGAATTCTTTATTTTTGTTTACATTTGGCTTGCACATTTGGCCGACCTGTGATTACCGCTCCACGGTGACGGTGTGCTGTGCTGTGCTTTTCCCCTGCAGGTGGACCTGCAGCAGAACCCGTGGGAGTGCAACTGTGAGGCAGCTCCACTGAAGCGGTGGCTGGAGGGGCTCAGCGCCGTGGTGGTGGTGGGAGAGGTGGTGTGTCACTCCCCGGAAAAGACCAAAGGCATCGACCTGCGCTCCCTCTCCATGGAGCTGCTCTGCCCCGAGCTGGAGCCCCCGGAGGAGCCGGAGCGGGAGGTGCAGACGTCGACGTCCACGGCTGCAGACAGAGGCGTGTCGGTGGGCTACCCCGGCTCCGGGGTGGGGCCGCTCGTCCCACCGGGGATAGATTCCATCCCTCTGTCGGTGTTAGTGCTCAGCTTGCTGGTGTTGTTTGTGTCTGCGTTCTTTGCGGCAGCGGCACTAATTGCCTACGCCCTGAGGAGGAGGGACAAGCTGCCGTTCCGTCGCCAGGGAGAGGTAGACTTGGCTGGCATCCAGATGGAGTGTGGACTGTTTACCGAGCAGACGCACCACCACCATCACCACGGCCTCCCGGAGAAGCCACCCTTACCGCCGCCCGAGCACAACCACGTCTACGACACCATACTGCCCCCGGAGGCGGCGTCTAAAGGCCCCGAGTCCGCCGGCGCCTCGCAAATGTGTAGCAACCCCATATACAAAGAGGAGCAGGACGCGGCTGTGAAGCAGCGGCAGCCGCAGCAGCAGCCGCAGACATTTGCGGCATCGAAAGAGTGCGAGGGGGGATACTGCCCCGCAGCAGAAAAAGAGAGGGAGTGGGCTCTGGAGGTGTCCTCGTCACCCATCAACACTGTCACGGGAGCGATGGGACCGCTCCCCGGTCTCCACGGGAACGGCATCCTGTGTCCCACAGTCATCGACAGCCAGGGCCCCACTCCCAAGGTGGAGCTGGTGGACTGTCTCTTCAGACTCGCCACCCCGGACTTCCGAGATCTCCCAGAGAGGTACGCGCGGCCCCCGCCCCGATACCCCCACAGCCAAGACTCCAAACAGGAAGCCAGGCCCGACCAAATGCTCGTGGTCACCACCACCACCAGCTCCTCGGCGGGCGGTGTCCAGAGCGAGCAGGGAGGCGTTGAGCAGAGACTGAGGACCACGCCAGACTACATGGAAGTGCTGGACCGCTCTTACCAGTTTTAACACGCCTCCTCCTCCTGCTACTCTTCTTCTCTCGTCTCTTCATCATCTCCCTCAGCGGGGATGAATCATACCAGTAAGAACGACTCCTGTACAGAGGTTGAGCGGGACTGTACTACGCACTGTGTTTATTCCTGGAGCTGAGGTCAGTTTTTGTATTTTCCCCACTACTGGCATATAGGTTGGTATTTGGCAAGGATTGGCTGATTTCAGATCTTTTGCCTGGAGGATATAACTTCATCTGCAGTTACCACAGTATTTTAATTTTTTTTTTTCCTCCCCAGTCCTAAAGCACGGAGGCTCAGTCTTTCTACTCGGCGCCACAATTAGCAGGATACAGCATTGGCGGTGGGCGTTAATGTTCGCGTTATTGTTCTCAAAAGACCTGCGTAGAGGTGAAACGCATCGGCTCTGTGCGACATCCAACACAGAGTCATGAATGTTGAAAAAGGCATGGAGCGAGCTGGCCGTGCACCTAAGATGGAGACAGACGAAGCAAGAAAACGAGAAAAAAAAATACATGGAAATAGCCAAGTGCCTTAGCAACGAACAGCCAGCAGTGTGGTCAATGCTTATTTTTCTATGAATACAGATCTATTTATCTAAACAAAGAGGTTTGACTACCAGTGGACGGGGCGTTGATGGACGACCGAGAAAGAAAAGTAAATCAAAAAAACAAAAAAAACAATCAGAACCTGAAGAGTAATTGCATTCCCTTGGATGAGCCAAAAATAATAATGCACCCAATCAATACTGGAGTTGTCTGCAGTTCTGCTCATTTTCCTCATCTCCTCCAGTTAACTTGATTTCCTTATCCAGATGAATTTTTCACAGGCTCGCGACGCTGAGTGAACTTCCAAGAAGGTTCCATTTCTACGGATAAGAGGATTTAGTAATTCAATTTTTTTCCTGTTCTTCTTTTTGGCGACGTAAGAAACAACAAAACGATGGAAGCCGGTTGAAAGAAGGACACTTTGGGATTGGATGCATTTTGAATTTATTTTTTTCTTTCTTTTTTTTTTAATAATTCAGACTTAAAGGAGCCACAAGGACCTCTGCTTTCACATTTTCTTTCATCGTACAAGAGACAGAGGTTATTGTATTGATTTTTAAATACTTCTCAGAGGAAAACTGAACAGCAAAAAAAAAAAAAAAAATAAAACCAACTGTCAAAAAAAAAGATAAAATAAATAACTGGACATAAATGCCTTTCTTTTGTTCAAAAAAGAGAAGAAACAAAAAAAAACAGACACTTCTATCAACTGGTTAATATCTTTTACGGAGGTACCTTTTTATGCTTTTATCTCCTACCAATAGTAGAGGCTGTTGTGAATATATTTATTCTTAGTTTTTGCGTGTTGAAGCTCTCTCTCTCTGTAAGGGATCATGTTATATTGGTGTATAGGATGATTCTGCATCTGGTTCAGCCTTCTTACCACCGACCCACGAAATACAATAAAGGGTGCTACATAAAAAAACAAAAAAAAAACAAAAAAACAATTTGTTCTGGCAGCTCCTGTCTGGTAGATTCAAACACACACACACACACAAACACACACACACACACACACGACTCCCGTGAATGCACACTCTGTCCGTCCGTCTCCATTGTCTTAATGAAAGGAAGAGCCTGAGGTGTGCTGAGCCTGCGGGGCTGTCCATGCAGCGGGCTGCAGAGATCGGATGAGTGTTGAGCAAATCTGCCTGCGGTATTCTTTACACACTAATGGCTGGAGATAGAAAATAATAGTGTGAAATCTTCCACATTAGTGGAATAAAGTCAATACTAGTCTATTTGCGAAAGGAGGGACTTGTGCTGCCGCTGGCCCCCGGGGGCCCAAGGTCACGAATCGCACCATCCCACTCCGGCTCTGGTGCGTTCCGTAACGATCTTTGCTCCTTCCACTGCTTTCATCTCTCCATCGGATTTGTCCCCCCGTCACCCTTTTACTCGGCTCTTCATTCCTCGGCTCGACTCCCTTTGTTTTCCCTCTCTCCTCTATTTCCCCTTCTCTCTCAAAGCACTGGCTGTCAGATCAGCCTCACAGGATGGACACAGAGAGAACCTGTTCTATATGCTGCTCGACACGCAGGTAGCCCACACTGAAACCTGTGTGTGTGTGTGCATGTGTGCGGTTTTCCCTTTCGTGCTCTTTCCATCCTTTTGGTGACGCTTGCGCTTCTCCAGACACCACCTCACTCCCAGCATTCAGAACTCTGTTACACAGATAATCCCTCTCCGTGGATGTGCACTCTCAGGAGTTGAGAGGGGTATGCTTTTATTTGTAGGTGTGTACGTGTGTGCGTGTGTGTGTGTGATTAGGAAAGTGTGTGAAGCCGGGTGTTTTCACAGCCTCGGCTTGTGTGTCTGCATGACGGAGGAATGAGTGCCGCTGCACCGCCTCGGTCCAGCCTTAATCCTCTAAGCTGCGTAGTTCACTCATGCCACATCAGCCCCATTGTGTCTTCAGACAAAAAAAAAAGAAGAACCCAGTTTAAGCTAAATGCCAGTTAAGCAACAAATGACTAATTACAGCATCGTTCTCTTTGTCATATTCACAGTTTTTTTTCTCCATCGTTTCCTTCCTCATAGTTTGTTTGTTATTTTTACATTTTCCTCCCTGGACTGGTTCTGGCTGTGTGTATGTTTTTTGTTGTTTTTCTACTCATGTTTATGTGTGTTTGCCTGTCTGACAGCTTCGTCATGGTTCATGTGTTTGGGTCCTGTCAGAGCTGTCCATTCACTGTGTGGAAAAAAAAAAAAAAAAAAATCACTCATTTCCCAGAGTCGAGGATGAAAGAGTCTTTAGACTTCAAACGCCTGTGGGTCTCTGGGGCTTAGATTGCCTCTTGCTCTGTCATTTATTCCTTCAAGAAAGAGAAAAGGAAAAAAAAAAAAAAAGGTGACGGTGGCAGTGGTTAGCAGAGATGGCAGAGACATGGCGAGGAGGTGGACCATCAGTCTGATTAAAACAGCGTGGGTTTTTAGCCCGAGCAGATCCTCACGGAGGGAGCGTTTGGGAAAGGCATGAAACCATATTCTTCTCTGCATAAACACGCAGGGTATTAAAAATGCACAGTCGGGCCGGGTTTGATGTCGGTTAAAAAGAGATCTATTTAAAAGTCATGGTGCATAGCTGCAGAAAGCTTTGGTGTTTGGCCATGACAAATAGTCGTGGTTGAGCTGGTCATCTTTCACAAACACAAACACACACGCGCGCACATAAAACATTTACATCTTTATATCAACGAATGTGTGCACGCTTTTTTTTTTTTTTACGTACAAATACAAGTCCGGGAGCAAACAAAGTCTATTTAAATATGTGCACAAACAAACTGTACATACAAGCACACATGCAAACACGAGGAGTCTGCAGCTGTGCTGGGATGCTGTTTGGTTGCTCTGCATTGCAGTGATCTGCCCGACTCTTCTCCTCTGCTCTCACCCACAGACAATCACTGGCTCTCAGTGGACAACATCAGCAAGTTAAGTACAAAAAAAAAAGAAAAAAAAAAGGGGGAGCGATAGCTGTAAAGTAAGTCTGTGAAAGAGAGTGAGATGGGAGGGGGGGGGGGAGGATGAGGGAAGTGGGGGATCACGGGGAAGGTAGGTAGGGAAAGACGGAGTAAAGAGGACAGAGGGAGATTTGAGAGAGGTTGGGTGGAGATGAAAAAGGGGGAGAGAGATCAGTGAGCTGGCGTTTCCAGGCTTAAAGCTGCTAGTGGACTTGTTCATGTGAGTGTGAGGAGAGGGTTACAGTGCTTGTAGCTGATGTGCGTGGACAGACTGGAGCACCCCACATTCATTTCTGCTCTCTGGCATGTGACCCCCCCCCCACCACCACCACCCCCACTCCAATGATCACTGCCAAGACTTGCAGCCTACTTTCATATGTGCTGAACAGTTACAGTTCAAAGATGAAGATTTCTACGCCTTCCACTGTAGCATGACAATACTTATTTACAGCACTGTGCAGCAAAATGGCGGATTACTCAGCAGGCTGGCTAGGTGTTATTATAGTAAGCTGATATGTGTCTGTTACCGTGTCAATCTGCCGCTGCGGTAAGCTGATGTGAAGACGCTAAGATGGCAGGGAGCAGCCTGGCCGACGGTGAAATCATCGCCGGTTTTACAGCGGTGAAGCGTGCGCGTTTGACTGTTTTACATCCACGCATATGTTTATTTGTCGGGTGTCACGCTTCGGACGTACGCAGCCTCGCTTCCCTTTGCAATATTCGGAAAGGCCTGGCTGGTGAATTAATAGAGAACGGGGACATTCTCAACCCATAAGCACGGATAAACAGTTAAACTGCGGTGGATTTACTCCAGAAATGTTATTGTTGAAATGTGATTTGAGTCTGTATTTTGTCATAACTAATCTTTTTAAGCCAATTTTCCATTTTTCTAAATATTGACTGCATACCAGTTATTTGCTGGATTGAGATGCTGAAGAAAATCTACAAAGCCTGAGGATCAGTGTTTCCCTGCAGCAGCTATAAGGCAGCCTTGATGGCACCATAAATTCTGATTTGTGCGTGCATTTCCCTGCTGTTTCCTTCTCTGTCAGGATGGAGCCAGGAGCGGAGGATTACAGCCCACCTCAGCACTGGAATGCCTTTGGCTTCCATAACACAGCTCCCATCAGCTCCTAAATATCACAGCTGGTGGTTTTAGTATTGAGAGGCAGTGGGCCACACAACTGTCAACTCCGCTCTTCATTTATGATAAACTTAAGTCAGTCCTAATCTCCGCCCGTCGCCGTGTGTAGAACCGGTGTTTGGAACAACATGTTTATCTGGTGGGGAAGGCAGGTGGAGTGGGAGCCAGGGGAAGGCACCCGCACGCAGAGATAACCCACAATACTGTCTCTTCCTCCAAGTGCTGCTCTGAAACCAGCTGTGTGATTGTGTTTATGTGTCTGGGTGCAGGGCCGTAACTGTGATTTATGAGTCCTCTGCTCTGGGGAGAATTCTGGACCTGTTCTTTTACTTCCTTTTTCTTTTTTTTTAAATACCACTGCAGATAAGGCATTTTAACATCTAAATCTAGCCAGTCACAATGCAGAGTTCAAACTTTTTGATTGCCTCATAAGTTACAAGAATACCCGTCTTGTGTAATTCTTGTGTATCTAGCAGTGCAGTAAGACATGGATGTGTTATTTGGCTCCCGATGGTTCTGAGGATGCAATAAATCCAGCAGAGCAGCAGTATTGCTGGAGAAAAAAGCTCACAATTGTAACACCAAACTTATACTTAAGGGTTTTCAGATTGATTTCGGAAGAAAGTCAGAAAAAATCTTGCTTGAATTGGGGTTTTCTTCCATGTTCTCAGTTGTTACATGTCAGTTGGCAATTGGAGCAAATTGGAGGTTATGTGTATTTGTTTGTCTTGGTGTTAAGATCTAATCATACACGCCACTATTATTGCACTTTTGCCTCATGCAAGCTGCCATTACTTGATGCAATTTGTGTGACCAACCAATTACCAATTACCAACCGCGCTGGTCGGACAAACTGACATAGCAAAGTACCACCCCACACCACATGCTAGCAGTAGTAATTTCGCTGTCTACGAAATACCAATAATTAAAAGAAGACTGCAAGAAGCAAGTGGGGAGAAAACAAGAAAAAACAGACCAGAATGACAAAACGGAAGGAGCTGAGATGGTTTCTGAGTTTCTGTTCAGTGACGACTCACTCATTCGAAGGTACACACACACAAAGTACACTAAGGCTCAAACAACAGCGTTGTTTAGACTGATGCCATTTTGTCAACCTGTTGATTATAATAGAATGACAAATTAACTGACTGCAAATATTGACATCAACAAGAGTTATTAGGCTCTCACCAAAGATTAGTTAACAAGCCATCAGTCTAACAAAACACATTTTTAAAGCCGCCCCCATAAATGGTTTCGTGTTAACGAAGGATCAAATTGCTGCACGTCATGTGACAGGATTAGCCGTTTGTGAGGCATGTAAACACTTATAGCAAAGCCCTGCAGCTAATGATGCTGGTATGATGTTTATTGTTTGTTACACTGGCACAAAGTGGGCAGAAAAAGTAATGCAGCGTTAAACCTTACCAACCTCAAAATCAGAAAATATCAATCTATTTGCATCAGTTTTAATAAACAGAGCATTTATGCTGAAAACCTTACTTCCTCACCAAATGATGGCTATGATGAGAAGGTCCAGTGGCCAACCGTTGGCATGAGACACAACAAAGTGCACCTCTAATGGGACTAAAAGGACTTACAAGCTATTCCAAAATGTATGAAACAAAGATATGAGATATACAAAGATATAAAAAGATATGTAAAGATATGAAGCAGGCTTTATTTGATTACTTTTATACAGTAAAGTCAGGCTTCAAAACAGCCAATATGGCTGTCAGTTCTCTGATTGGCTGTTTGCCTCTCCAACGGTGTCCAGCGACAGCTACTTTTGCATCCGTTGGTTCAGCACCCTAGAAATCAAAACGCATCTATTTGATGTTTTTGTGTGTATGTTTGTGTGTTCTTGTTTTTGTGATCTCATCAGGACCGTTCAACAGACTGACATTGTTGGGGCTAGCCGTGTTTGTGAGGACCAAAGCCCGGCCTGTAAAGGCAGGGTGGCTTTTCTGACGTATCTGCAATTTTAAAACAATTCAAAGCAACAACAATTGTAGAGCTTTATGTTTAACAGTAATGTTTACATGTTCAAAATGAACCTGCAGTTAATTACTTTTTGCATTAACTTTTGAAGCCCTAGATACCACGAAATCAATATCTAGCAAATAAACTCTTCTTATTGCATTAATCTTTTGCATTTTAAACAGTCTTTAAAATTTAAGTGGAGGAGATAATATGGAGACTGATTACAAATAGTGTGCTTAAGTTTATGTGGCTCTTTCTTTCCTCTGATGCAGCACTTTCTGCATTGTGTGGTGTATTTGTTTGCAGTTTGTGTGGATTCAATAATTAGAGCAGAGTGAAACTGATGCCTGAAATCTCATCCCTAAATACACACTCGGGGGATGAAAAAGTTCCGACAGTTTAGGAGCAGTCACTCATTACAGGGAGCTGCCGCTTATATGAATGCGACCATAACAAATACAAATATGCGTCTGCTTGTGGTAGAGAAATCCACTTGGTACGTATGTGTGCCTGTGCTGCAGCGATGGAATGAATCAGATCTGCTCTCGAGACCATATACCTCTCTGCAGTGGGATACTCGTAAAAGAAAGCCCTACATGAAATCCATTATGCTTAATTCCCCAAATCCGTAATACCCTCAGAGGTCTTAATCTCCATCCCATTCTTATATAAATTAGCTTCATCGTCTCGAGCAGACAGAGCTTTCTCTGCCAACACCAAATGCCCAGACCTCTCTGCACTCAGCTGTGGAGAAAAATCTCTGCCACAACAAGAAACAGCCATAATATTTTCTTGGACCTGCTGGAGAAGAAAAGACCTTTTGGGAAATAAGTTTATTCATTTTCTGGTGAAGAATTGCTGATGCCACTCGCGCTGCATGCAGTGTTAGTTTCGCTCAGCATAAACATGGGAACAGCTGCGTTGCTCCACAAAGATATATAAAACTGGTTTGATATATGATACCTTTGTGGCAAAACGTCACCGTTCAGCTACCAATGTTTAACTCTTTGCTGCAGAATATTGTTAAGATTTCATCATTTACAAATCTTTAAACTATTCTGCGCTGCTGGAGAAATATCTGTGCTTTAAAGGAGAAACGTGTAATGTGAAGCCAAAAACTAGATTTATACTCCTGACTTCAATGAAAATGGGAGCAGTATAGCTGCGCAAGTTGGTCTACCCTCGTGGAAGAAACGAGAAAGCGCCGTCCCTCCTCATAGATACTATGAAGACACAAAATCTTAGAAATAAAAACAATCTCCAACTGAGAGTTTAAGGATTTTTCTCAGTTAAACTTTTCTTTTCTTGGCATTGTTTCTGAAACCATCTCCATTTCCGACCCGTCTGTTGGTTGTGCTTTGGCTTTTTGCGGCTGCAATTCTGAAACGGGTCAAATCAAACTCAGTCTACTGCGGGACATAGTGGAGATCAATACGTTTGGCATTGAATTAAGGTCACGGTATCTTTACTAAGCCTTCCATCAAAAATGTTAAGCCAAACAAAACTCAGCAGCGGTTTACTTATCAGTCAATAAGAAAGCAAGTTCCATGTCAAACTTAATTTCTTTGCTGTCCCTGAGCTGTCTCCAATGGGGGAAAGCGCTGCTGATATTTACTCTGGTTTTAGCGCTTGTCTGCTCTTTTTTGCTTCCCGGTACTGGGTGGTTGTGGTGGTGGCAAAGTTCTCTTCCCGAGAGCCTCAGCCATCCCTGCTGTCCCTGTTAACCTATCCTACGGTAGCTACATGACTGACAACAAGTTCAAGTGCACTCATAAACTATCTGAGTGATTTGTGTCATCATGTTGTACGGAGGCCGATAAGTTGCTCGCTACCGCCACACATGGCAGAAAGTGGTATTACAAGTCTGAGCGAAGCTGGTTATTTAGCACGCTAACTTGGTACATATCTCAGCAGCCAAGTACACAGTCAGGATTTTTGTGACATGACTGCACTTTTTTCTTCTCATTTTCTTGCTGTCTCTAGGTTATTTTGTGATATTTTAACCTATAACCTTAAACATTGCATATTTCATGCCTGATGTATCATATTTGACACAGTTCTGAGACCTCTGCTCCACCCCATAATCAAAACAATAAAAAGAGTTTTATGCAAATAAAATCTAAAAAATACATGATAATAATAACAAATAGAAAACCGTTTATGACTAAATTGGAGCTGTCTTTGATTTCAAAATTAATTAAGCACTTTGAATATAAAAAATAAATAAAAAATAAGATTTTCTGTGCTTTATTTCACATGTCGGGCAGGGACCTCGGAGGCTGAAAACTGACACAGAATGGCCGTGATCTTCTGGCTCTCAGACAGCGCTGCATTAAAATTAGACAGAATTCTGGAGTGAAAATCACTGCACGGTCCACTGAGCTTTTCTGAAGATCACTGTCAGCGATGTGCTACAGAACAAAAAGAAAGTGCCTGGTTCAAACTTTGGCCTTTCTGCAGGCAGTCTGCAAATTCTCCCTGTGCTCCTGTCTGGGTTTTCTGAAGCGTTGCTCCTTTTTTCCCCCACAGTGCAGAGACATATGTTTGTGGTAAACTGGTAATTCCGAGTTCGCCTTAAGTCTGAGTCTGAGAGAGTTTGGTTATATGTCAGTTTTCTGCTGTAGAGGGGCTCTGTCCAGCGGGATAGGATAGGCTCTGCTCAGGGTGAGAAATGATGGATGAATTATGTTTATTCATGTTTCACAAACAGTTCCAAAGGCACATGATGTAGGCTACTCACATAACATGAACACCTAGAAGACCTATAGCGTCCAGAGGTATGCACGGCTCATGACAAGAAAGCTGAATAATTTAAAACATATTCAGTCTGAAACAAAGCGAACATTTTAGTGTGTTTTTTTCACTGGTTCGTGCTCTCAAGTATCCCCTTAGCACAAATGAGTCAGAGTGGTTGCAAGTCTTATTTTAATGGAATTTAAAGGTCACGTCTTTCCTGCTGTGTGTGTAAAACTGTCAGATAAAAAAGGATAAGCGGCATAAGACTGAATGCATGGAGGAAGATGTCCATCAGATTTATGATTGATTTACAACCCAGTGAAACGGGGCTGATTCATCTCCAACCTGAACTTGCTGCTGTGCGAAAGCTTTGAAGTAAGTTGTTCCCAAGAGGTTTGTGTCACAGCCTCCAATGCTGTTCCTGCTGCTTACCCTGAATAAACAGGCCAAATCAGCCAGTCTCCTCACTATTATATACTGTATGTTTCTTCACATTTACAGTAGGACAGAGACTGCAAGCAGAGCATCAAAACCAAAAAGGAAGAAGGCGTGCAATCCTTAAACAGCCGATGTGGCAGTCCTGGTCATGTCAGTACCTTGAATGTTGAACTCAGGTTGTTGTCTCAACTCCGTTGGCTGCAAATATAACAGCCCAAAGCCTTCATTGCATTTATTTATTCTCTACTTACACTGCAACAATATGATGTCTCTTTCTGGGGATAAATAAAGTATCATTCAATTTAGACACTCCCACCAGGTCAACTGCTGTCGCTGACGTGCATCTGTCTTCTTCATCTGCTGCAGCATCCTCACCTCTCTCCCTATCCGCCTCCTCTGATACCTCACCACCCCCCGAGATTAGCCTCCTCTGACAGTTGAATCATTTATCTTCATTATTAAACTTTTTCTTGAGCTTTAGAGGTGTTGTCAGAAAGATTTTGTCACTGTTTGATAAAGGCAGTCTGGGCATTCCCTATCATTTGTCCTAATCTTGGCCGACTGACTGAGAGGAATGATACCCATCTCTTCATTTTGTGGTGGAATTAAGTTGTTTCCTAGTCGTTAAACTTCTTCTGCTGTACTTCTTACTTTTTTTTTTTAAGTGCAATAGGACATTAATGTCTGCAGGAGGCTTTCATGCTCAAAGAAACAATATACTTCGAGGTCACACGCAGTGAAAGATAGCAACCACTTTGTCAGGCTTACTTTTTTTTTTTTTTGGCCCCCTAGCTCTGTTTTTTGTTTGGGGCATCTGTCAGAGGCTGTTTTCTCGAAAGTGTTTGTGGAAAAGGGATGAGTGAAGTGCTCCAGCGGGTTGCGTTTGCGTGTGGCGCTGCATGTCTCTGGGCAACTGCGGCGTAATTTCGAACCAGGAAATAAAAACAACATTCCAAAGAGAATAATGCAGCAGGAGGAGGAACCCAGTTCCAGCGAGGTCCCCTGGCATCGCTCCCCACTGTAGTTAGTGAGTGCTTGAGTGTGTCGAAGTGCCTCTGCCAGCTTTTTGTGCTCTTCTGTGTGCTGGTTATGTACACATGCCTGTCCTCCAGCACTTGAATGCATCACATACATAGAATCTGATAATTAGATCTGGGTCCCCACAGTGGCACATTGCAAAGATTGTTATTATGTTTCTCGCTCTTGCTTGACATTAATCAGGGAAAAGACTTTTACTGGTTTCCATGATATTATAGACAATATTCTCCCCTATTCTCCCCTTACTCTCCCTCGTGCTATTACCCCTCCCTCTTCTCTTAATCGCTCCTACTTTCACACACCTCCCTAAATAATTATTTCCTTCCGAGCTCCTTTATCTTCCTTCTTCACTTTTAATATTTCTCCCTCCCTCGCTATCCTTCCCTCTTTGTTACTTCTTATTTAATCTCCCCCCCCCCAAAAAAAAAAAACTCCATCCCTTCCCCCTTTGCTTTCACTCTACTCCGTCTGTCTCTGTTAAATGGGAGCACTGACCCCATTACGAGGCGTTGGTGTTGCCGAGCGGAGGAGGAAGAGGAGGCGATGGAAGGAGGAGCAGGAGGAGGAGAGGATGTGAGGATGGATTTCATTCCGTGCGTTTGAATGGAGTGATTAATGAGCGTTGCTTCCAGAGGGTGTTATCCCCGCTCTGGACCAGCAGGGCCTCCACTGGGTCACCTATGGTCACACACATACACACATAAAAACACACACACAGGCACCGATTGCACACAAACCTGCTGCACAGAACATCCCGCACACCCTTCACTGCTGACATTATCATTAACAACGGTGGGGCAGTGGGATCGTGGGGGCCACAACAGCAAACACTGCCCAGCGGCTGGGACTGTTCACAGTTCATTACGTGACTCAGTGCTGCTGCTGCTGCAGCTGGGACGCGCTCCCTCCTCCAGCTACTAAGTCTCCTCCGCCATTTCACTTGCAAACGCGATAGACTCGATGTGACGACTCGATTACGATCCTGAGTTCCCAGTATTGAAATGTTGATATGAAATGCTCCATTTGTCATGTTTCCTAATGGTAAAATGTCCAAAGTATCGATTATTCTGTAATTATTTTCTCAATAGCAGCGTTAGGGCCGTAGTTGTTCAATCTTTTCTGTCACACTTTCTTTGAGGGCTGAGAAAAAGTGGCTCCTCTTAACCAGCGGCGCCAATTCACATTGTCAAACATCCATAATAACGCAGAGACTAGTATTACAAATTATCCTCAAACCTTTTTTTCCTGTGAGGACATTTCCATGTCCAACCTTATTTTTACAAAACGGATACCCATGTAAAAGGTGAGTATGAATGCAATGAACCACTCAAGCGTTGAGCACAGCGAAAAAAAGTTCAAATACACCATTTCAATGTCAAAATTCTTATTTTTATAATAAGAATAATGTCTGAGGGGTTTTATATGAAAAAGACTTGGTGTAAGACATGTAGCCTTTCACCATTCATAATATCACCGTGAACTCCCTGACAGCCAGTGTTGAATGGCTGCGAACACTTTGCCGAGCAATTAAAAATGGCTTTGAAACGAACAGGATTCTGAGTTGGAAATTTGAACCTGTTCAGCAACAATTGTCAAATGCCAGTTTAAAGGTATAAACATTTCCAACTGGTGTTTGGTGATAATTTCCTCCAGGTTAAAGAGGCAACGCCGCATACAGTTCATTATCAACAAATAACTCAAAGTCCAGCTACTTTATTATTCTTTATTCTTTATTCTTTATTCGGATCCCCATTAGCTTCCACTGTCGTGGTTGCTAATCTTCCTGGGGTCCACATAAAACATCACATAAACATACAATACAACATACAAAATAAACTGACACTTGTCAGTCTAAATCTAAGTACATTAAAAATGGCAATAATATAAAAATAGAGATATAAAAATAGAGAAACATTTGTCAAGCATCATGTACAAAAACATTGATTATTCTAACTGTGTGGTCTCACTCATAAATTTTTGTTTAATAGATCTTTTGAATAAATATTTGCTTTTGATACTTTTCATATTTGCAGGTAATGTGTTCCATTGTTGGGTGGCTCTATAAATAACAGATCTTTTAAGTATATCAGAAGTTGGTTTTGGAAGTGTCAAATAACCTAAGCTTACCTGTCTAGTATTATGATTATGCTTTAGACCAGCATTTAGTAACTGATCTCTAAAGATCTCTACTGTGATGGTCTAGGTGCAAGAGTGTACGTGGTGTAATGAACCTGGACATCTCTGGTGCCACATTTGTTCCTGAAAGAAAAGTATTAGTACAAAAGAGACATAAAGCAATGTGACATCACCTGCTGCCTGTTAGAAACGTGGAGCTCTGCAGAAGAAGCTAGAAATGCGGTCTGTAACACATCTGTATCATTTTGAAACCAGATGTAAAATGTCATGTGTAGAAAGATTATTCAAACTAAGGAAATGGGTTTGTACCATAAATGTTTTTTATGAACACGTAGTCCAAACAAAAGCACACGTAAATCCCCAAAACCTCCTAACAAGATTGTAAATATTTATGCACAGAGAAACAGGTGGCATAATCAGGAAGGACGTGATTAAGACTAAGATTAAGAGATGGAACCAATGAGAAGGGGAAAGGACCGAGCAGAGAAAACACCTGACATACGCTCCTAGAAAAGTCTAAAAGTAGAGAATCAACAAAATCAGACTCAGAAAGAAGCAAGGCAACTCAAGGACAAACCATCACATCAGCTGGTCTCCTAGTTTCACTTACAGTTGGCCTGCATTCGCAGTATTTGATATCAGACATTTTACACAGCATCCTAGGTATTTTACATTGTTTATCGATTACAATAATGTATCTATTTTTTTCATTGTGTTTAATTTATTCATTCACGCTGTATTTTTTCGCACTCCGATCCTGTTCAGGGTCACAGGGGAAAAGGTTGGACACATCTGGACAGCTGTTTTATTTCATTTTAGTAACATTTTAGTAGCATACATAATTCAGACTAACTTTCTGCGGACAAAAAAAAGAAAGAACGAAAAAAACACCAACCCTGATATAACCATGTCTGTGACTGTGATGCTCTGCAGAAAACACACAGGTGACTCTGTCGTGGGGTGTGTCAGGCGGCTGAGCACAGAGATTACTGGGCTACTTTGTGACATAGTGTGGGGGGTGAGAACCACTTCATTCATAACATTTAAAGACATGGGAGATTATTGAAGGTTTTGAAAGGAAGAGGAACATTATTTCTGCACCAGTGGCGGTGGTGGAGGAGCCCAGCTACCTGGGTGTTAACCTCACAACAGACAGGATTGTAGATGCATCAGTGACATTATTTACTTTATAAAAAGGTCAGAGCGTCCTCTGCTTTTTTTTTTAGGAAGCTTAAGTCCCTGAAGAATTGCAGTAAGATGTCATATATCTTCTGCAAATCTGCAGAGAAGAGTGCGGTTTTTATCTGCAGTCATCTGTTGGGGCAACAGCATCAGAGCCAGCGACTCAAAGAAAGTGAGCAAACTGATAAAGAAAGCTGGCACTGTGCTGGGGATTACTCTGGAGCCCCAGGAGGCGGCTGTTGGGAGAAGAATGTTTCCATCTCCGTCTGAATGTGTAGCATTAGTCCACAGCACAATTGAAAGCATCTCCGTCTTGCCTTTTGTGAAACTGCCATGCATCCTGGAAAATGGAAGAAGAAATACAACTGTAACACACCTACAGTACATGTATCATGCATTACATGAAACAGACATAAATATTGTATTGCACACGTGGGTCATGTTCAAATTCTCTAACCGGGGTATGAGCACTTGGCATTGCAACCTGACATCTGTACAAAGCAACAGCTTTTGTGCTCCATCTGACCTGATATTGTCCAAGGACTTCTCACTTTTCAATGTTGCTGTTAGTGACAGGTGATTCAGGTTATTCATGAAAAAAAAACAAAAAAACTGCATGACTGGGATAAAGGCGGGCCAAGTTCATATGTTCACCACATTTCATGCACAAGACAATTCAAAGTGCTTTACATGAAAACATTGAACATTCATTAAAAATGAAAGTGTTTAAAAGCAGAATAAATAATCAAAGAAAAAAGAATGAAACAAATCACATACAAGAAATAAAGGCTTTAGTGCATTGTGGGAGATTACTGAAATGCAGCAGTAGATGAAAAGGTTTTCAACCTTGACTTAAAGCAAATGAGTTTCAGCAGCCCTGGTGCATTCTGGGAGTGTTTGATTTCAACTCTGGGTACAGAAAGTAGATGTGACCCTGACGACCTGAGGGTTCTTGTTGGTCCATCATGGACCAGGAGATCAGAGATGTATTCTGGCCCGAGACCATTCAGAGATTTATAAACCAACAGCAGGATTTTAACATCTATTCTGTGACAGACAGGAAGCCAGTGTAAAGATCTAAGAACTGGGGTTAAATGGTCCACTCTCTTGGTCTTGGTGAAGACTCAGCAGCGTTCTGAACCAACTGCAGCTGTTGGATGGATTTCTTAAGCCGGGCATACACTGTGCGATTATCGGCTCGTTTTGAGCCGATTTTCCAGTCGTGCAACTTTTTTTTGATCGGGCCCTATTTTGACCCAATCGTTGCTCGTGCCTCGTGCAGTGTACGTGGGGTAACGACGAGAGATTAACACCTCACGACAAGCTCCCGATCACAAATCGTGAGGTCGCAAGAAAATCAAGCGTGTTTGAAATCCTGGTCGCTCCTCGTGAAGGAATCGCACAGTTGAAGCAGCTACGACCTGATTTGCCTCATCCTTTTGCAGAGAGCATGCGCAATATCTGATGTCACGTCAAAAAACTATTATTTGTAGTTTAAGTGTTGCAAATTCACATTACAAATCATGTTTTAATAGCAAAAAAAGACCGCATTTCCACGGGTCGACGCGTACCCTGCGTCGTAGGCTCTGCGTTGGTTTAACGCGGAACCATAAATCAGCCTTTAGTGTGTGCGCTGTCTGCTGTTCGGAACAACTCTTTTTTCTCTTCTCATTTTGCTGGGACGTCGGGTCCCTCCGCCGAGACATAACTTTTGCGGTATGCGTTCTTTGTTGTGTCTAAAAATGATGTGCAGTGGCCGCCCAATCAGAAATGGTACAGATATTTTGGGATTTTTTTAATATATATATATATAAAAAAATAAAATTATAAAAAAATAAAGGATCCCCATAACCTTTGATCGGGTGGGCAGGATGCACGTTTGGGTGGACACAGCCCACCCCTGCCCCAAAACCGGCCTCGAGTTCCAGTACACAGAAGTCCGACGGGAGGATTATGATCGTATAGTGTGAGCAGACGGGTCGCATCCGAGCATCGGCTCGTACAGTGTGAGAACATAAATCGTGGGCTGTGAACTTCTGAACTCCGCGATCTAGTCGTGCAGTGTGAGATGGGGCAGTCTCAAACGATTTAAAATATCGCACAGTGTAGCCTATGCCCAGCTTTAGGGAAACCCATTAGGACAGTTACAGTAGTCCAGTCTACTGAAGATAAAAGCATAGACAAAGAAGTTTTTTTAAGTCCTGCTGAGACATCAGTCCTTTAATCCTCAATTAGGTGATGATGGGCTGACTTCACTACTGTCTTAATGTGATTGTTAAAATTCAGATGTAAGTCCAGAACCACTCCCAGATTTCTGGCTCGGCTCAGGAGTCGAAACACATAGTTAAGCTTGAATATCGTGGCACGTGAGTGTTGTCTTTTAAAATGCAGCCAAGGGGCAAAATCCAATTGAGAAAAAAATGAATCCAATCCGGAAGTTCAAAAATATGCCGTTCCTTGAAAGACCAGAAGGAGCTGGCTCTTTGATTGTACAGTAGAAATGAACACCCTTGATGCAGGAAACGGTTTTGGTCTCCATTGAGACTTACCATCCATTACAGCTCTATTAAGGGTGAAGTTTCACGGTTTCCCCAGTTAAAACTGCAATGTATATAAAATCTCTACCTTATGCATGATTAGGAGTGGGATTGTTTGCAGCACAAGGCATCAAAATCTCCGTTCAGAAACCTCTGGACAACGACGTGACAAAAAGGTGTGTGACACGTGTGACAGCAACACGTAATGTCCAACATCACATGTCGCAATTCCTGTGTCCTCATTGTGCCATTAGTGCATTTTGGACATACAGACAAAGGAAGAAACTGAAAAATAGCTGAAGACTGATCATAATTTACAAAACGTATCCATTTGAGAGGCTTCTTCAACTCTACTGCAGTAAGGACCAGAACAAAAGTGTCTTTTCTGCTCAATAATGTCTTACAGTGACCCTGAGGCATCATTCTCCTTGAAAATAAAATGCATGAAGCTTCTTCATTTTCATGTTATTCATTGCTTGTTTTTGTTTTCTTAGGATAAATAATAGCTTTGCTACCTTTATTTACTATGCCACAGCCTAATGTCCCTTTTACATTAATAAGGTATTAGTCACACACTCTAAGGCACGCCAGTCCAGCTGTATATCTTTTGATTCTTGCCTTGTATTTGCTTAATTATGGGATCATTTTCCAAAGGTCCGCCAACACACTGATCAGAATCTAAAGGAACTGACATTCTACTGGCTTGTTGAGAGAAATTACTGACTCACGAGACTGCTCGAGGCATTTTGAAAAGACCTCTCGTGGAGGCATAGATGTTTCACGCCGGCCACCTGACAACCCTCAGCGGGAGTTCACTGTCAGACGCTCCTGCATTACTGTGGCATTTCAGAACTGGCCGTTTCCGTCGTGTGTAACGCTCAGTCACTGCAGTGCATGGGTTATTTCTCACAAGTTAGCAGATCAATCTGAGCTTCGGTCTTCAGTCCATGGGCCTGATTTGCTAAAGGTTTGCGTGCGTAAAAACGTGTGCAAACTTGACATCACCCGCAAACCAATGTGCGAGCTGATCTACTAACAGCGTGCAAAGAGGACTGCGCCTCTCAAATGAGCAAAATAGCACACGCTATTCATTTAGTACTTTTGCCCTGATGAATAATCAATATGGGGCGTACCCACCAGAACGCGCTAAATACTGGGAGGGGAAAATGCAAATAGGTTAATTTACCACACGCAATGAGATTTACCAAGCCTGAAAGTTATTGCGGGGATTGTGATTGCGTCTGTATTTAATACGTTCGAAAGGAAGGTGCTAATCTAATGCTGCTGTTATTGTGGCAAGGAGGCGACATCGCCAAAATCAAAGAATACGCAGAGAGAGAGTCTTTATTCTGCTGCATGCTATTTTAAAAATGGTTGCACAAGTTTTATTAAAGGCCACTTTTTCTTTAGTTCTTCGCCTTATATCTTGCCACCTTCTTTTAACCTCATCTGCCGTTCTTTTTGTCTTACCAACTGCATTTATTCTATCGCAGATTTTCTCCCATATTGCGTTTCTTTTGGTAATGTTTAAATTTCTTTGCTGTAGTTCATGAATGTGTTTATTTGCCTCTTCCACTAATATTTCTAACTCCAACTCGTCAAATTTCATTTTGCGCTTGCGACTATATCCTGCTTTCCATCCAGACTCTCCATGGCGCAAACGTAAGACACGCAACACCTCATTTAAATACTGCGGTTTGCACCTGTTATCAAGTGCGCAAGCATTCTTAGTTGATCACCCGCAAAACACACAACAACAGCACGTGCAAACTTTTTCAGTGCACACGCAATTTAGTACTCTTTATTTAGGATCTTAGTAAATCAGGCCCCATGTGTCCTACGTACGACTGAAAACTGGGGTCACAAATGAAATGAGACTAAAGCGGCATTGTCTTTGGATTGGCTCCTTAAAAACACAAAACGTTTGATATTTTAACACACTGAATGTTTTTTCAGATCATCATTAAATCATTACTAAGACATGTTTTTTGATTTTTGATAGTTTGATTAATTATTCATGCTATTGGGGGATGGAGAACCTAATGGATTATATCATTCTTGATTGCAGTGTTGTTGCGATAAGAAAAGGGGCTTCAGAGAGCTTTTGGACGCTGTAACGCCTCCGGTTGAAACTGCTTTCTTCTGAAGAATTCAGAGTTTGTCCTCTTTTCTTGTTTTCCTTTTTCATTTTTGTCACTCCACGGGACATTTTCCTCCTTCCTCTCCCCCCACTGTTCCTGCCTCTGTGGAAACTGCTCCTCTTCACTTCAGCCACATGAGGACAGTTGATGGCAAAAGGAATTTCGCTCATCCCCACAATGATGGGAGATGATGGGCGACTGGGGCGGTGCTGTTGTTGGCCGCAGCAGTCGGAGATGCTGCTGTAAATCATTTCAAACCCTATTAGGCCACCCAGATCGCAACCAAATGTTGAACAGGTCTCCGCTCTGTTGTCCGGCCTCAACAGAACAGCTTGTGACAGGAGAATTTGCAATCACAAATAAGAGTACCGGTACTCTGCAGCATTGGAAACGGTTAGAAGGCTGATAATACTCAGTTGTTAAATTCTGTGAACTCACAGTAAAACTGTCCAAAAGTGCATATAATCCTGAAGCAGGAACTGGTTTTGAAATGTTGCCTTGTAAATACAGCTTTATGTCTTCTGTCATACGGTGCAGGGACTGGTTAAAGACCAGCACGGAGACAGACTCTCAGTTTCACCAGTTATCCAAGCTGCTTTTTGTCCTCTGCTGAACCATTATTTCTCTTCTGACGATTATTGGTTCATTACACCCGACTGCCTTCGAGTTCTCTTTCTTCTGGTCTCATTTCAGCCCCGTGGAAACACTGAACCGTGCACACTTACCTTTTCTTTTCTTTTCATCTGCTCCAGTCTAGCTCACAATTCTCTTTTGAAGCCTTTCTCTCGCTGTTTTCTGTTCAAAACCAAACAGTGAATCAAGAGCGTGAATTGGACGCGAGCACCTGTTTACCGGCTTATCTCAGGAGGGAAAGGTTCATCCACCGTCCACCGTGGACTGGATTCGTGTTCTTTCACTGGCAAAGATAACCATCTAAAGCCCCTGGCTTTGTTTGTAAAAAAGTATAGCATTCCAGTGTTGTTCATACTTTTACTCAAAGAAGTGATTCTCCCTCGGAAGCACAGCTGTGAAGTGCTGAAAACTTCAAAAGTTGTTGACCTCTGAGGTTCCCTTTCACCAGAATGAGTTCCTCTCTCAAACCTTGCAATTTGTCCTTTGATGAAGTTTCTGATTTAGTGCCAAGATTCAAGTTCTTTACTGCATGCAAAAAAAGAAAGAAAGACAGTAAATGTGTCCCTATGATGGATCGGTGACCTGTCCAGGGATTACACTTGCCCTTCGCCCTAAAAGAACTGGGATTGGCTCCTGCTGATTCCTGTGACCAAGGACTGGAATGAGTGGTATAGATAATGGATGCACGGGAAATAAAAGCCACATAGAACAAGAATAATTGCTTTTACTTTTGTCTTCTTTTAGGTTTCCGTATTATCCCATCGTGAGTTTTAGAAATGCACGTTTGAACATGGATGTCATGAGAGATAGGAAGCCGCTCTTCTTCTCCTTTTTTTAACCCCCGAGAATGTCAGCGTCTTGTTCATCAGCGTTGCACATTGAACTTTAGTTTGCTCTTTCGCAGCCATTCTTTGTTAAACACGAGGCGAAGAAGCGGATAAGGACAACTACTCATTCCTCTGAAACCGCTAGAAAAAGGTGTCGTGTTTGACAGGATGTTTGCCGATTGAAGTCTTGTGTTCTTTATTTAGCTTTATTCGCTGCCTGTAGTAAACTTTTGTTGATTGTTTTAGTTTTTTTTCTCCTTTGCAGCTGCAAGAGCTGGATAATTTGAACCTCTGATGGTGTCATCACACTTAGTTTCCTGCAGTTTACAAAACTGATAGTTTTCCAGTGTTTTAAAGTGCCATGCACCGCTCCAGTTTAATCTCCGAGGAAGGTCGTGTTCGTTCAGATGTTCAGTCTGACTTTATTTTGCTCCAATGCCATGTTTCCCAACTATTATGGTGCAATTTGTTTTGCCGGATCAGTGACTCGTGGCTGCATTTTGATTAACTTGAAAAAGCCCAGCGTTGGACTGGCCATCTGGTGTGCGGGTAAATGCCAGAAAAGCCGCCTTCTTTGAGGCCTCTTGTGATTGATTCCAAAAGTAATTTTATACATAGACACAGCTTAAAACATTTCACTCATCCAAAAGTAGTTTCTAATAAATTTGTTTTCAGGCAGTCGAACACATTAAGACCCCCTGGTGAAATAATAAAATAAGCAAAAAGGTTCTCCTGGTGGTATTCTGAAACAAATGTGCAAAAATACCAGATTTATTCATGAAATATGCCAATGCCACTTTAACTAGCAGCATTAGTAATCTAAGCCTGAAAAGCAGGTGGGTAGAACAGTGCCGCGGGTATAAATACGTGCAGTATGATTATTTTCACAGCTCAGATTTTAATGCATTTGAACTGTCTTTAAAAACTCACCCTAAAACAGCAGCCTGAACCCATCCAGAAGGCATTTCACCCCAAAAATGAATAGCAATTTTTAATTGATGAGCTGCAAAGATGAGTGGCATGTGGAAAAAAAAACAGAAAAGATCCCCGTACTGTAGTTAATTAAGAATCAGCTTAGCAGAAGACTTTCTCTGGATTCATTGGTGACGGTGAAAGAACTCTTAATGAACCTGACCTCTGATGATGCGGTTGACAAGGTTGTAGAGAAGCTTCTAATCACCTTGTTGAAAATATGAAAACAGTAGATCTTATTATTTATTAGTTGTGCAATGCCAAATTTCACGTTATGATGCACCTGCTGTATTGTGATGGTCGGTGCATTAATGTTGAAACTGTGCATTTCTGACGCTGTGCATCGCAGCTCAGGCTGTAGGCTGTAGATAGTGAAGAGTGGCTGTATTTCAATAAGTTGGTGGGATGGATGTGAGGTTTTTGTAATTGGACCGGGCTGTTATAAGCACCAAGGCTTCCATTTTATCCTGGTCTGTCACGGATGGTGACAGAGGCCTTATTCCGTGACGGACTAATGAGGCCTCCAATGATCCAGTCAGCCCGAGTCTGAACAGTTCATCAAATTCAAAATCCAAATTTCAATTTGAAATACTGCAGTTAGTCTAGTTATATATCATGCAGCATGTCTGATCAAGTCTTAAAACAAGAAGCTTACCGGTTTTTACAGAATAAAAATGTCTGTCATGCCCATCGCTGAGAAGGACCAGATAACTCGCAAGTCTAATAATATTTAACTGTAATCTTTAGAGAAAAATGACAGCCCAAAAGCACAAATTAAACTTTAGTCCCAAGAATTTTACAGAGGAGACAAGTCTAATACAGTTTAGCCAAAGACAACCCAGTTCAGGTAAAGAAAAGTGTTCAGTTGGGATTTAATAGAACCAGGAGTTCTTTAAGGTACGATGGAATTAGGCCCTGAGGGGCTGTAAGAAGACGAATTTCACATTCTGTCCTGCACAGAAAGCCAATGAAGGGAGGCGAAGGCTGGAGAAATGAGATGTCCCCTGCTAATCTTCATCTGAACTTCTGCTGCAGCATTTTGATTAGGAAGATGTACAGCACGACGGAAGATTGCAGCAGGGCATGCTGCGATCCAGTTGCCATGGCAAGAAGCAACACCACACATCATTACCAACATTTAAAGAAGCTCCACATGCTGCTGCTGTATGATGATGCCACACATTTTTGTTTCCGTTAGGGATCAATGTGATGACGCTCCAACATGCTAGAAATCTAACGTCACGAGTGAGCTTGATAATCACAGACCGAATGATGACCGTAATCATGCCTGAAAAAAAACAGCATTACATATTTTCCCAAAGGTTTTCAACTGTACTGGAGTGCTATCTGAATGTCTGCAGAAATATTAATATAATCAAAGCCACTAGTTTTTTCTAGTAATTTTCTAACTTTTACATATAATAACAGTTTTGTGTTTAAAATGCTTCTAAAAAGTGAAATGTGATTGTTTCATATGAACGTGAAAATGCAACAAAAACTGGTGTTTCAACCATGAAAGACTCGTTATTAAAACAAAAGACAGGCAACTGTTCCGGAGGGTGAACTCTGCCGGCAACGGCTCAATTTCATCTGAAGAATGACGGCAAAGACCTGATATGTTCTGTGTGTTCTTAGACAGACCGTAGCACTTCTTTTAAATGCACCAGGTCAGGTCAGCACAAGTGCGTGCCGGACCGCCGTCCGCTAAAATCGACTGCGAATAAAAACCCGTCTGAAGGACAACGGCCGAAGGCAGCAACAGCTTACTTTAGATTTCTCTTTCCAATTTTCTTTCCATATCTTGTAGCAGTGGTACTTCTAATTGAGGCACAGCTCGGGTAAAAGTGGTTCACCTACTTTGCACTTTTAAAGGTTCTTTTTAAAAAAAAAATCTATAATTATTTTGCATTGCATAAAATCTTTACTGCAACTCCTTTTTTTAATTTTAAGGTTTTATTTCTCAGAATGTAATAAAAAAAATAGAAATTACTGACTCACGAGAATAAAAGAGAAAAATAGTCCCCTGCTCTTTGGAAGGTACAACCTGTGATGACAATTTCTTCAATAACTCTAAGCAAATATGCAAAAGTTTTTATAGGCATCAGCAGGGCAATAGGAGCCAGGTGCTTCTAAGCTGAAATGAGTACACTGGCTTTAAAAAAAAGAAGTAAAAAAGCAGAGCATTTGTTTATATTACAGTCAAAGTTTGTATTATACTTGCAAGTTGGCATGGCTTCCAGACGGCAACGGAAGGTCTGGCCCATTATGCACGCTCTCCAACACCAAAGAGGACAAGAATCATTGTAATAACTGGAAATATATTCAACACGTCTCTCTGAATACTATGAGTTCATGTTTTATTGAAAGCACAAGATGCTTGCAGCTCACATGAAGTTGATATTCTTAAGAGTATCTGGTTAAAATTCATAAAATATCTGTTTGGAGTGAGGTACAAATAACTCAAGAAATGTCACACTATTTCTACGTAACCTTGCTCATTATATATTTATAGCATACATACCTACTTAAAAGAACATGTCAGAGTTAAACCAACCCTAGGTCTGTTATTAAAGGGTGTGAACTTATAGGGACCAAAACGATGTGAGTCCAAGCAGTTTTGTGTGAGAACAGAGCATGTGTTTGCAGAAAAATGGAAATTAATGTTACCATCTGCAAAAGACAAAAATGTATTTCAAGCCTCTGACGACTCTCAGAAATATCAATCTCTTTGTTATAAGTGCCGACTGACAACATGAGCAACAGTCTTTTGCATCTATTGGCAGTAGTTTGTAGACATTCGGTAGTAAATTAAACTTAGAACCAGATGGCAGGCAAAGCAAAAGATGCTCGCACTAACAGTCTTTTTTATATGCCTTTTATGCACAAAGTTACAAGTTTGTGGGTTTCACTATAGGAACCAAACCCACACTATAACCTAGGTGGAAAGACAAGTTTGAGTCTTGTCTGAGGTTTAAAATGTATTATGACGTAGGTCGACTTCCCAAACAGCAAACATTAATTGCCGCGTATATTTCGTTGCCGCTCAAAGCTGCTTCGATTCATTTGTCATTCTGGCCTGTAATTAAGGTTTTCTACTACTACTTACCATCTAATAATAGTTGTATGCTCTTTGAACCCTCCTATTGGATGAAGGTCAAATCGGACTGATTTTAAAGTTTTTCTCTCTAGAAAATCAAGCATTGAAGAGAAGGATAAATCCGATCATAAGAAGGAACGTCAGTTGAGGCTGCTGGGACATTTAGGCAAAACAAAAAGAACATAGCAGTGGGAACAGGGAATAACCGAAATCTAGTGTATCCATTTATAAAACCCACGCAACGACCACAAGTCATTAACTGACATGTTCATGACAAGAGGAAGGTGATTGATGAGGTCATAGGAAGATTTTGCTGTCGTTTATTTGTAATCACGACTGATAGATTGTGATTATTATTATTATTAGTCCTGCTTTTGTTGAGCGAGAATGGAAACAGGTGCAGGGTTCCAGCGGTGCCAAGCCAGGAAAAAAGAAACGAAAAAGATCATGATTGTGATTTAGTCTTGTGACATGTTTTCTTGTATAGATTTGGGCTTTTTCCTTGCAAACTAAATCATACTGTACCCTGTCGATCGAGAACACAAATGTTACTCTACGTCAATATGCAAAAATGTAAATCGCTTCAAAACAGTGTCTTTGGTAAACATTGAAATGAAGAACTCTGTGGTAAATAAAACAAAATGCTTCTCCACAGTATGTGTTACATACTAATGATAATCTCTCTCTCTCTCTCTCTCTCTCTCTCTCTCTCTCTCTCTCTCTCTCTCTCTCTCTCTCTCTCTCTCTCTCTCTCTATATATATATATATATATATATATATATATATATATATATATATATATATATATATATATATATATATATATATATATATATATATATACATACATGCATATATTATGTGTGAATCTCCCCTTGATATACAGCCTCTTTCCTTCAATAATGTTTACCGGTATGTTTAGATATTTCTCTAAAAGGGATTTTTTCTTCTCTTTATTTATTTTTTTATTTATTTTCAATCTGCTAAAAGGTTTTCTGTGAGTCATTTAATTCAATTTTGTCAAACTCTTTAGTCTTTACCACAATGAAGACTCAAATTCTTCAGGAGAGATGGTAGGATAAAAAAATAGAATAAAATAAAAATAGGACTGTTAGAAGACATCTTTCATTTAACTGTGACAATAGCAGCCCTGCTGGAGAGACATAGGTGCTGGGAGCAAAATGGAGCATCAGGGATGGCATCTGTTTCCTGCGCCCCGTGTCGCGTGTCACGTTCTCTTGAGAGACGACCCACGCAGAATCAGGAAGCCCTCAAATCACGCTGAGAACCTTTTTTTCTCTCGCCTGTTCCCGCCTCGTTTGACAATTTCTGCGACGTTTGGCCAATGTCAGCACAGGGGCACTAACCTTAAAGGAAAAAAAGAATAAAAATAAGTTTTATTTTAATTCCTCAGTGAACCCGTGGAGCTTTGGTGCTTCAAACCAAATCAATCAATGGATTTAACATCAGGATACACTTCACAGTCACAGAAACATCCTTTTTCTGACATTTGGAAAGGACAAAACACAGGCCACACTCAAACCTACAGGCTATTATTTTCCAGTCATACAAAATTGATGAATATTCCCTTCGCAAGCTCAGTTTAAGTGCATTTCTAACTGGGCAGGCTGTGATGAGCCCCTCTATAACTCCATGGCCCGACAGGAGTTCCCATGCCTGCATTACCAGATCTAATTTAACAGCACCAGGATGCCCTTCATCCAGCTCCTTCGTGAGATATTAGGTATTTTAAAGACGGCCAGGCTCATGAATATGTACGAACACAAACACGCACACACAAGCATGTGTACACTTTTAATGACAGACAAGCATTAGCATTCCTTTTAATATTCATGCGTTTTATGTAACCTTTACGTAACCACAGGACCTGTGTGCAGATTTCTTCATTCATGTGCATGCCCCGCGCACGTGTCTGTGCAAGCCTGGATGTGTGTATAGTTGAAATCTTTTCTCTGTAGTTTCCCTCATTATGAGAAAGCTCTTTAATGCTCATCTCCCAGCGGAGAGGGGAAGGGAGTGTGAAACTGCTATTGCGGAGAGAGAGTGAGAGGAAAATCTAATAGAGGCAGCCCGACAGACACCCCTGCTCATGCGGCGCGATCTCTCAGTTGATGACATCCATATTTACCTCCCCGTCATCCGAGGAGGCCCCTATACTGCGCGTCGGCGTGACCTCAGCGATACAGTTGCCAGGGACAGAAGAGTGATCGGGGCGATTAGTTTAAGAGGATAATATGGGTGGGTGGAGAGGGGAAAGGGCGAGGTGAGCGATAAAGGTGCGTGAGTGGAAGGAGTGGGGGCAAAGAGGCAAAAGAAGGTGAACCGAAGCGGCTGTGAGTGAAATAAAGGACAAAGATAAGAAAGATAAATGACAACTATGTGATGAAGGTTGATTTTTCAGGTAAAATTAGACGAGGTTGCAAACATACGCACAATCAGGAGCATGTTCTTTTGATTTATGGGTCCCCATGGTAACTGGCTAGATTATTACTAGTACTACTACTGACTTGTGAGCTGTGAATCAATTTCATGATAATATGCCTCGTTAGGCTGTTCACTCGACTAGGAGACGGCTGGAACTGGTTCTGGGGATCTGGAGGGGTCCGGGGAGGAAGCTCAGTGAAGCAGCCAAGAGCAGCTGCCGTCGCCCTTGACTGAAGGCTGCCGGTCAAGGCTAACCAGGGGAATCCAAGTGGACGACCTCTAGCTTCCTCAGCTTCTGCCTCCCGCAAGCAGCAGGATCCTCCACTTGAGCGACCTTCACCTTGAATCATTTCAGGAGCAGCCGATTTCGCTCCGTCACGCTCGGCTACCCATTAGGTCGATTGCTGACCACGACTGGGCCGAATCTCGAGGGGCCTCGGCCATTTGCGGGCAATTTAGCTGAGCCCCGCTGGTCCTGTTTTCAAGTTCTGGCAGCGCTTGTTTCAGATGTCATTTCAGCAGCGACATCTGTAATGAGGATGTTGGGACGTATTAGATCACAACAAATGTAAATTGGCGTCTTCCAGCCCAGGTCTATTTTGAGATTAACCGTCTTAGATTGGGTGGTGTCCTTACCAACACGGGGATGTGGAGTCAGACGAAAAAGGGGTTTCAATGGTTTCACCCATTGGCCCGTTTCTGGATTAACCAGACGTTGGTACGGAGTCACCCTGGCCGATACGACAACCACCAGGGCTTTGAAAACCGGGCTTCAAAACCACTCCTCGGGAACCTTTGGGTGGCATCGCAGAAGGGTTTGTGAAATTCTCTTCATAGCTTATGGCCCCATCACTCTGACTGGACATAACTGTGACTGGAGAGCCCTCGGGATGGGGCACATTTGCGCGTGTGTGTGTCAGCGTGAGTGTGTGGGTATTGAGCATGCTCTGTTGGCCACTGATAACCCCACAGCACAAGTGTCACAGTCATGCTTTCACTCACAGTCACACCAGTGTGAGCGCAGTCAGCGAGGGTGTGTGTAGGCATGTGAGTGTGTGTCCATCTGCCTCTCTCCGCTGCTGTCTGCCCGCCTCATCGTCAGGCTGTTGCTATGTTCTCTGATAGCTCTCCGCTATCAGAGAGCGCGATTTGAAACAGCTCAGGGGGCGAGTGGAGAGGGCACAGATCGGGAAGAAAACTGCGAGTTTATCCTCGAGGTCATTCCTCTTGCACAACGACTGGGCAGCCTGCTGGAGTGCCAGGAGGGGTCTTGGTGGGCTCGCACTGGACCAAAACAGAAAAAGAAAGAGCTGGCAGCCTCTTTTGCCACTGGCTGGTCAACCTGCACCGTGACTTCACGTGCTGAAAGATAACGCCATGCGGAGATGCTTCTCCACGCCAATGCTCTCGTATTTATAGACGGGAGGCAACCACTTCCTGTGTCTGATGAGTTTAATAACTTGAGGCAAGTGAAAACTGTGTAAACGACATCGTTAGAAAAAGAAATAAATAAAGCTCCAGCTGCCGGAGGTCCTCAATGAAAATCAATCCCCCACCCTGAGCCCGAAGGCAGAACCGACACCGTCTGCAATCTTCGTACTAAAAATATTAAAAGCGAAAACAAACAGTTGGGAACAGAAAGTCCTCCACTTCTTGGTGATTTTTAGCTGAATCTGTTTTAGCTATTTGTTGGGATGCTACGATTTTTCCCATTTTTCTAGCTTAATGCATACATCTGGATGCTTTCAATTTAGTGCAGCTGATGTTATAAGAAAGAGGACATTATACTAAAACTAATGCCAGGGATAAAAGCCAGGCACTTTATTCCAATTTAAGTTTTATTGATTTACTTTCTATTCAGCCTTATCCGGTAAGTCTCTTGAAAGACAATATCTCTTTTTCAAGGCAAATCTGGCAGAACTGCATCGTTGAGGTAACAGAGTTAGGGCAAATTGAGTGTTCAGCTCGCCTGTTGTGCTGACAGGCACACTCGGATATGCTTTGCTTCAAATGCTAATAAGATTAGAAAATGTCACGGGAAATATGTTGATATATAGAAGGCATAATTATCTGACATTAGTGTTGTAACTTTTGCTGATTTGCACAAAACATAATATTGCTGAGATTAAAGAGAAGGTCAATAGTGTTATAGATCTTTTGGTGGAAGTAAAGAGCGAAGAACTTGGAAAATGTTGTAAAGCCGATTTCACGCTCAGAGTCAGTGGTTTACAAAACCATCTTTACCAAACCTTAGTTATATCCCTATTGAACACTGATGGAATGTCACAAAGGTGCAACGGGATAAAAAAACCGCTGATAACTCAAATCAGAGGCCTTTTTTTTTCAGGGACAGGCAAACAAATTCAACATGAAAGGAATGCTGCCGGGGCCTCCAGGGCACAGCCTGCGGGCTCACAGCATCACTGGGGTCTTCATGAGCCTCAGTTTGAGGGGATTTATCCCATTTATTTAAACGCTTGGTGAAATGACCACACAGTAAAACCAAATCTGCATTTCCGTGCTTTCCATACGCATACCTTGGTGCCCAATTTCAGAGGATTCTTGCTCTTAAAAACTAAATTTGCGGGAGTTTTCTGTAACTGGTAAGACTGGGATTAGATAAGGCCACTTACCTGCTCCAGCAAACCTCGTCCAAACCTTTGTTTTTGCTTTAAAATTCATTTCAAACTATCGCTAAAAATGCACAGGGATTACTGAAAAACACCCAGGCAGGTAACGACATTCTGAATTTAATCCCAAATAAATACAACATCATCAGGCAAATGCATAACTCATAAATTGGGGGGGCTCTATTAAATGCAAAATTAGCACAAAGTCTCCAAACTTTTCTCTAAGTTTTCATCAGACCTTCATGTTGTAGGTTTGTTTTATTTGATTGCAGTATTTATGTCCTAGAGACCAGTTAAACTTAGAGTTTTTCATCCTTCATTTAGACACAGACCTGGTATCATTTGTCAGAAATAACCAACTGCAACTGTTTCCTGGATAACTCGACTGCCGCCTAAAGCGCTTTTTGCTCACAGCAGACTTTATATTGTTCCCGTCCTGGTCCTTGAAAGTTAATTGCTTTGAACAAGATACATTTCACTTCCCGTTATTCAGATATATGGTGTATTGGATATCGAAATTAAGGTCCTAATGAGTGACTTCAAACCATCGCCATGTCCCTTCTTCAAAAGTGTACTTCAAAAGCATCTCAATCACTCAGCCTCTAAATGATTCAGATCAAAGAGACAGGCCGGAGCAGAATAATAATGCATCGGATAAACAATGAGATTTCATGTGGAGAAAAACAATAAATGTTGCAAAGTGCACCAGCAGTCAGCTTCTTCTTTGAAGAGAAGAAAATAGCTGTGAAACTATCAGTCATCTCAGGACGCGCTGAGTGATGCTCTATTAATAATCCTCATGTATGGGCATTAAATTAACCAAGCATGCTAAATGCACTCATTTTCCATTTTGCTAATTCACAGTGTTTTACACAACGACAAATTACAGAGTAGAAGTTTTTTAAGTGGGCTATAATGTGGAGAGTTTGCCATTAGTCTGGGGTTCCTATCAGAATAAATTATTTCATGTCTGCAGTGCAGCAAAAAGTGTTTTATTCCCAGTGTTTCTGTCTGTGTGGCTGTGCAGTCGGGTGGAAAAAAGGAAAGCTCTTGCATTTAGAATTAGACGTTACCAGGTCCTAAATAAGGTAAATACAACCTCAGAAGAACAGGAACACTGAACATTTTACTCTGCATCGTTATCCACTGAACAAAAATGTCAAATGTATATGTAGAAAAAAAACAACTTTCCGGGATTCAAAAGCTTGTAGACGCAATTCTATCACAGAAGACTTGAAGGAAATGATTTGTAAACAGCAATAAATGTCACTGAAAGAAAGACTGGAGCAAATTTGCACATTTTACCCCTGTACGGCGCCTAGTATGAAATATTCAAGGACTCTGGAGAAGTTCTAGCACCTAAACGATAAGCTTCAGCTTGACACCTGTGATCTCTGATCCATCAGACAGCTCTTCAGCAAGATCCGTCATTCATCAAAAAGCTGATACTGACACACGAGAATTACTCTGCCAGATACGACGGTGTGGAGCCACGTTCACGAGAGCCTCACAAAACTTTACCTTGCAAAAGGTAAAGGACCAGGACTCATGTGGACCTTGTCTGGAGGTGGCGTCGACATCTCTGGGCTCGGAGGCTTTTCAGGGGGACCCCCCCCCAACGGGGAAATGTGGGCTGTGGTCAGAAACAAATCTGTCTTCCTGAGCTTTTCAGAAGATGAAAAGGACCAGTCATTGTGAAATCAGCATTGAGTGTGAAAGCCAAAGGTCTGTGATGGTTTTGGGTGTCCTTGGAGAGCATGACTTTGACTTCTGTGATGAAAGAAACGTACGGGGAGATTTCAGTGCAGCACATACTGCACTGAAGACCGACCTGTTCCCATGTGAGCGCTGCGAAAAGAGTTTACTCAACCCTGAAATGGAGTACTTCTTCTTAGAGACTTGTAAGGTGATATAGTGATAAACTGTCTTCACTTTAAACAACAGAAGACACAATAACTCCTGCTTGCTCTGTAGTTCTTTAAAAAACTGTTGCAACGTACATCTTTATGAAAATATGTCTTGTTTTAGTTTTATTTTGTTTGTTGGTTTTTATGGTTATGGTGGAGCATTTATCTCCATCCATCCATCCATCCATCCATCCATCCATCCATCCATCCATCCATCCATCCATCCATCCATCCATCCATCCATCCTCTATACCCGTTTTCTCCTAAACAGCGTCACAGGGTTTGCTGCAGCCAAGAACATGTATCTTAAATCGGGAAATTCCTGTATTACAGCAAATGAAGAGAAATGTAAACAATGATAAATACAGTAAACTAAGTACCTAACAAAGACTTTAAAAAAAGAATCAAACATCCCCCCAAAATCTTTAAATTAAATTCAACAGAGTGTGAATACAAAGACTTGACTCCTGTTTTCTTTTCTTTTTAATAATTGTTTTTATGCTAAACTAAGGAAACGAGAAAAACATGGGAAAAATAAGAAAGAGAAAAACATATAATTAGAGATAAAAGAGAACAATAATGGAAAATAATGACTAAAAAGGCCCAACAAACAAAGAAGATGGACACCAAAAGGTGGAAACCCGTTCAAGTGATTCAGTGAAGCCCTCAGGTTGGAGGAAACTTCAACTACAGATAAGACGTGTAGATAAAGACACAGATGGCTTCACAGAGGATCCTCTGGACACACCATCTTATGGTCTGTTGCCTTCAAAGATGCCACTAAACCACTCCGGAAACGTATCACAGCTGAATGACGCCATTGCGAACGTATAAAAACTGTTTAAGATGTGTTGCAGGCGAGAACTGCAGGACTGGATGTATAATCATGTGGAAAACTCATTTAACTTTTGTTCAATTAAAAAAACAGTACATTTAAAGATACACTCTATTGTTTTTCTTTACTTTCTTAACTTTGAAAAGTCGCTAAAATGTGGTTTCTTGTTATGCGAGTCAACGTATGGATGTAATCCGCGACATGCATCCCGGTTTAGTGTCTCCACCGTAAGAAGAATGTTTTGTTTTTATTGTATTGTGATGTTGTCTTTTTTTTCATCAGCAACATTTGTCTACATAAAGACGGCGTGAATGAAGCGTTTATGTCAGCTCGAGAAAAACAAATCTGAATGTGCTGTCAGGCTGACAATAAAAATGTAATGACAGCTTTTACGGCACAAAAGGACTCGAGGTGGGGAGGGTTTTTTGTACCTTTTCTAATCCTGGTGATCGATTCTTTTTTTATTACTTTTTACAAATATACATTTGGGGCTGCTAAAGGATTTTTGAACACACGAGAGTCCAGAATTGTAGGTGTTTGAATACAAATGTTTAGTTTCAATACATATTCATGTTATTTATTAATATCCCTATATACTCTTAAAGCAGGGTATATATTTGTCTGATTGTATTCGTCGATGCAGAATTAATGTTATCTTATTTCTGCTGACATCCCTCACTGTGTTTCCTGCTCTGGGAGGATCGGCCACACCTTTTTTTCCCCCTCATATATTATAAATAAGATCCATTTATGGAAGCACTCTCTCGTGTTCACAGACCAAAGCATCGCATAGCGTTTGCAACAGTTCGCCGGGTGCCAAACAGTCGCCCCGGTGGCAGCAGCTCAGCCAGACGGGTCCATTTTGCTTCTCTTGGTGGTCGGGGCAGGTTGCATTGTCAAGAAACTGCAAGGCCTTTTTTCAGCCTTGATGGCTGCCAACTTACAAACAGCTCCCTGTGGTCCAAGCCTGATGGAAGGTCAATTTGTCAGATCAAAAGGGCTTTGTGGCCCTGTGCTCCTGTAATTATGTGGCTTTGGGTCCATTTCCAGGTCTTTATAGAACGCTGTCTTCCTCCAACAGCATGTCCTCACATCTGCACCTCTTCTGTCTGCCGCACCTCATCTAGACCGATTCAGCCGAGCGTGACAGTTTTCAAGGGTCGACGAGCCATCCTGTTTAACTCATTCGAGTCCACATTAGAAACGCACGACTCTTGGCATGAGGTGAAGTCTTCATCGTCATTAAAGTACATTTTTTAATGCAGGATCCGCCTATTTCTCTCTCCGACCGTGAAGATCTTTCAATGTCTGCTCCTCCTTAAAATGTATTTTTGCCCATTTGTTGGTTTTAAATGTTATGGGAAGGAAGGTATATTTTGGAGAATGTGGGAAGCTGGGAGTCAGAAGTCAAAACGAACAGAGGGTGAAATGTTTTTAGAAGTCCCATTTTTATCTCAGCTCCTTTATTCTTCTGCCTTATTGCTTTCTTCATATGAAAGCTGGGAGTTAAGGATCACAGATCGTACACTGTGTTTAAATTTAGTAACAGTGATGTACGTGTGTCCGTACAGCGTGTGGGACTTAGAGAGTTGCATGTATATTATGACCAGATTCTCTCTCAGAAATTATGTAATTCAGTACCCCGAGCTCAAAGCACAATGTGAAATATTGATGAAACCAAAATCTTTTCATGCACTCGGACATGAATTCTGCATGTCTGTCTGTGCATCACGAAACGCAGCTCTCAAAGTAATATGATCAACCCTGTGATCTCCACTGATGGTGCAGATGCCCAGATGCCTGCGAGGCCAGAGAAAACCATGTCACTTTTAACAACGGTTAACACGAGGCTTTGTTTTGTGATTTCAGTGGCATTTGTGACATTCAGTGCTTCTTGTCATGTCATGAATGCTTTATTATCAGAGGCATTTGCGATTCCAGCAGCATTTGTGAATGTAACTTTGTATTGTTTGATGAGGGATCTCCAACTCATCCTTTGAGAAGTTTTATTCCCGTGTCCAACTTGCTTTTTTGTTTTTTTTTACATAGATTTTTGACGAGCTACAGTGTTCTCCTAATCCTAACTTATTACTTTATATTGTCTTAACACTGATTCTCACACTGCGGGACGCATGGCACGTCACTGAACGCTTAAACGGCTGTTGACAGTTGACTTTGCACCCTGGAGGTTAAGTCTCTTTTTACGACACTCATTCTGTCTCCTGCTTGGTCAATATATGTTTTCCTGTCGGTGATTATTTTCCTGAGTGTCTTTGGTGTCTCTGCCATGAGGTCGAATATAGCTCCGTGCAGTAATGTAGCTCCGTGCGTCGCGGTGCAGTTGTTGCAAGAGATGACTGCAGTGGGAGTTCAAAGTTTCTTTTGATAGGTTTTATCATTAGTATGGATGGGAGTGCGCGAGAGTTGGGTGACTTGTCCTTAGAATTTCAGATATTCCTTCAAAATAAAACTGAATCATTTGGAGAAAGAAAAAAAAAACTAAACTGTGTTGCTTTGTTCCAATTTGACAAAGATTTTGCAGTGGTAAACTTAGACTTAATATCAAAGCCACTCAAAGTTATCAGCAGTAGGACAGAATGAATGGGCTCGACTCGTATGAACCATTCCTGTTCCTGTCCATTGGGCACCAGCGCTACAGTACTTCTTCCTGCATGCCTCTCAAAAGGTTCCGTTGTCCTTCCCAAAGGCTCCTCTTCATCACATCCAGCAGATTTTTCAGGTCAACAATGATTCAGATCTCCTTATTGGAAGCACCTCCCTCTCCTTGGGAGGGTATGGACGTTAATAATTAGTTATCTAACGTTGTCTGACGTTGCAACCCGTATCCAACCAAGGACCGACTTTAATGTGTCAGCTGAATGGTTCGACCATCAATCAAGCGGAGCGGCTTCGTCGCTACCAAAGTCGTACTAAAACATTTTTGACAGATTTTTGAGCGCAGTGTACCGCATAAAACTGGTTCGAGGTCAGTAAGCACAACAATATTCACACATAAGGCACGCGGATTATAGGGCACTTTGCCGATTTTTGAGAAAATTTAATCATGACACACATAAAATGGGTCACAAAAAGTTATATTTTATATCTTTGTAGAAGGATAAAGCAAATAACATATCTTTGCAGAAAGATAACACCAAATAATAGTCATTTTTGTATCATGATGCAGCTTCACACAACATAGCTTGTGGACATGCAGCCTTACTCCCAATGTCACAAAAAGAGTCAGGTCATATTTGCATGTTTATTTTCCACTTTCCTTTCAGCTACATCCAGGTTATATATCCAATCGCATATATCCAAGCTTCTGTCAAATTCAATGACATAGAACAATTCATTGGGTATTCTAGCAAATGGGTATTAACTAAAAGGTATGATGTTATCAACACTGCTGCTAATCCATGCTCGCTCCTGTATACTATATTAAACATGTGCAGCGCATAGTTTAGGTACTCCATAATAATGGGAAAATGTGTGTCAAACATAAATGAGTAATGTCATTAAAGAGTTTTCCTTAAATTAGATTTGATTAAATTCAACTTTATCATCATTACACATATAAAATACAGTGTAACAAAATGCAGTTTGACATACAATCAGAATTGCAACAGTAGGAAGTGCAGTATGCACAGAATAAATTGTATATACAGTCAGTAGTAGATATGTACTATACACAGGTGGGTATAAGGTGTAGTATGAGCAATATGTACACTATAGAGATATATGAACACGTTTATACAGATAAACTAAATGTGTATATACAGATACAGATGGGTTAATGGGGACAAAAGGTTCAGTGAGGGACATAGTTAGGTAGAGAGACAGCTGAGACAGAACAAGTACTTGTGGCATCAAACAACAATAGCAAAGGCTTAAAAACGCACCATAAACCAACATCTAAATCAACATCCTCACTCACTCACTCACTCATCTTCTTCCGCTTATCCGTTCCCGGGTCGCGGGGGCAGCAGTCTCAACAGAGATGCCCAGACTTCCTTTCCCCCAGACACTTCCTCCAGCTCTTCCGAGGGGAGTCCGAGTCGTTCCCAGGCCAGCCGAGAGACATAGTCTCTCCAGCGTGTCCTGGGTCTTCCCCGGGGTCTCCTCCCGGTGGGACATGCCTGGAACACCTCCCTAGGGAGGAGGGACATGCCTGGAACACCTCCCTAGGGAGGCGTCCGGGAGGCATCCGGTACAGATGCCCAAGCCACCTCAGCTGACTCCTCTCAATGTGAAGGAGCAGCGGCTCGACTCCGAGCTCCTCCCGGGTGACCGAACTCCTCACCCTATCTCTAAGGGAGCGTCCAGCCACCCTGCGGAGGAAACTCATCTCGGCCGCTTGTATCCGCGATCTCGTCCTTTCGGTCACTACCCAAAGTTCATGACCATAGGTGAGGGTAGGTGCGTAGTTTGACCGGTAAATCGAGAGCTTCGCCTTTCGACTCAGCTCCCTCTTCACCACGACGGTCCGGTACATCGACCGCATGACTGCGGACGCTGCACCGATCGGTCTGTCAATCTCACGCTCCATTGTTCCCTCACTCGTGAACAAGATCCTGAGATACTTGAACTCCTCCACCTGAGGCAGGACTTCTCCACCCACCCGGAGAAGGCATGCCACCCTTTCCCGGTGGAGAACCATGGCCTCTGTTTTGGAGGTGCTGATTCTCATCCCTGCCGCGTCGCACTCGGCCTCAAACCGCCCCAGCACATGCTGAAGGTCCCGGTCCGATGAAACCAACAGGACAACATCATCCGCAAAAAGCAGAGATGAAATCCTGTGGTTCCCAAACCCCTCCGGCCCCTGGCTACGACTAGAAATCCTGTCCATAAAAATTATGAACAGGACCGGTCAACATCCAAATGACAAAAAAAAAAAACATGGAACATGAAATGAGAGGGACCATCTGCGTACATTTTTTAAAGATATGTAGTGCAAAGCAGAATAATTTCAGACCTATTATAAAAAGGAGAAAGTTGAGAAAACTCAAAGTGTTGAACTTTTGAGGCCAACTCTAACTTTTCAGGTTTTCAGGTCAGATCAGATCAAATCAGATTTTTACATTTTGAGGAAAAGCCATCTACACTGTAGTTGTGCCACTACCTATCATTTGCTTGGGTAATTTATCTTTCATAGATCTATAAATCTTTCATTTTTCAAGTTTTACATGCTATGAATTCCTTCCATCCATGCATTATTTAAACCCACTCCAGCTTCCCAGGAGTCTGCTGGAACCTGTCCCAGTTGTTCCCAGGTGAAATGCAGGATTACACCCCGGAGAGGTCGCCGGTCCGTTGCTAGGACGCATGCAGACGACCAGCCGCAGGCACGCACTCATGATCACTGCTGCGGGCAATCTAGATTAATAAATTAGATTTTTGTCAGTTTTTTGGAGGAAACCCAACCCAACCCAAGCTCAGGCAGAACATCAAACTCCACCCAGGTGCTCACTAACAAGCCAAAAACGCTTCTCCAGTGCCAACTAATTACCATTAAACATAACAACAGAACTGTACAACTGATACTCCATTCATACCTGTTGAACACTGTAAAAACAACCTCATTCATTTTTGAAGGCAGCTCGATGATGCTTGGCAGGCGAGGAACAGAAAACAGGCAAAAACTCCCAGAGTCACTCCGGAGACGGCGTCTAACCAAGCGGAGCAAATGAGCATGCACAATGAAGCTGGCCTGACCCCAACAAGGGTTCAAGCACAGTTTTCAATCTCAGCCAACACTGAAAACACACTGAGACCAACGTTTAACAAGAAACTTAATGGAGTCGAAGCTGTTACTTAGATGTAGTTAACGGTGCAACAAAGTCATTTTTGTTCAGCAAAATTAAAAATCCCATTAAGTTTTCATTTTACACAGCCCTAAATAATATTAATGAGACTGATAATTACACATGGATTTTCTTGCCAAACAAATGCACTGCTTTATTATATTGATTAAAATTGATAAATAGCAGGTGGAAAGGTGATTATGTAAGCTGTTGATCGTGCAGTAATATATTCTTTGAACAGATGGAACTTTATTGTTGTTGTTCCAAAGACAAGCACATTTGATGGTATTTTTTTGAACTCGTCTGGGAAAGGACATTTTGATGGAGCAGTCTGGTTTATTGGTATTGACCCAGCAATAGGTCTTGTAAAGTGCAATTTCTTCCTGATTGTTCCTTATTTTTGAAAAAGCATTCTGATGGAAGCAAAGTGTCACAACAACTGGTCCTCTCCTAGAAGGTGAAGGGGTGTGGACGAAAGCGTTTGAGAGTGACTGCCTTAACATAGAGACGTGGTCCTTAATTTAATTTTTCATTTTTTCATTTTATTCTTTATTTCATTCAAAAAACAAAACAATTCAATACAAATACAAATACAAATGTTCCTAACTTGTGAATGAAAAGGGAGCAGAAAGGAGAAGAATCTTATCTGATCTGCCCCTTTCACAAATAACATAAATTAAAAATAATAATAAAAAAACAGCAACTAAGTGAATAAAAACAACTAAAATAAAATTAAATTAAAATAACATTAAAATAAAATTACCACCGCCTAGGGGTATGTAAATCAAACTCAACATTTTTCGTTATATTTCCATAACATACATACAGGCTTTAATTGTTCTTTTGAATGTAATGTTTGATTTGGATTCTTTGTTTTCTTTGTTCAGATTGTTCCATAAATTGATTCCTTTCACACAAACACAACGTTCCATCAATTTTGTCCTGCATCTTGGTTTTTAAAAAATCTCTGTTCCTTTTAAGTTATACTTGCTTTTTCTTTTTTCAAATCTTTTCTGAATGTTGATTGGTAAAGTTTTTTTATGAGCTTTAAATATAATTTGCAGAATACTATAGTCTACTAGTTCATGAAATTTCAACAAATTTAACTGAAGGAATAATGGATTTGTTGGATCTCTATATCGTTTTCTACTGATTATCCTTATGGCTCTTTTTTGCAGAATGAAAATTGATTGAATATATGTTTTACAGGCATTTCCCCAAACTTCAACACAGTAGGTCAGATATGGAACAATCAGAGTATTATATAAAATGTACAATGCTTTGTTGTCCAATACAATGTCTTAATGTAATAGCTGATACCGGAAGTACAGAGCGAGAAACTGAGCCGAACTCAGATGCAAAACCACAAAAGCCTGAGCTGTTGCGTGTAAATTCATCATCAAACCGCTCTCCTCAAACTTTATCACCTCTCAAATGTGATAATTCCTATTACTGCTCCTTTATGCACGTAGTTTTCTGTTCACCAGCACAGAAGAACACATGGAATAATGAGTGCTGAATTGTATTCATTCATAGTTCAAAATAAGTTTTTCTGAGTGAAAAAACTCATCCTTTAGACACTGCCGTGTGTCTAAGTGGCAGATGTACAAAGGTTTGTCTCAATTTTCAAAATGACAAGGCCCCTGCAGACACAGTAAAAGATCCATTAAAGAGAAAGGTCCCGCGTTTGGCTGAGAGTGAAGTGGATATCGTTGCAGAGCAGTGACCTCGACCACGTCAAACACCTTTCAGACAAAGTGGAAGTCAAACTGACTGCAGGGCCTGATGATGCAACATCAGTCACCTGCCTCGCTAATGATCGAGCAGCTGGAAGGAAGCAAATCCCAGCAGCCTCTGGACAAATCCTGGACAATGGCTGCACACAAGGGCTTTGTTATAGCATGGCAGCGCTCATGGTTTTACATCAATTCAAGCTGCATTTATACATCACACAAGGGGTTAGCAGCAGTCCTGCATTCCCCTGTGGTTTACAGGTTGGGATTTATACCGCAATGACAGATTCCTTCGCTAATTATAGCCACAAAGCAGTTTTAAAACGTTTTGTAAAACTGCACAAAGAAAAGAGGCTTTTTTTTGTGCAGCCAGCAAGTGTCTGCTCTTGTTTCTCGGAGACCTAATCTGAAAAAACAACCTTGCCAAATGAATCTTAAACAAAACAATTGATTAAAAAGATATGAAACAAAAAACAAAGTTGGCTTGGAGTTCAAACAAAGAAACATAGCCCAATAAAAGTACAAGGAAAGTCGGCTGTTTTGTTTGATGCAGACTTCTGTTCCAAGACATCAAGAACTGCATTAAATGATAAAATAGGAGCTGGCTGGAAACGTTATGGATTATGACAAACGCTAACAAAGCAAGAAAGCATCCACTCATCAATCTGTCAGGTATGGGTACGATAAAAGTCAAATTTTAAAAGTTCCCCCTCCTTTTAGGATTAACAGTGCAAATTACTAACATGTCAAGACAAAAGGATTGTTCTGCTGATTGTTCATTATTTATTTTCGGGTCTGCAGCTTAACACAGAATTATACACTTCTCTCAGATTGAATAATAGCAATAACTTATTTTCTCTGTGCCTCTTGGAGTCGGTGGTAAAACCTCGTCAACACAGCTTGGATATATCGTTCCCTTTTAGAGTTGTTATACGACACTCCATTAGCTTTGTTTTCTGCCGTCACTAACTCCTGAGGGAAATACAAGGCTGCTAAGCTTCTGAAAACACCACGTTCAGTCGCCAGCTGCTGACGGTCTCCTGCCTGCTGTTTTGTGGCGAGCAGGTAACGGACTGTGGATTCCAAAAGTTGTGAGCTGGATACAACTTTGGACAGCCGTTCCCAACGCAGCGTGCGATGCCATCAGATTCTTTGTTATCGGGTTACAAACACCTTCTCCTCTTCCTCTCCTCTCCTTCTGCTCTTCAGGTTTTTATACAAGCTAATGGACGTTAACATTAGAGCTAGCCAGTTAGGTTAAGTTACAAGGTTAGTAAACGTTGGCTGCACTGTTTCTTACCTTGCTCTACGCTGACTTTATTAATTCCAGCTTCACCGTCACCACCCTTTTTAAAATATTTGTGTAGAGAATCTCTGAGGCCTCTATTTTCTTCTTCTTTTCTTCTCTTTTCTCTTCTTTTCTGAGCACCGGACTTGTGCTGACCGGACATTTTGACCATTCTAATGGTTGAATTAAATGATAACATCAAATTTTGAACAGCGGCCAAACCATTTTTGTGTTGGGGGTTCTTGACCACAAGGACAATTAGGAAGAAAATAAATAACAAGCTTTTATGTAACTCAAATACTACATATTTTTTCCACAAATAGGCATATTTTGAACCATTTTGAAAAATGATTCCATAATTTAATGAGAATAAAAAAAAATTAAAAAAAAATATATATATATTTTTTTCAGTTCTGGCCCCCCCCTACCCTGGGCCCGGGACAACAGACCCGTTTGTCCCCCCCTATCGGCGGGCGTGCCCAAATGTATCCATGGTGACGTTGTCAGATTTGAACCAGGCCTCTCTTTCACCTCAACTCAGCACCAGAGAAATATTTCTGCAGTTGAATTTATTAATTGCAAAGGCTGGATATGCAAGCAAGTCCTCTTGATTCATTAGGCAAAGCAGATCATAATTTGATACTTCCTTCCTCCGCCTACACACCCATTAGGCAACCTCTGATCAAATAAACGGTGAGGAGGTGGTCGCAGGAAGCTGAGGAAACTCTGCAGGGGTGCTTTGAGTCCTCAGACTGGAAACAGCCCATGAGCCACACTGAGGTGACATCGACGGCAACGTCCCAACCCTCCCAAGGAGAGGGAGGTGCTTCCAATTAAGAGATCTGAATCATTGTTGACCTGAAAAAGCTGCTGGATGTGATGAAGAGCCTTTGGGAGGGACACCGGAACCTTTTGAGACACACGCAGGAAGAGATGGAAGTTAAGTTGGAGAGAGATAGAAAGTGTACATGAGAGCAAACATGAGAAAAAAACCATGTATGTAGTTCAGGATGAAACAAAGACTATGTGGTTTCAGGGTTAAAGGAGGATCAGATTGGTGTTCTTTCTTATTAAAATATTTTTTATATGTGTCCATATTAGAACTGTCGCAATGTAGTGCTGATGAAAAAATGATTTTTATGAGGCAGAAGCACCAAATAGGGATAAATGCTGACTTCATTGGGCCAATACACTGTAAAAAATGAAATGTTCAGAAATATCAAAAGGTATCAAACTACAGGGACATTTGTTTCCCTGTAGTTTGTTTGAACTTAAAACTCCAAGTTTAGTCAAACTTTAAATCCTGACTCTTCTAACTCAAATGTAAATTTCAGCAACTTCAGATTTCATGTTATATCAAGTTTGAATTGAAATTTTTTTAATGTTGTAGAAACTTAAATTTGAAAATCTCCAAATCCCCATTACTGGTAACTCTATAAATTGCAGTTACTTCAAATGTAACATTATTGCACATTTTAATCTTGACTTTCTGCAACTCAACTGAAGAGACATAAAATCTGACATAACAACTTTAACTCATGACCTTACAGTAGCTAAAGCAACTGTAAGCTGCAACATTTGATTCTCTCTATTTTGTATCTGGTCGTAATGAATGTACATATATTACTAACTTTGCTGCTACACAAAATAAACTTAAAAAAAAGCTTTTAAATAGTGCCCTTTCCTTTAATAAATGTACTCAAGCTGATCAATCTGGAACCCCCCCCTCGCTGGACCTCTTCATTGCGTAGTACTCCAAAAAGGCCTGAACTGACTCGTCGTCGATCTATCATATTTTCTTGTAATCTCCATCTTCATCAAATGTTGTCGTTTTGGTAAACGTTTCCAGTCCAAAAGATTCAAGGGAGCTGTGTACCATTTTGGAAATCCTGAACAGCTGAGACCCCCGCCAGGGAGTTCCTGCAGGCCAACCTGAGCACCTCTCTTACTACAGGAACACTACTACACTACTACTACAGGTCACTTTTGCAGAGCCATTCCTGGTACCAAAGACACACGTATCTGGCGCTGGAAAAACTACCTGAACCCCCGCTAATGGAAATGCACCATTATGTTTCTGGTCAAGATGGAAATGTCTCGGCCAGAACGACCTTTGTTCTTGTTTTTCTTGCTTGAACAAGAACACCTTTCTCTGTTCTTGTAGAGTGTTGATCATCAGTCTTAAAAAAGCAACAAGATTTCTGTTTTTTTTTTTCGGTTGAAGAGACAGTTGGAGAGATGGAGCAAGAACACGGTTGCGGGGTCCAGGTGGAGTCAGCCGCAGGGTCATAAAAGCTCAAGGGAACCAGCACCTTTTCAACCTCATCCTGAGCGAGGACAAGGGTCCAGTCCCTTCTCTCAGAAACAAAACAGAAAGTACTGTGAAGATGTACATGTGTTATATTTCTGGGGTTTATTTGACACGATTCGGCATGCCGTGCTACAGTATGTGAGAAAACCCAGAAAACACAGATGGATGCCCTCACCATTTGTCTTTATTCTATGCACCTCAGACCTCCAGTATAACTCATGGTGCTGTCATCTCCATGGTGACTGCTGTCATGGGGCGTGTCAGCAGCGGACAGGAGCCTAAGTAAAATTAACCGGTGGTTTGTTGTGGCAAGAGATGGCGCCTGATCAGAACCGGGAACAAGCTGAACACAACTCGGGAGAAGAGTTGGAGGAGATGGAGGTATGGATGAGTATTAATAACTGTTTTTTGAACTCGAGTAGACACTTTTGATACATTTACATTTTTTTACATACTCTCTCCAGCATCCTCATTAGATCTACCAGGTGTACCTAAAAGGAGTGGCCTCCGAGTGTATGTTCTGTCTTAAAATATTTATTACATCTACTTAAAATAGACTGAGGAAAATATCAGAATAAGTGTATAAAAGGAGGACTATTTGTAAGCGACGCAAGATTGACAGCAGCAGCACTGTCAATTATATTCAGTTATGCATATGAGCCCACTGAAGATCCAAAACTTCCTCCCTTTTGTTGCTTTGCTGCTGGAGTTCTGATCTCAAGCACTTTGTCTTCTGTGCTTTGTCAGGGTCTAATTTTAGTTTATTCCCCACAGTGGAATACTTTTCCTCCTTTTGTCTTAGCTGCAAGGGACAAACTGCAGCATCCAAGCAAACACATTCGAAAAACTGTCAACGTGTGGAGCAGACACGCTGGCCACGCCGCGACGCTAACCAGCGAAGCAGCGGGAACAGACCCGGCATGTTAAGAGAGAATATTTGAGGATAAGGATCTCTTTCTCCCTGTCATTACTTTTAATGGTCAAATTCATACAAGAAAGGTGACGTTCCCGTTAGCCTCTGCACACTGCAGGTTCAAAGCTGTTATCTGAGGCTGCAGATTCTGGCCTGGGGGCTTGAAGCTGGACGCCTGAGTTGCTCTCATCTCCTGTGGTTCAGCTCCTGGTTTGTGTGGGTTGATTATCTGATGACACCCTATAATCCTTCAAAAGTGTCCCTATGCAGTGCTTTGTTCAGTACCTAACTTTGAGGTTTTTCCTGGGATTACTCTTAGTAAGAGGGTCAATATATTCTTTTTTCTTTTTTGCTTTAGGAGGACATGTTTTTCAGAATTGCTGTTAGAGGCTTGCTTGTATCCAGTACTCGAGTTGTAAAAGAAAATCAGGGGGGGATGGTGGATTTTATCATATGCACACAGATCATTTGAAAACTCTTATTTCTAGTTAAAATGTCTAATTTTAGTAAAAAATTATTACAATTAAAACAAGACTCATCACTAGAAAAAAAACAACAATTTTCACTTGTTTCAAGATTTTCACTTGAAATAAGTAGAAACATCTGCCAGTAGAAAAATATTTTTTTGCTTGTAATGACAAGATAAATCTTGTCCCACTGGCAAATTTTTCTACTTATTTCAAGTGAAAATTTACTTGAAACAGGTGAAAATTGTCAAATAAGTTATTTTTTTAATGTTTATTTTAATGTTGAAATAGCAGTAAAAACACATTAATTGATGAAATGACATACGGGATGGAAAAGGGGGATGGCAGTTTTACAGGGGGGATGATTTGGACCGTTTTTATTTCAGGGGGGGATGCCATCCCCCCTCAACCCCCCTCAACTCGACTACTGCTTGTATCTATTTACACATATTAGCGCGTACATCTTCACAAGAGGTTATGAGCAGCCAGCTAATGGTGCGAGCACTCAATGGCTTTTCTTTCCAAATGTATAGACGGTAAAGTGAGACTTTCTCAGGCATTTCTTCAGCGTTGCGCCCAGTTCTAACACCAAGTCGCGCTCTTGCCTCTGTGTTTGTCGCACTCTATATTGGGTGATAATTACAGCTGCTTCCAGCCTGGCAGTGTTTTTTAGGCTGCATCTGTTCCTCCGGAGGTGTGTATGTGTTTTAAAAACAACAACAACAACAACTCAAAACCATTCTGCAGCCGTGGAAAAAGGGGCATTTTAGTTGTGTTGTCTACGGTAAGATACTGCTCAAAGAAAAGACTCTCTCTCTGTGATGGAACTTCGTGGAGGTGCATCCAAAGAAGACAAAGGAGGCAATATGTATGAAAATGAGCAGAGCAATGTTGCAGCGGCCTACCGCACCGGCAGGGAAGGGATGTCGTAAAATACTTCCCTACGAGTATTATTGCTCTGGGATCCCAGCTCGCCAGGTATCCCAGCAAGCCTGTTAGTGTTGCAGGAGGTGCAACAACAACATGAGACAAATATGCAGATGAAAACATATTTAATACACAAATAGACGGCAAGATTCATAAGCAAATACATGCATTTGCATGCATGTTCTCTGGGCCCAGCACTCTCCAACAGAGAAAAAAAGAAGCTCGCCTTGAAAGAGCCCCACAGTGATCACAACCCATGAAGGCACAGTTATTTAGTGTCTCCACTTCATTTGTAATCTCTTTGAGGGGGGAGTTATATCTCTTCGGCAACATTTTTCATCTCTTTCTCGTTATTATACAAGTCTGTGCACTTGGTTTTTGCATTTATTTCAAGATGCTTTGTACATCTTTGCCATGTTTTTCCCCCAAATGTAATAGCTGTTTTCTTTTTTTTTTTTTTTTATCTCTTAATTGTCACTTTCATCTTTCTCAATATGGGCATTTTTTCAGTACTTACTGTATTTGTTATCACTGTCAGAATATTATGCAGTTTTTTAACTAAACATTGTGTCTGTTTCTGTCTTTTGTTGATTCACTTCGGTTTTGTTTTTTTTGTGCCTGTTTGTTTTTATTCGTCTTTTTTTGTACCATTTTGTGGATTTGAAGATTTTATTTAGTTTTACTTTCTTTTTTTGATTCTTTTGCTGTTGCCATTTACAATGTTTTTGTATTTTTGTGTGGGCAATCGGTCTTTATAGCTGTTACTTTGTTTTTGTGCCACTTTGCAGTTGCTTATACATCTTTATTGCCACGTCGTGGTAGTTTAGCATCCCTTTTTGTCTCTTTATCTGTTTTGTGACTTATGTTGTTTATGTCCAATTTAAATATCCTTGTATTTGTTTTACATTCGTCTGGGGACATTTCCTATCTCCTTGTATACTTGTTTTGTGTCACTTTGTCTTACCTGCTATTTCTCTTATTGCATCATACAACTGTCTGTGGTTCTGGTAGTCGCTGGATGTTTTTAATGTATTTGCTGTCTTCTTATATGTCCTCTTGTTGTTGCTTTGTGTTTCTACTGGGATCATTTTCCATGTTGAACCAATAACTCACCTGACCCTTCAGACCCAGGGGTCTGTGTTCGGCTGGACCGTAGAGACGTTTACTACATAAGGTCACCCTGAAGCTACAGGAGCTAATAACCTCAGTCTAGAAAATCATGTCTGTAGCGACAATATAGTTATTAAGACTGCCACTTTTCTCTTTTCTTTTGTTTTTTCCTTTAGGTTTATGAAATGTGAGATAGGAAGATATGTTTCGATCAACTAAAGTAAGTTTAGACGTAAAAAGTAGAGGAAAGAAAAGGCTTTAAATTTTTAAAAAACGGGGAGGGGCACAACATTTGATGAGTTGCATGAAAGCTAATGGGGAATAATTGCTAATAAACCCTTACTTACTAATTAACTCCAAATCCAATTTTATTACATATCTAATCATTATTTAATGATTACTTAATGGTTTGTTGAATATGAAATGAGTGAAGAGCAAATTGGGGGCAACTTGATAATTGATGACTCAACGACTTTGTGTCTTTGTCTGTATCCTTAATGGAGAGTGATATATACTAGATAACGATAAGTCACTAAAGAACTGATAACAGCATCCTGTATTGATTAATCATTCTGTAACGATTGGCTAATGAATATCTAAATCAATGCTGACCTCTTTCTTCAACAGCGGTTCTGGATTTCCAGTGAAAAAGCCAGAAAACTGTCAAATCACTAAAATCTCCATCATCACTAGCATTAGTAAGTTTTTAAATAAAGAAAAGCATCATGCTGATTATTTAATGAGGGATTAATTAGTATTTTATTACTATCAATCCATTTGTTATACTTCCATCATCATGTGGTAATTAATTAGCATTTAGTCCTTTAGATGCTTCTTTTATTAACTTAAATTAACTGATTATTAACTGTAACTCAATAACATTCCATCAGAAATTCATAATTAGGTAATGGTTAATTAACAATTACTACCTCATTCATTCCTCACTAATTCACACGTAAGTAAGCAGATTTTGCAGCCCTTGTTGTTAAGTCTTGCCTAAGTACCTTAGCAGGAAGGAAAGATAAAAAGGTCAGGCAGCATTCTTGCTCATCAATGTCAAGAGTGTTTAAAAGTCTTTATGAAAGCTCAGAGGATCTATGATCAATAAATTATGATCCTGAGCAGAGCAGTGTGCTTGCTTTTTTTTTCCCCCTTCTGAGACTGAAGTGATAGCCTCCAAAGCACTTGCCTTTGAGACAGTCGGGCATGTGAAAAGCCTCTTTTAAAATAATTAACTGGAATATTTGGAGTCAGCTTTATAAACTGCTTTCTGTGCCTCTCGCATCCCTCTTTGTTCCATTTGCAGTCTCTCTCTCTCTCTCTTTCCCTATCTAGCTGTCTCTCTCCCTCCTCACTAACTGCCAGCCAGGATGCTGACAATAGCTTCAATAAAGATGAATTGAAATTGGCCGTAGCTGTATTTGGCTCTCCAGGACACACAATAGAGGGAGCAGGGCTGTAATTATTACTCTGCATTCCAGCACGCCGTACTGCAAACTCATTTTCCCTCTCTCTTTTATCCCTTTCCCCCCCCCGTTCCTCTGTCTTTCTGTCATTTCTTTTCACCTGGGCCCCTCCCTCTCTTTTCTGTCAGCCTGCCCCTCTCTCCATCTTTTCTCTCCCTCCCCTGCTCACACCATCACACAGCCTGTTCGACTCGGTACAGTCCATTATTGTTGTTTGCGAAGGTAGAACTATAATTTCACAGCTGAGGAGCCAGATCAGGTCGAGAGTAGTGATTAATAATCTGAAGGTGAATAATGATTTCATCCGCCATATTCAGCTGGAGGTAATTATTCGCTGTGTAATTGTGGAATAGATTTGCTCACGAAAAACAGACTTATTCAAATGTGAGATAGAAACTGGAACGCCTTGGGTGTGTCGAGGCATCAGTGGAGCTAAATTTACATGGGTGGGTTCCATTTATAGGCCGAGAATAAGATTAGAGCATTTGTGTGGGCACCACTTCAAGCCTCTATGGTCCCAGGGTTTTTTTTTTTTGTTTTTTTTTGTACCTGTCTTTTTTTGTATCCGTCTTGTTCTGTGTCAGCTGCTGAAATGAGGCACGCCGACTCCTTATCCTCCTCATCACAGCTTTGATGAATGTGTCAAAAGAAGTGATGCAAGCCTTTTCATTCTCTTCATCCTTGTATCTTTTCTTGTCTAATATGACCATTGATAGCAGTTATTTTCTTGATGGAAGTCAGTGGATTGAAGAACAGATGGAGGGCTGCAAAAATTAAACCTAGCAATTAATTGATATCGTTTTGGCTTTTCTCACCTGATATTGCTCAGAGTATCGAAAAAGAAGTGAGCAAACCCTCTGGTGTCACCTGGAGCTAAAGTGTGTGTGCGTGCATGCGTGCATGCGTGCATGCGTGCGTGCGTGCGTGTGGGCGGGGGTTATAATAATTTTCATTAATCATTAATCATTAATCCAAATATGAGGGCATGGGTGGGACCAACAAGCCTGGCAGCTGGTAGGAACACTCCCACCTTACCTCAGTTACCATAAATATGGAGTAAGATCACTTCTAAAAAGATGTGTCCATGTTATAACTATTCATATTCGTAATGATAAACATTTGTATGTAAATAAAAAAGTTGTACCCAAAATTCTGCTGTCACACACATGAGTCTGATAAATTATTAGGGTTAGGCCTGCCTGTGACGTCATTCAACAGTTTTTCGACTCGTACCCATAAACTTGAATTCGTGTTCACAGTGAAGACTCGTAGTCGTAGAAATTAGAGTTGTATTAACAAGACTTTGCACTCACAGCTTTTAGATTCATACTCACATAAAAACAATCCTAACCCTAATAATTTATCAGACTCATGTGTGTGACAGCAGAATTTTGGGTACAACTTTTTTATTTACATACAAATAAATGTTTATCATTACGAATACAAATAGTTATAACATGGACACATCTTTTTGGAAGTGATCTTACTCCATACATAAACTAATTATTTTAGCTTATCGTAACTAATGCTAACCTATGATGCAAACTAGCACTACCATAAAGTCACTCCATTTCATTTCACACGTCATTTGAGGTCACTCTACCAAAACGGCATCTGAAAGAAATTCTGTAAGAGCTTTTGTTGGCCCGTCCGTCAGGACCCTCCTGTGGCAGCTCACATCTTCTACTGGGACCCCTCCGGTCCTAGCAGAGCTCAGGTCTGGGTGGATGTTTGGGTAAAGGTAGTTAGTTAACCAGGAAGTGGTTGAGTCAGCCTGGAAGGTTGAATGTGCTTGATTCAGGTGCTACCAGCGACTTTGTCTATGACATTTTAGCTGTTATTAACCTGTGGTCCTTCTTCCCAGCAGATCGTCCTGATATTTTGTTGATGTTGCTGGTATCTCCTCTTTCCTGTCCTCTCAACCCCCAACACACCGGGGCAGAACCAAGTCTGGTTCTGCCAGAGGTCACCTGGTGCTTATTCAGCACAATTTCAAGATTTTTCTTTTTCTCTTGTTTGGTCTGAGTTGAGCGTGAGGCAACACCTGTCAAGAGGCCAGAGAAACAATGGAATGCCAGAATTGAGGGTTAGGAATTCAGTTAAATTATTGAAGTGGAGTTGCAGTTTAAGTTTCATTTTGATTAGATTTGGAGTTTGTTTTTTTTTGTTCTTGTGTGTTTTTTTTCTTTTCTTTTTCTCCTGGCTGGCAATTCTTGCGGCTAGGAACTACGAAATAATATATTTGTCTTGCCTCCAGTTTACAATGCTCGGCCTACTTGGCCACATTTGGTTAGCCAGATGTGGCCAACCTCAGGAAGGAAGATTGTATAGAAGAAAAGTTCTGATGCAATCTCTTCTTTGTTTTTATGTCATTTTTTTAATGTTATCGTATTGGTTTTGTTTTAATTGGAATAATTTGGAAAGTTGAAGTGAACTCTTGAACTGCCCTAAGATGATTTTTGTCGCGATTTGCCGCTATTTAAATAAAGGTGAATTGAATTGCTCACAGAATTTATGAAACTTGAGGTCGTCTAGCTCCCCCTGTTAACTGCTGCTCAGCTACTTAGTTAAGTGTCATCACAAGACCCTTCCAGGCCAAACAAACGCTGGCACAGCAATGCAGATGTCTCCCAAAAACCCCTCATTATCCATGAGTTTGTGGTTTATATAATCTTAATATTAATCTTTTGGTCTGGCTCAGTAGTGCACTGGACAGAGTGCGCTAATGTGATACTCACAAAATAAATCTTTTGTTGATGTATTATTACTTTTGTTGCCTTTCCCATAAGAGTCACTTTTTGGTATTAAAATTATATTTTATTTTATTAGGTCTAAATTTATAATAAGCGATTACAGAGAACCGTACCGTGCGCAACCGATGTTGGGCTCATAATCCAGTTGAATGGAGAATGAGCAACTGTTGTCCTGCGTTGCTGATTTTTGAACAAAATTTTCAATATTTCCAGGTTAGTTACTCATCTTTTCTGTGACTAGAGATGTTTATAAGCTACCGTAATATGAATCCCCGGTGATGTGTGGTCTGTAAGCTTAAAGTGTGTTAAGTGTGTAAATCTGACGGTATGTGACTTTTGTAGTTGAGAAAAACAGTGACCAACGTCCATTCCAAAGTAGTTGTGTACTGTATAGTACAATGTTAGAAATGTAGTCAGTTAATGGTTTGTGTTCTTAAAGCGTAAATGTAACATAGCTTAACTGCAAAAAAGATTTATTCTGTTATGAAAAGTGAACACTTATAAAATATACAGTTATTACAAAAATACTCTTGATGAGAGGACGAAGACGACGTGTGTATAAGAGAGAAGTGCAGACATTATTGATGCTAGACAGAAGTGATTTAAAGGGTAAATGTTTATCTTTGGTTTTATACAGATTTTAATACATTTATTTTTGGAAAATATGTAAGGAGATATTTTGATATTGTGAAAATAGGCGTTTGAGGAAAATATTGTCTTGATGTTATCCAAATGTGGATATAACCTGTGCTTCAATGCAAAGCAGACAAAATAACAGAAAAGAATTAATGATGGCAGTTACAAAGTGAAATGAGAATAAAGATCATCCGGTTGAATGGGGAATGAGCAACTGTTGTCCTGCGTCGCTGATTTTTGAACAATATTTTCAGTATTTCCAGTGCACTCCTATCAGAGGATTATCCATACATCTGCCAGCGGAAACCTAGCTGGGACCTGCTACACTAACAAACACTTGCCACGTACTGTACATTTAACTTCCAAAATCTTGGAACTAAGCCATTCTAAATTTGCATGCCTGGAGGCCCGGCCCAGCCCAGCAGTCCCCCCCCCCCAGGCAGCACGGCGAGCACATACCGGGGTCCGGCTATCAGTCCCTCCCATTGTGTCAGGGTTTGACATTTCCTGTTTTATTTTGAAGCCCATGGCTGGGTCCGAAATTCCATCTTTCCACCCTAATAAGTATGCAAAAACAGTACGTGAGATTTTTTAGTGCGTCCGAAACATTAGTACGTCCTCTATAGTATGCTCTATCCATACTCATCCCGGAGAAATGTATTAGTGTGGATTGATGGACACTAGCTAATCAGAAACTTCCCACAATGCAATGCAGCGGTGTTTGGTTGCTAAGTGATACGTATATGTCATAACTATAATATTAAGTATAATAATATTATTATATAATATTAATATTATAATATTGGTATATTATATAATGTCATCTTGTTTGGGCAAGGATAAACAGGAAAGAGTGGAGCGCTGCTACGCTGCTACTGCTGCTCTGACAGGAGTTGTTACCATGGTAACTCCCCCTCCCAACGGCAGGAAGTGATGTGTGCGCTCTGAGTAGTACGTCCAAATTAATGCATACTATTGATATTTACTCAAAAGTATGCCGAACTTAAGTATACTTTTTGAGTATACTGTTTACCGCATGTCTTTGTGTTTAAGTTCTGGTTTGACCTTCCTGTTCCCCATCTGCCCTGATCGTCTGCACCTGTGTCTCGTTAACCCTTGTGTATATCTAGTCTTGTCTTTCCCCTGCGCCCTGCTGGTCCGTACTGTTTCATCCCTCCACGTCAGGTTTTGTCATAACTGCTTAGCAGCGTTTTTGTTTTTGAGTAAATAAATCACGGTTTTTGAGAACTCCTGCCTCCTGCTCTCCTGCATCTGGGTCCTACTCCAACCTCCCTGACACATGGTCCCCCCGCCCCAGGCCAAATGCAGGAAACATGGGTGGAGGAAGACCTCACTCCTGCCCCCCCCCTTGATTTTAATTTCTGTATTATATCAGCGCTCGTCTTTGTGTTTGGACAGCTTTGCTTACTTTGGATTTTGTTGACAATGCATGAGCAAAATTGAAAATGACAAAAAAAAAAAAAAAGCCAGAGTGCAGTTAATCCCAGTTTTCACCGGTTTTGGTTTTACAGGAGAGCTAAAGTCGAGGTGGGTGTGTTTGCTCAGGTTTGGTTATTTTGGGTGTTGTCAGCGAGATGGAGAAATCCCTTTATTGTAGGTAAAAGTTACTTTGTGCGGTTGCCAGGCAACCAAAAGCCTTGAGTTGGACCACAAAAGGCATGCGCGCGCACACGGACACACGTACGCACGCACGCACGCACGCGCATATGACACTCCTACATGCCACGCTGGTAAACATCCAGCTGTATAGACAGATAAAACAAGAGCTATCACCTCCCTCCCTGCGTCCACTCTGGGGTTTGTCCGCACAGATCACATGCCAGATTGCAAACAGTGTGCGAGTCTGAATGTGTGTGTGTGTGTGTGTGTGCACGCGCGTGTGTGTGTGCGCAGCAGGGGAATTTTTAAAGTGTCATTGTTCGCAGTGTTTAGATAGTTCTGCCTGCCAGGGAATGAACAATCCTCTTCTGTGCGCGCACGCAGCAGCACACCAAAACAGACGCGCTTGCATGCACAAACACTTGCACAATCGTGACAAGATGATTATTCCCATCCAAGTGTGGGAGACAGGCATCAGGTAGTTTTTTGTTTTTTTGCCCCATATTATCTCATGATGACAGGTGGGGTAATGGGCCATCAGATTAACACCAAACAGGAGGTGGTTTCAGATGGAAGAGGATGCTTTGAGATAGAAACCAGATGCCGACTTTGCTGCAGTATATGGTATGCCTGCTCAAGCTTCGCTCAAAATAGGGTCAATGATGATAGAATGAGGCAATCTCTGCTCTTTAGGGTGTGTGTGTGTGTGTGGAGTGTCAGAGGAGGAAGAAAGCCACAAACATGGGAAAAGGGATTGAGATAGAGAGTGCGTGAGCATGCATGTGGGGGTGTGTGAAAGTCAGTGTGTGCTCATTAAAACTGAAAAAGAGGGAAAGAGCAGAAAAAGGCTTGGGAGAGAGAATCCTCGGCGCCCATCAGCCAGGATTTACTGATGAAGAAATAAAAGCTCAGCCTTCTCTGTTTTCAGTTGTGTTAATTGCCATTATTCAAGACCATAAATTCCCTTTTCCAGAATATACTGTTTGAAGACGGGAAGAGAAATGTTGCTGTGTATTCTAAATTTGAAGAAATAATGTGTTTTTATGACCTGACCGTGTGTAATTTAAGAAAAAAAAATGCCGGACATGCACATCCCAACACATCTGAGCGTCTCCACCTCAGAAATGCAGTGCATCAATGACAGTCTCACAACCGCAGCTAAAAACCCTCAAGGTTTTATACCTAACTAACATAATGAGTCAATCCTGTTGACTTGTGGAACGGAGCTAATATTTCATGACTTGGGGGGGAAAAAAGAACAAGGTGTATCTAACGTCCTCTGTGGCGGTGTAATAACATATTAAGGCCAAAGGCTTTTATTATACAGTATGTGTGCAGGTTTTCAATTTCAGCTAAGTGTGACAGTGACAGTGTTGTGCTGCTTTTCTCCCTCTTGCAAAAATGTTCAGCTTTGAAAAGAGAACGAGGTGTATCTAACGTCCTCTATTATGATGCTAATCTAGCATTTAGCTGCACTTTAGTTTATTTTATTTATGTATCTATAAAGAAACAGGCTGTGTTCCCATATGCACACCCGAACACGGTGTTGGCAGCTATATACAAAGTGTTTTCACATGTGCGGTGAGAGTGCTGGCCCGATGGGAAAAGTGCCGTCGTGCTCTTACTGGAAATGACAACTTTGTTCTGCTTTTGTTTTGTTTCCAACTCTTTTCATGAGAGATTAAAGCTGCAGCATCGTTGCCACAAAAGACGGACCCCCGTCTTCTTCTTCCTACATCGAAAATGTGGGAAATGAGCGTCCTGCCCCTTCCCCAACGTCGACAAGACGGGAACCACCGAAGGTGGAAAGTTCAGCGTTCCACACTGAACTTTCTGACCGTTTTGATGGCACCATCCAGCTACTTCCAGAGTACGCTACGATGACAGGATACTCAATGTTTTTTTTCTGTGAACCAGGACAAGAGCAGCTGCGGAGTCGAGATTCCACCCGTCTCATGAAAATTACATCATAAAAAGTGCGGCGACACAGCAAAGCAAGTACCATCACCCACACAGTCGATAGAGTGACATAAATGAGAGAGGGAGACGTACTGTACCGGTCCAGTACTACGCTGCAGCTGCATACACAGTACATGTGCTCACACAGAGGTGCACGACACGCAAACGTCAACAGTTGAGCAAAGCAGTCAGGCACAAACAGCGGATGAGATGAAAGCGATAACTAAACTACTCACTCAAGCTGATGAAAATAAATGCAACTGATGCAACGCGTTGACTTTATTTCAGAACATCCTCATCTAAAAATTTCGCACTGGATTCTCCTCCTTTGCAACAAAAAAATTGATGTTTTATAGGCCCAGAAGAAAGAAATTTGGCATGTGAAGAGAAGATTTATGATCTGGCAATAAAGCTTAGTTTTGATATTCCCCAACTATCAAAAATGCATTCCACTCATATGAACTCACGTCCGACACATCTTATTCACTGTGCACATTTTGTCGAGGGGGAAAAGTTTTCATAGTTATCTGCAGTAGAGGGTAAGTTCTTCTGCGTGTGATTGAAGTCTGACTTGAAAGCCTCCAGGTAGAAGCATAATTCATGATTTTAAAAGCAGTTGGAATCCTGTCATAGTTCAATATAATACTTAGGCGGGTGTGATGCTGAGGAAACATCCTTATGTAGGGCAACCTTTGCACTGAAAGATATTTTAATGAGGGAAGGCTGTAGAAGCAGTTTTGCAGCGTTATCCAAGGTCATTCAGCTTCTGTGAATCATGAAATCTGACTCAAGATGCTTTATAGACGTGTGTGTAGCTTTATGTGGAGGCTATGTTGACAGGGTTTTGAAACTGGAGATATTATAGAGGACATGTTCAACAACCTGAAAAAAACGTAAAAACGTTAAAAAAACGTTTCTTTTTTGTTTTCTTTAAAGGTATCCAAAGAATGTCTGGTGCATGATACTGGGGGTCTTAGCTAGACTTTCCATTATGCTCCTTAATCAGCGTAACAGGCAGATAAACGCTCATGAGTCCCTGGCTTAGCTACTTATAATTCAGAGGTATCAGCGCAGTAGGATGTGTGCTGAAACGGGAGCAGCATCTCGTATAAGGTGAGGCAGAAGCGGTCGAATAAGGTGGGAAAGGGAGGAGATGGAGCAGGAACCATACCAGGATAAATTAATGACACTGCTGAGTCCAATATCTACTAATTAACAAGTCAATAGGGTCCTGAAATCTAATTAAAAGCCAAATCTGATCTGTCTTTTTGGCTGGTTTATAAAAAATAAACAAATTGTTATATGTACAATATATTAAAGGTGTGTGTTTACTTTGCGCAGTTATGTGCATGTAAGCATCCTCATTTTTTCAATACAATACAAATAATTAATTGGATTTTGCTCGTTTTAATTTTGATTTCCTTTGAGCAGGACCGGAGGACCAAGAGGAAACTGGATGCCAACCAATCAACCAATCAGAGGAAGAAAAAAAACTCACATTAGCGGAGAAGAAACCTAACAACAAAAGACATGCAGTGGAGTAGAAATGCTGACAATTGACTGTTGTGGATTCAGCAGTAAAAACTTTCTGTTCCAAGGTTTTATTAGCAATTCTGCAGCCATCTTGGTTCTTTTGAATAGTGGCTCTCGGATGCTCCTGTACGACCTCAGACCCGTTCGCCACAAGAAACAAAAAGGCAACATCTGGTTGGGGTTGAGGTCAGCATGGAAGTAAGACAAGTATCAGTTCGAAGAGATGATGGCTCCAAAAGAGAGTCGTCCTCCATTGACCCACACTTTAAGATACTCAACTTTCAGGCCAGAGCTTCCAGAGCTGCACGCTGACCTGCAGTCCCCCCCGACCATCTCAGGTCTGCTCAACAACCCCAAGGTTTCTTCTCTCTGAAAGAGGAGATTTTTCTTTGCCACTGTTTGGCTGCAGGTTTTTCTCCCACTAGGAGAGTATTTATCCTGCTATTGTTTAATCAATAATTGCTAAGGGGTCATGTTCCGGGTCTCTGGAAAGCACATCGTGACAAATTGTATGATAGTAGACGCCATATAAATACAATTTAATTAAATTGAATTGAAATGAAATAAATATATTAACAGCATGGTTTAAAAATTGTTTTGGTCTCCTTTGCTAGAATCCGCATTCAAGAGAGCTGTATCAGGGTTTGAACTTAGTTGTAACACTTGAACAAATGTATGGATCATTAGGGGTGTGGTATTTTGATGGACAGCAGGTTAACTATCCTCACTTAAGCTGCTAAGTGGTTAGCACTTATTTGATTTGACTTCTGAGCTGTTAATAATGACGTAAAAGACCATTGTCATTTTCATTTCAAAGATGATATGAAATGCAATGCCGTCAAGTTTACTGATACCGCTTTTCCACCAAACCTGTTCCAGGGCTGGTTCTGGGCCAGTACTGGTGCTGCTTCACAACTCGTTCAACTTACGAACCAGCTGAAAACCGGTTTGATTTTTCATAGCTGAGGGGCTAAGGGGAGCCACGTTGCTGCAAGCGTCAGTTATGTCGCTGCATTTGCATTGGCGCGATGGTTGAAGCAACAATAACGTGTTCGCTCTAATACGGACTTGGTCCGCGCAGCACTGTCCGTGGACCATATTGGACCAATTCTTTTTAGCTTTCTGATCCTTGTATGTTTTATGTTTGTTTGTTTCTTGTTTTGATATGTTTTTATTTTTTTTGTAAAGTTACTTGTCCTTGTATGTATTTTCTTTTATATGAAACTGAATTTATTTTTCTGCTGCCATCTTGACCAGGACTCCCTGGCAGAAGAGATATTGTATCTCAATGGGACTTTCCTGGATAAATAAAGGATAAATATCGCTAAAAAAAACAGGTTGTGTCCTCCACAGACCACTGCTGCTTGGCTGTATCCGTATTAATTCGTCGCTTATTTGAAAATGCCGCCGTCTCTCAGTCTTGCTATTGTCGTTGGTCTTAACAACTCCGCCCCCCTCCGCTTACGTAAGCAGTCCCTTCCTCTAACCCAGCAAAGACTTGGTGCTACCTGGGGTTTTTCTGGGCTGGAGCCAGTTCTTTGTCCGTGGAAACAGAAAGCCCGGTTCCAAACTCACTGGCCCAGAACCAGCCCTGGAACTGGTTTAGTGGAAAAGGGGTATGAGATTGCTGTTTCAAATTTGAGGCTGATCTGGGAGGGTTCAGAGGTGTAGCAAAGCAATGTCTTCACTGGCCGGCATAACTATTGACTGGCTGGCTTGGCTGGCTGGAGGCTTCGCAGCATGAGCGGCAGGCCTAGTGGTGGTGGGTCCCAGCGCAACTCCTAGTTTGTCAGATGTTACATTTAAAAATTGCATGATAGATCAGCATGAATTCAATCTTCCAAGCTAAAAATGAGCTAGGTTGTGGTGAGTTAAATAAGATGGACGTGTTGCAGCAGTGTTCCAGACCTTATATTGTACATCATAAGGGTGGGGGCTTCAGAAACTTTGGATGACATCACAGCAGGGTTATCCAGTTCTTCTCACACAGTCTATGAAATGCAAATGCCTATGAATGGGAGGAGGAGCTGACTTTGAGTTTAGGAGTACCCATGTTGTAACTAAAGATTGGTTATGACATAAGAATGCATTATAATACATTTTTTGAACTTGTGGTTAGATATTTTTAGCTTTTGGTGACTAAGCCTAAAATATTATTTACCATAAGTTGCTAATCCCGAAGTGAGCGCATTAAAATGAGACCCTGAAGTTAGAGTGTTGCATGCTTCCTGCATACAAAAGGCAGCTTTAGAGAAAGCTGGAATATAAAATGGTGTCTGAATGAATCCAGGAAGCACTTCCAACTGCAATACCGTGACAAGTGGCACCATTTAATAACAAGTGACAAGAGAATAGAACTAAATTACAGGAATTGGGTGAAATTACATTAGGAAAACCCATTTGACGAAAAATGGGATAAAGTAAGGTCCCATAATAACTGAGTGAGGTCGAATAATGTGATTTTTTTTTCATTGAACTGTTGAATTACAGACTGGATGATCATCAAATACGAGACACGCTGTTACCGCTACAGACAGACACTTCTCAAAATTACAGGCTCCATGACAACAACTCAACAATGGTTCTGACACGATATATATCACCCTTAACAATTTATATAATACCCATGTCCTGCTCTGAGTGAAAACCCCTTCATCTCCACAGTGTCAGTTTTTCACAAAGGAATACTACCTTATCTTTTCCTGGGGAAAAATTCAATTTTTGAGAATAAGCAGGAAGGTTGTAAAAGCGATTCAGGAACTTAAAAAACAACAAACAAACATAGTAAATAAATATTTTTCTCTGAAAAGTAATCAAAACTCAATTTTCACATAAGAAATATGTGAAGACAGTTTTTCGCTGCACACTAGAGCCGAGGTGGGCACCGGAATAATGCACCAACAAGGTAACAACTCCCCCGAGTAATTGCTGGTAGGTGAAACAGCGTGTCTTTGGAAAGCAGATGGAGGGAGAGATGCTATTTGTGTTTGCTGCTCAGCATCGGCAGCAGATCAGCACAACCGTGCGAAAGTGAGCTCGTCAAGGCCAAGCCAAAGAATCCATATCAGCAGAGAATCAGAGTAGTGAAACGCAAATCAATGTGCAAACAACCCGGCCTTTGCAAACTGCAAATAAAACACAAAAACACTTAGTTCTGGCTAGAGGAGTCATTTTTTTTGTCTCTTTCATTCTGTGCACTTACCTTAAATCCAAGCTGAAAAGACACCTCTTTTTGCCGTTGATGTGTTAATATCTTACATGTATGCGTGGACATTTTTCATTTCAAAGAGCTGCTGCCGCGGATTGATTTTAATTACAGCTGCAATGTTTCAACCGGGCAAAATGGGTTATAAAAGCTGTCATTTCAGACCGTAAAGGTTAAAGATTATTACTATTGGTTTGATGGATGAGGATGCCATTACATGAAAGACACTCCCTCCACAGTTTCACATTTTAACATGTCGATGTAAATAAAACGGAAGGAAACCAATGGAGGAAAACGGTAACTCCTATAGACAACCGTAAAGTGCAAGAGGAGGCAGAAGTCAATATTTGTGTAATTGCACTGTTGCTTTCCATTGTGCTTTTCTCTGCTTTGTTTCTTCCTGTTCTTTCGTCAACTTCCGAGTCCATTGCGGCTGCATTAATGGCAGGTGGACAGCAACGGAGAAACTAACAGGCTGTTCAGACAGACGGATCAGGATGTGGCTGGATTATCTGTGCAGCGAATCACAGTTGTACAACTTGTGATCACAGGGGTGGGTGGAGGGGGGGGGGGTGAGAGAAACGGAGACAGAGAGAAAATGACAGACGTAAAGAGCGAGGAAGAGACAGAAGCAAAAGCAGGTGAGGAGAGGGGGAAGGAGGAGGTGTAGTTGAAAGTAAGAGGAAAATAGAGCGGTGGAAGGAATCAATGTTCCCCACGAGATCTATAGAGCTCTCAATTATCCTACTGCAGTCTGACGACAGCAGCTCTTGAGGAGATGAGGATGGGAGAAAGAGGCGGCGCAGGAAATGTCACTGAGAGGGGGAACCGTTGGGAAGGGGGCCTCCTGGTTCAGCGCAGAATGTGATGGTAAACTCTGCGTTGCGATGCAAATTCACTGGCCTGTTTGTGTTGCAGTGCAGACTCCAGAGAACCAAAACACAAAAAAAACTTGAGAGAACAGAAAAGAGATGGAGCGAGGGTGGAAGAGAGAGAAAAAAAGAAAGCAAAATTGGAGAATCAGAGGAGGGAGACAGACACGCAATGCGATGATGGAAACGATAAACATACAAAGATAACACAAGGGAAAAAGCTGGTGAATGCTTTAAATGAGAGATAAAAATATCAGAGAGCACAATAAAAAAAAGATGTGAAGAAAGAAGCAAAAGAAAAGCAGATAGAAAGAAAAATCCAATAAAAAACCTTCCAGTTACAGAAACTGTCTTCCTCTAAGAAAATCAATGTAGACTGTAGCCAGAATCCCCACCGGCCTAAAAATAAGGATCCACTCTACATGAGCGTTTTCACACTTCCAGTACCACACATGTTGGTTAATCTATACCTGCGAGGATATCGTCATGACTACCCATTCATTTGCTGGAAGCTTACCAAACCTTAAAACCTCAAAGCCTCATTGTCTAAACCTCCCATTACCATAATCCAACTTTGTTCCTAATCCTGCTGCCAAAGCAAAAAGGTAGGCTGAGAAGCTTCTTGGCCACGATTTTTATCTTGGATTTACAAATGTGAAGCTGATTAAATAAAATCAATCTCAAAACTCAGAATGTTCAAAATTGCACATCCAGACACTTGAAACAAGCGATTCTGACATCATATTTACAACTGACTCATGTTGGGAAAACAAATGACTTGTTATGTAGCCCTTTGAACTCAATACACCACCCACTGTAGCTGAGACATTAAATATTCAGGACATGGAGTGGAGGAACAACATCCCTTTAAGTAAGGGCGATTGCAGCTAAATAACCATTCGTGTCGGAGTTGTCGGGCGACACAACACCAACGTGTACAGTTAATGTATTGGCCACGTATTGGTTTGCAGACTTGAGTACAGTACTTTGCATAATTTAACCCATATTCAGTTTTATGTTTTGGGAAGCAGCTGCCGATCTATTTTGGGTATTAATGAGCAGTGAGATGTTGCAGCCCTGTCTCTCCTCTGCTTCATGTTTCATTTCTAATGCATGGGTCAGTAGCCATAGAAATTTTTTTTCTTTTTTTTTTTTGGTAAAATTATTAGCAATGTGTATGCATGAAGATGAGATGAATATGTTTGATCTAGGAGGAAACACCCAGAGCATCTGCGGGAAACACAAACACAGGGAGACTCTGCAAACTCCACACGCGAGAAAGTTCCAACTTAAAAACCAGGACACTTACTTTGCACTGCGACACATAGATGGCTCATTACTGGATGTTAATCTCCTTCCTAGAAATAATAAAAATAAATACAGTGTGAGGAGAAGATCAAAAGCTCATACTGTAGAAACACATGTAGGAATGAGTTCTGTAGTTCTGTAGCTGGGGTGGATGGTGAGCATGAGGAACACCCGACTCCTCAGCCTCATTTTTACTAAGTGGATATGGTACAGTCGGGTACACTATTTTTTTGTGTTTCCATTATAAAAGGGGCCCATTTAAACGTACCAAACCGCACCATTTCTGGGCCCCCTTCAGTTGTTGGTCCATAGGAAAATGGTACGGTACAGTTAGGGCGGAGCTACTGGCGTCACACGATACAATCCGTTAATTGGCAAGCAGAAATAAAGTGGGTATGGAAAGTATTCAAAGAATATTTAAATTCTTCCCTCTTTGTTTCATTGCAGCCATTTGCTACAATCTAAAAAGTTCCATTTATTTCTCATTAATGTACACTCAGCACCCCATCTTGACAGAAAACAACAGAAATGTAGAAACTTTTGCAAACGTATTAAAAAAGAAAAACTGAAATATCACATGGTCATTTGCGTGTGGACTTTGAATACTTTCGTACCCACTGTACATCACTACTAAACACCAAGTTGCTGTTCACTCGACGTTAATGAGATAATGGGAAAAGGATGGCTGCAAACAACAGTAAGGTGTCACACTCTGCCCTGTAGGCTCACGCTGTGGAGAGTGAGTTCACTCACCTCCCTGCCACACCCCCTCATCTGCTTCATGTACCACGACTGTTTGGTCCCAGCTGCAGCTCATCACTGCTCATCAGGCAGGAAGCATTTAAATCTGCGCTGTTTCCTCACTCTGGGCCGAGTGTCTTTGCAGCATCCACTACTTTCCAGCACTCATTATTTGATTGACGGCTTGGTTTCGACTCCAGATTTCCCCTGATCATGTCTTCTTGTCTCTCCCCCGACCTTCTGCCCGTCCATGACATTCCTCCTGCCTGCTGTCTCTGGATGTAGTTTGCCTTGTCATTAAAGACTTATCTGCCCTACCGGTTGTCCTGCACTTGGGTCCTAAAAATCTAACTGACAGTCTACAAACTTTCTCAGCGATAGTTGGCGATAGCGTGATTCAGACTGAGCTGGATGGAGCAGTGCAGAATGAAGAAATGTACAAAGATATAAGGTTGTTGTTTGTAGCATCAGGTTGATGCTGCGCTAGGCATTTGGTCTAAACCTCGCATGTGGTGGTCAGTGACGTGCGGTCAAGGGAGGCAGGGGAGGCTGTGCCTCACCTGCCATCATGGAAAGAAAGAAATGTAAAATGAAAAAAAAATATTTGTTTATATTTATCAATTGATTTTTACTATAAAGTAATTTTCCATTTAAAGCAGCACAATGTAACTTTCAGCTTTTGTTGAGTTTGGAGGCTCCTTTGGACAAAAGCGGTAGTGCTTTACCAGTAGTGTGGAAGGGTTCCTACCATGCTCCTCAAAGTTACATAGTGCCAGTGAAGGCGATACAGACCCCTCAGTCCATGACAGAGGTTCATTAAACCTGTTGGAAGTTGATGTACCATCACAGTGACTCTGGAAATATGATATTAAGGTGGAAAAGTTACGTAGTGCTGCCACCATTTTTAGATTATTTTTTCTTCAAAATCGCTGAATTTTCACATTTGCCATTCAAATGCTAAGAAGATGCGGGCGGTGAGGCAGCACCCCGCTGAGCCTCACCATGGATTGCGCAATGACTCGGCTAACTGTGCTGCCATGCTATGTAGTGAGACCAGATCGCTGTCTCTTTGTATGTCACTATTAAAATGTTCAAACACGTTTGCTATATGAAATAAGTTTCCATAGTTAAGCTTATTTATATAATGAACAGCAACTACATGTGTGTAATGTGTTTCTTGTGCCGGCGCAATCATTAAACGGCTGAAAAGAGGCACGGGGTGAGGCACGCACTTCTCCTGCCTCACGGTAGGGGGCACTAGTGAGCTCAGGGATTCTTCTTGCAACTTCTTGCGACTTCTACAATCAAGTCATCGCTGCTTTTGTTCAGAAGGAGCGGTGCATGGACTTAATTTATAAGTAAAGGTAAGACCATAATAACTTTTTTTTAAATTAAATGTGCTTTTTGTGCGCTACAGTTTGTATGTGTAAAGCATTTGTATGTGAATGACGATAGGAGGTTTTAAACATAACCAGTTAACTGCTGCCATTCAAATGGTGAATAAGTTGCTCTGGAGGGTTCATATGCTTGTAAATCTGACTGATGAAGTCAGTGCCTCACCATCCATGAATCTCACCGCACGTCACCGTCCTACTTGCAGTGGAAACGCTCACATGAATTGGCTGGACCAAAAAACAGACCATACCCGACCGTACCAGCCTGTACCAAACCGCTCAGGGGAAATGAGGCTTTGCAGGAATGTGCAGGGTCCGTCTGAGCCCTTACGGAGGTGAAGCCCTCCCCTTGGGAGCTGGGAGCTGGTTCAGGCAGGCATGTCGAGCGGCGTTTCATGATCAGTTTGACCCCTCTGCATGGTTTACTCCAATTAGCCCACCTTGTTCATAGCTCTACTTGAGGACGAGAGGTACTCATCTGTCACATGCTTTCTGATGTCTCCCAATTTCTCCCCAGCATCCTCCTGGAGGCTCCGGTTTTATGGATGAGGAGGGGTTAAATAATGCTTATACAGCAACCAACGATATCTCTACGTGTCCCCAATAAGTGAAGATTGATTAGTTCAGAACCTAAAAACACCAAAACATGAATCTGCAAGAAAGTAACTGAAGTCTTCTTTGCTCTGTCTGTCAGAGCTGATTGACTGAAATGTGTGAAATTTTCCACAGCATCCCAACAGAAGAAGAAAATACAGAAAAAACTAATTCAAAAGCAGTGATGGTTACATCTACAATACATGTACTGTGTGATGGTCCACCCCAGATGCCTCTGAGCCCGGAGATGCTGACTCCACCTCTGAACACTTTCGAGCAGTGTGTTTCAGTTCCAATCATCCAATGCAACTGCCCTGCTTGTCCAAGTGTTCTTCCTGTGCCAACACCAACTGATTCAAACTAATGTATCACCTCTTACACTTGGCAGCAAAGTGTGTAAGCCTGTCAATGATTCCTTAATTTGAGCCAGGCAGTGGAGCAGGGAAACGCCTGAAACATGCAGGTCTGAGGTACGTGAGAACTGGAACTGAGGTTACACGTGCGTTTAGCTGCACATCCTTCCCCCTCCACACACTGAAAGGCCCCCGGACTGTTTTAATGATATTAGGCTTTGCTGTCAATTAATAATGTCAATAGATGGAAATACCTGCGATTCCCTTCAAATCGTCCTTGCAGGAATATATTTCAATGATTTTCTGACACATTTGTTGACGAAGTGGTAGCCCTAGGCACACCTTTGCTCCCTTTAAGACTTAGAATTCATAGATACTGCTTATGCACAAAATCATTACAGTCATATGCTGACATCATTTATATAATGTGCACCAATGATATAAGAAAAATAAACTTTTATTTTGTCTTCTTTCCTTTGTAGGGGTGGTCTGTTATGTTTGAGGTGTGGAGAGGACCCAGATGCAGGAGACTTTTAATGCTTCCGGTGATGCACACAAATTCCTTTAATAAACAGAAAGCACTGCTTGGCAGGTCTTCAAAAATAAATAAAAAGAAAAGCATCCAATAGAAGATAAATAAAATCCAAAGGGTGACTGGGTAGACACTCAGACAGGAGGAAAATACAGTCGGACCGGTGAAGAAGAATGGAAAGAGCAGACGCTGTATACTCACAGGGCTGAGGAGACGCAAGAGCAAAAATCAGGCTTGATGGGAACAAAGGAAGTCAAATTGGAACTTTAAAAAGACCCACAAATAGACTTTCAAAATAAAAGTGGAACTAAACCCAAAACCACGACATGCCCACACGGGATCACTGTGTCCAACATATTGATTTGTCGTAGGTTTCATGTAGGATAAACGTAAGCATCTCTTCAGGTTTGGGATCAGCATGAGTGGGTGGGAAAAATGACGACGTTGTGGGGTTCCAGATCCGGTCCAGGAATGCTGACAGTTCAGGGTCACAGTGGGTCTACAGGAGCCTTTCCATCACTAGTCCACCAAAGGCCCATTTTCTGAATTGGCCTGATTTCTTTCCTGATCTGAGATTCTACTTAGTTAAACCCGATTAAACAGAAGAGCAAGCCCTGGTTGCGTGTCATGTGGGGAGAAAAGTCATTTATCTCCAAAATAAGTGATGGTTCTGTAGTGCTGCACTGTACGCATGCATTCCTGTGTCTGCATGTGTGCAAGTGTGTGAGCAGGCGCTCTTACAGGATCTGTGTGTGTACGTGAGGAATAATCTGGTATGGACAACAATGAGACAGTAATTAGGGACGTGCCATTTCCCGTCTCTTCAAAGCTGTATTGTCTTTAAAGGTGCTTATGATCATGATTGATGAGCCTTTTATTCAGTATTTCTTCCTTTTTTGCATGTGTTTGCCTGTGTGTCCGTGTGTTAGATTAAGATAAAGGGTTATTGTGTCTGAACTCAAACTGTGCTGCACTGAAAGAGGGCTGTGCTGAGCCATTATGGTCAGTCAGACATCCATTGATCAACCTGTCAAGTATCTATGCTATGTGTGCACGCGTGTGTGTGTGTTTCATCTCCAGAGTGTTTGTGCGTTCGCCTGATAAGCTAATTGCCTCTTGGCCATTGGATCCACACAGTCTAATGGCTCAGAAACATTAAGTCAATTAGTGCACATAACAACAGTCAACAATATAGTCATTCACTCATACAGTTCCCCTCATCAACTTCTTTATTCAGCTCACTGTTTGTTTTATGTGTTGTTGCTGGTATGATCGCAAATACATCCCAACTTTAACAAATATATACTTCCACGGAACAGCAGCAAATAAAACTACTAAACCACCTATGAAGCAACAGCACTTGACAATAATATCTCAGATTTTCATAATTAGATAAACATAAAAGACTCATACATACACACATAGGTACAGTATGTATGTGTGTATGTATATATATATATATATATGGATATATAAAGTATATATACATACGTACATGTACATTTATATGTATCTATATATATATATATATATATATATATATATATATATATATATATATATATATATATACCGGTACATACTCACACACAAGCCTTGTCAGCATAGTAATTTACTCTAAAAAATTAATTTAAAAAAATGATTCTGAATCCTTTTTTAAGAAATCTACTGCTTTACATCTTAAGCGCGTAACAAAAGATCCATGCACATGTCTAAAAGCTCTCATTTATGCATGCACACACACACACACACACACACACACACACACACACACACACACACACACACACACACACACACACACACACACACACACACACACACACACACACACACACACACACACACCTACAGATGTATCGGGTATAAAATGGGATCAGCTGTGGCTGCTTATAATCCTGTTTGTCAGATTTTTATTTCACCACGTCCTTAACGAGCTCTGGAGTTGAAACCCAAATCTGTCAATTTTGTGTGTGTGTATCTCTCTCTTTCTCTCTCGTGCGGAAAGTGGGTGAAAATTTCCCCGTATATCAGCATTATCCTGAGGACAATCTGGAGAGGTGTTGTATTAGTGTCTCTGCTTTATCTCATCAACCATAAGACAGGAGATTGTGCTCTTACATTCTTCGCTGAAACGGAGGAATTCTGGTTCAATGCCCACCGTCAGCTCATGAAATGCATGCTCTCAAAATAAAGAAATAAATGAAAAAGAAGAAAAACAATGAGAGACACGGTTAGCACTCACATGCTTCAGTGGAGCTGCTCAGATGTGGACGGCAGCTGACAGGCGGTTTATTTCCAGGTGTGAATGTTTAGAAAAGTAGTTACCAGACATAGATTTAAACTTGTGTAGATACAACTGCTATTTATCACTGCATGGCCGTCAACATCCAGCAAGATCTGCTGACTTCTGAAGCTCTGCCTACTCCGATTTTAATGCAAATTGCAGATTTAAGCAGAACTTAGTATTTATCAAAATAACATTGCCTGTCTTATTTGCAACAGAGCTTTTTCAGTGTAAACATTCTGAAATGTGCTTTTGTGGGTCTGTAGTGGCACCGCTAAGCATCAAGTATATCAAAAAAGTATGTGAACCCCTTGCAATTAACTGGTTTTCTTCATAATTTGCCATAAAATGTGATTTGATCTTTATCTGTACATCCTGCTGCTCTGTTCACCTTTCCCGTGCTGTGTGAATGGCACAGGGAAGAAATACTGTGAAATGTAGTTCTGCTGCATATCTCTTCTCTGTTGGGAAGTAGCGTAACGGGGGGAAATTACTTTAGTTGTTTTTGCTAACTTGAAGTGCTCAAGGATGGCTGCAAACTCCGTTCCGCCGGTAAAATCTGCTCTGGAACTTCAGCAGGTCTGAATTCATAGTGAGTAAGAGGCTGTGGCAAAAAAGAAAATAGGGTCAGGTTTTCACCCTGGGCACCACTGTGAGGCCATATAACAAACCTCATCACCTGAGAACCCCGTCGCCATCCTTAGCCGCATGGAGGAGCGTCTACCTGCTGAAGCCGTATTGGCATCTTCCTCCTCCCGCAGCTGCAGTTACATCACAAATGTCACCAGTGATGTGGAAACTGACCCCATAACTGCTGCGTTTGTCCGTTTTTTCAGTGTTGTTTTATTGAGTGCCGACTGAATAAACAAAGACACATTCAGGGCTTGTTACTGACTGCGGCTTTGGGACTGTGGAACATTGTGATGCTTTGTGAAAGCACTCACTGGGTTAGGAACAATGAACCTTGGTGGGGTCGCTGTGAATGCACAGCGGAGGAGGTGGAGGCAGAATGCAGATGGACTCTCCAGTGCACTTTTATAGGCTCTCTCTGTGGAGATGGATTAAGTCACAATAACAGTGAGCATTTTCTGGCAGGATCCGACAGATGACTGAAGGCTGGTAAATGAAATGGAAGTGATTTAATTACAGTGAAAAGTAAGAAATGCAAATGTCCCTTTAATAGGTAGCGGCTATTTTTTTTTTTTACCTTGTCTGCACACATATTAATGATTGATACCATGACGGTAGAAACCAAAGGTATATATATGTGCATTATTACTATATTTAATATATATACATATAGATACGCATACATATGCATACACATACATAAATATACAAAACCCAGTGATTTTTTTTTTTTTTTTTTTTTTTAGGGGTAGCAGCTATTAAATGCTTAGTTTTCTGCGACGGGTAGGGGTTTCAGTTTAAGTGAGTGGCAAGGAGCTGTAGGCCTTCTTGCGGCTTGATCGAATGGCTTAATCCTTCCTGACGTGGGGCCGGTATACACCCGGAAGGCAGACTTGATACGGACTTCATAGAGGATCAAAAATAACAGTCCTGAACCAGAAACCAAAACGTAGCTGTCCAGAGATTTCCTTGAAACGGGGCCAGAGTGCCGCTTGATGGAACGAATGGTCTGGCGATGAGCATGAAGATGGCTGAGGCACGTATCCAGCCGCCACCAGATGAGCAGAGAAGTGGACGATTAGGAAAAGCAAGGCCCCCCAGGAGCCAGGAACCGGATCCAACTGGTCACTCACACAGACGCATGCACACAGAGAAGGAAACATCCCAACCAAAAGAACAGAACCCCTGACAGACAAACAAACAAACGTAGCATGCTTCAGTCAGTGACACACAAACAAGTCTGTTCTGAACACATATATTAAACATTTACAGTGATGGAGGAGGAATAAAAAGCTGACCCTTTGAGTTAAAAGTTAAACAAACCTCCTTTGACAGCAGCGCCTTCCAGTAAGTGATTCTGGCAGCTCTGGCTCAGACCTTTACAACGTTCAGGGGGGATTTTTGAGCATTCCTCTTTACAAAACTGCTTCAGCTTAGACACATTTGTAAGATGTCTGGTGTGAACAGCACTTCTGAGGTCACTTCACAGCAACTCTATGGGGCTTTAAGGTCTGGACTCTGACTGCACTACTCCAAAAGACAGATTTTCATTTTTTCTGAGACCATTTGGTGGTGGATTTATTTCAGTGCTCAGGGTCATTGTCCTGCTAGTACCGCCCAGCTTTTACTAAACTTCGGCTGGCACACAGCCGCCCTGAAATTATCCTGTAGCACATTTTTTGGTAAACTTGACAACTCATTTTCTCTTGATGATGGCAGGCGGCCCAGGCCCTGAGCCAGCGAACCGAGCTCTCTACAGCGTACGCCACGTTTCACTGGAGGATATCTTACAGTTCACAAGCTTTTCCATTTTTGCGCCATAGATGGGGCTGATTTCATCAGTTCTTAAATTATATTACATGTACTGTCGCTGATTGACAAGATGCTCTTTAGCAAACTTCAGATGTGCTTCAAAGTTTGTTTTTTTTTTGTTTTTTTTTTGGAGAACAGCAGCTTCCCCTGTGGTATAGTATGGTAGTCTCAAGATCAGAGATGTTTGCTGGTTCCTATGATGTCTTCAAGCCTTCAACACTGCGGATTCTGCAGAGTGCCATTGGAGTAATTCTCACTGATGTGAAATACAAGGTATGAAATATGCCAACGTCTGGGAAGAATAACGACGGTAGTAAATTGTCTCTATTCCTAAACTATTTGTCTAACTTTGGACTGATGGATGCACACAAACCCTTTTCAAATTACTCTGCGTCCCTCTCCCGTCTTGCACGGATCAAACAGTCTTGTCAAAAATGCAGAAACCTAGAAAAAGTGAACTTTTTCTTGCCACTGTACTTCAAAAAGTAGTAAGTGGAAGTCGTCATCTTCGTACCTGACTCCCCAGTGAGCACGAGCATGACAAGTTCAACATAAAAAAAAAAAAAAAATGTGAGCAAATGCAGAGAGAAGATCGGAGAGCGAAACAGCTGAGTCTATACGTGTATCGGGGAAAAGAAAAATGTCTATGCACAATAAAGTAGTTGTAAGTCCTTTGTTGCTTCTGTCATTCGCGGCAGCCCGTCATAACGCGTTCTTTCATTCTTGACAGTTGGAACAAAGATGTCCTTTATTGTAAACTATTACTTATTTGCATTTAGACAGGGCCGCGTGTCACATCTTCTAAGACGATGTTTAGTTTTGAACTGAACCTCTCTACAAATACTTCTCGCAGCTTCTGTTCCTTGTTCCGTTTGACCTGATTTATCTGAGTAAGTTCTGGCTGGCTAAGCCTTGCAGATTTCTCTATGATCTTGTCTAAATTTACATCTCTCTACATGTCCCTCTAATCGTGGCTGAGGAGAATTTCTCGTTGCCGATGATGAAAGAGTAAGAGGTCGATCAAATGCAAAGCAGCCTCTCCCTTTCTAAAGCCTCTTTTTTACATCAAGCATGGCTCTGCCTTTGTGGCCTGCCGTTCAAAACACCGCTGGGATGGTATAAAGCAGCACCCCACCCCCTATGAAAAGCATTTATCAGAATGTGTCACTCCCCCCATAAACAAAAGTTTTTTAGGGGTGGTCAGTGAATGTTTGTCTTCAGCTGCAATAAAGATAGCAAGAGAAACGGTTATGCAAGATGTGGGGAAACAAATTTGCTGGATGGCATCTGATGGAATAAAGAGATCACAGACACATTTGTCTTTTAACACTCCAGAGACAGTAAAGAGGTATGAAATAGACTTGTCAGCATAAATCACTGTCATTTCACAACACAAATCAAACACTGGGCACAGGTTTCAGTTTCACAGCAGTTAGCAGTTAGCAGTTAACAGTGACGAAAACCCATGGTCACTTTGGAGACTAAAAGTTTATTATAGGCCCATGCTTCAATGTTTTGACCATTATTGATGAAATAAAGCAGAGTTGTCATGACAGGCTGAGTTGTCGGTTTCGTACGTTCAAATACTAATAAGTCTCATGTAGCTGGTCATCATTACAGAAATCTTACTAAGCTGGACTTACTTGGTTGAATACTGTGAAATTAAGACTAAATGCTGCGCAACATCAGATACGCACAGAGACCGTAGTAGAGTATGCATTTACATTTTTCTGCCTCATTGAGACTCAATCTGTATGATAAATTTACAGTCGAGCTCTTATCTTCTTTCATATCAGTTTTACAGTTTAAAGCATTAAAGCTGCTTCATGTAACAATACCACTCTGGACCAAATGGAGGTTGGATATCTCAAGAAAGTTCATGTGTTGGTTCCTTGCATAGCGCTCCCCTATTCCCTGCTCACGAGCCACTGCCCTGCATGTTTTTGGATGCCTCTTTACTCTAACGCACAAATGAATGCATCACGATCAGCTCGCCAACAAGGTCTGCAGAAGTCTGCACAAGTCTGCACACGATACTTCGGTTTAAATCAGGTGTGATGGAGCAGGGTGGCATCTTAAATATAGGTTTGGCATTAAGAACAGCTACCCTTACATAACAAAGAGGGGTGTTACAAGGCTTTGTAGACCTTTTACATTCATCAGAACAGTATTTTTAAAGGCTCTTTTGTTAATTACAGTGTCAGGTGGTTTATATGAAAATATGCTCTGTTCAAACACTCACACAATAATAGACTACTCTATTGTGAAATTATAAGCCTGCCACTGAAAGTCTGCACTTAAATGGAAAAATTGCAGGTTACTGTGCACATGCACAAAACGGGCACGGCAGATCCAATCCTTAAAGCTGTAAAAATGAATGTTTTCACCTGTGCATGTCAGCCGCTCACGCAGTATATTCATTTGCGGCCCACAATGCATACCTTACAATCTAATCTGACTTTTAATGAGGGAAATATATATATTTATTTCCATCTTCCACATCAAGGGTGGCTGTTTATAAGTGCCATCTGTCATGAAGCAAGCAGAAGCACTACATCTGAGCCAGGCCCTGGCACGAGCAGCGCCAGCGAAGCGTGCTTAATGTTTGCTCTCTGGTGACATCTCCTGCTGGAAGATGGTACAGATCTTTAAACAAACAAGCAAACAAACACATAAACAACAACAGCTAAATTTATAACCAATCTCTGTACAGTTTGCGACATTTACACTCACTAGCCACTTCATTAGTGAGTGTATTGGCCGGTGTGTGTGTGTGTGTGTGTGTGTGTGTGTGTGTGTGTGTTTTGGAGTGAATAAGCCTTTTCTCTGCAAAGTCCCCTGAAATTACTTTAGTTTTGATGCCAAACTAATAAAACTGAGCACAATTGGATTCAGATTCAGATTTGTCTGTGTGTGTATTGCATTTTTTAGCCGCAGTGCTGCTCGAGCCTGGTCCTCGGTACCCACGGCCCTTCATGTTTTAGATGTTTACCTTCTTCAGTAAACCCGATTGAACTGAATTGAATGCTTTTTATTGTAATTTTACATTGTGCAACGAAATTGTAGAGCTTCTCCTGTGCCCAGTGCAAAACAATTAAAGTATAAAGAACAAGTAAATAAAAATATACATTTGTTCAGGATGTTGATGGCTTTTGAAAAGAATGAATGGATCAGCACCTCAGCATGTCATCAAGGTCTGCACAATTCTGTTGATGATCCATTCATGTGGGCCGGGCGTGCCAGAGCAGGGAAACATCTAAAACATGCAGGGCCGTGGGTAGGATGGTGTAGACTAGGATTTGGAAACACTGATTTAGTGTACAGCATACAGATGATGCAGAAAGTTACACTGGGCTGGAAAACAGGCATCTCGGTAAACTAACAAGGGATTGGAGGGGATCTACATACATAAAGAAGCAGAGGAGAGACCAAGGTAAAGCCGCTCATGTGAAACGATCAAAGAATCTCAACAGTGGTAAGAGGAAACAAGGAAAGAAACTCGTGTTTTTCTTCAAGTAAGAGCATTTAAGTTATTTTCTGTCTATAGTCATGAGTGATTTAGTTTTTCTCAATTAAATGTGCACCCTGGACTAGAGACACTTTTAAAGTAAAGTGATTTGTTTCAGATGAGTGCTAATTGATATTTTAATGCTTTTTTTTTTTTGGTTCTCAAATGAGGCCCACGAGCTAGAAGTTATCAGGATCCCGGACCACTTGGCTGTGCAGCGGCCAAACGTTGGCTGCCTGGGCTCATCAACCTCCTGCTTGATGTTACCAACTCACATCTATGTCCCTTCTTGGCCAAAAGCATTCATTACAACCTCTCACAATCAGAAATCTAAAATATTTAGGTGAAGTGACAATATACCTGGTTAAAAATGATTAAATAATAGTAAAAATAATTGTAAAAAGTGTGTAAAATTGTTCATGAATGTAGATTTAGTATGGAATGAATTATTCTGTAGAATATCATTCATTTTCATATCATTACATCATTCATATTTCAATTTTCATATACATATGTATACGTATATAAATTGTATTTTATATATATATTGTATTATATACTATATGACAATGTAAGGGGGGGCTGAACTTGATAAGCTTTGCTTCCTTCAGATCCTTCTCAAACTTGATTCATCGCAATGCGCTATTTAAAAAAAAAATATTATTATATATACCATTTGTTTTATGCTTGTGCATGTTTGAGACAAATAAAAGTCAAATCAAAAATGTGATTTTTTTTCTTCATGTCATATTTTCTATAAATACGACCAATGAATACTTTGTCTGGAAATTATATGCATTCACACCCATGTTTGTATTCCAGCGATATTCCTTGCACATTCCAGTTCCAGGATTATTCCAGGATTAACAGCTTTATTTATAAACCAGATGAGGCTAATTTATGTAATAACCTTATTTTCAGTAATACCAAATCACCAGGCACTTAGTTTAAAGGTGACCTATTATGGCATTTAATGTATATTTTAAACAGGCCTTGAATGTCTTAAAAACAATCTAAAGCTTGTTTTTTCTACATAAATCATAAATCCAGCCTGTGGGCCATGTCACTAGTTTTACCGCTTCTAACCTCTTTTTCTGCGCCTCATTTTTAGGGAAGGGGGGGGGGTATGATAATGAGGCTCTGTGCTGATTGGCTCCCTGAATGACGTGTAGCAGGGGAGGAGAATAAACCCTCGCTCCGCCAGAGCAGCCCGAGCCTGTAAATTATCACAACACTGAATTTTCACAAATGGAAACTTTATTGTTAAAAAATAAAATATGAGTTGTATATAAATAACATTTATGCACTATTTAAGCCGAATCTACCCGGCGGATGCTGAACGCTGGCCCCGGAGCCACGCCAGGGCGCATCGCGGAGCCGCGGCGTGGCTCTGGGGCGCATCGCCCGTTACCGGGGATCGAACCGACAGATTTCGCTGAAAATCTCGTAGTGTGAAGCTGGTCCTGCCTGGGACAGACCCCCGAGGACCCAGCTCTCAAACCACCCGGGAACCTGGATGATTTAACCCGGGTCCGCTCCGCTGCGGCGCCGCGTCCGACTGGCTCAATGAAAGGACCGCTCCAGCCTGGGGAGAGAGCTGGTTGTGGGCGTGGTTTCAGCAGCGGAGGCTGAACCTCTGGAAATCTGCTCCCGTCGTGACGTCACGACGGGAGCAGATTCTAAACGGCTCAAAAAAAACCACGTGACACTGGGGGACTCTGGCAGGCGGGGGTCAGAGACCTTGCAGAAATTCATGGTATTTTGTCTCCCCTGTGCTGGCAGGGTGAGGGGAGACCACTTTATATATGTTAAAACAAGAAAAAACGTGTTTTTCATAATAGGTCACCTTTAATTACCAAGTGTATACCAACTATATATATATATATATATATATATATATATATATATATATATATATATATATATATATATATATATATATATATATATAGTTAGGGAGGCAGGATCACCTGATCTTCTTCTAGACAAACTGAAATTTAACAAGGTTAGCTACCCCCGTTTACAGGATATAAATATGATGTATCCTGAGCTGGCTGAGTTACTGATACACCTCTTCTAATTAAAGCAGCTAAGATCACTTTATAAGATCATTCTGGATTTCTTTTGAAAGGTTACTGCCTGTCCTCATGTCTCCACAGTGCACCTGCTGATGCAACCAAAAGCTGCACTAAATTAGTGCATCCCTCTCAGTTGAATAGTAGTCTAATAACCCGGATCCAGAGCTGGTACACCCTGTGCATCTCATGGCAGTGACGCAAATAACTATTTGCTCACGCATGTCACGCATTGTCGGTATTTCTCACGCTGTCAGAAGTAATATTGGCAAAGTATTGATTGACATTCAGCCCCGGAGCCTGACTTTGATAAGGGAGCGCGTCATGTTCATATGGTGAAAACCCGCCCTCTAGTGGCCAACCACATCCCTCAAATTAATCACCTATCTATCAATAACCATAGATAAATAAAAGTTACCACTTCGGAGACTTCGCGATACATCATCAGCCAGAAGAACATCTGGCGTTCCTCGGCGTCACAAGTGGTGGGTTTATCAGTTTCTATTAGCCTTCTTACATGGATGTTTGTTAGTTTAAAGTCTGTGAATTGAATTCAGGATTTCACGCCTCAGACTGACTATACTTCCATCCATCCTGTGCAGGGTCCCGGGGGTCTGCTGGAGCCCGCCCCAGCTCATTAAGGTGAGAGGCAGGGGTTCACCTGGACAGGTCTCCAGTCTATTGCCGGGCCCCAAAGCACGTGCGTTTGGTTAAAACCTGAAATGTGCTTTGTGTCATGTGCTTGTCCTCTGGTAAATCTTTGTGGAATTTGTCATCGATGTCCAAGGACAGGTTTCAGAGCTCTGAATACATTGAACCTAAATTCAATCTCAAGGTTTTCCGTTTCACAAAGCGAGGTTACTTAACCCCGAGCAAAAGGGTTCAGTTAAGCCCATTTAAGAAATCCAAGTAACTCGTACTCTAAGTCTGTTACCATGGCAACCGTCTCTGAATCAGATAGATAGATAGATAGATAGATAGATAGATAGATAGATAGATAGATAGATAGATAGATAGATAGATAGATAGATAGATAGATAGATAGATAGATAGATAGATAGATAGATAGATAGATAGATAGATAGATAGATAGATAGATAGATAGATAGATAGATAGATAGATAGATAGATAGATAGATAAAAGTTTGGGAGTATTCTGAAGGGGAGCAGGGGTGAGGTTTTTCCTCGCAGAAAAACAGAATTACTTTTTCAGGATAATTCCCAAACATGAAGCCTTCATGTTGCTTTTCCTGCTATTTAACAGAATTATATCGCACTTATAGACTATACCCTGATGGTTAATATTACATGCAAACATTTCCCATCCCTCTCATCTACCACAGACAAGATACAAAATGATCCCTTGATTAAATCTGTGTGATATATTATTGACTGCTACCCCAATCTAGCTCCAATATTCCCAGTCTGACAGTCAAGGGAACAGCTTGTTTGTGTGCAGACGTATGCGCGCAGATGAATGTTAATGAAGTGAAATAAAAGGGCCTCTTAAAATAAACATTTGCTTTCACATCAAAGTAACTGATCATGGGGCTTTGAATTTCAAAGTCTATACTGAATCTGTTTCTAATCATATTTAAAAAACTTAAATCCTATTCTGTTGCATAAAGCATTGCCGGTCCTGGTTTTAAGAAAGTCTGGGCTGATGTTGCACTACGTCAGGTTATAGACAATAAAATCTAAAAGTAGATCTCAGGGACTGATGTGAATACCACATGGTGATTAAGTTGAATAATCTGAAGGAACCTGGGTTGTAATTAGATACAATCCACCGATTTGGGCCTTAATGAGTGTATTTACAGAAACATCGATTCCATATCCTTTTATATGAACATAAATAACATTACAATACAAAGACAGATCGATGCCTTTTTGACATGTGCATGCAAAAGTAGGGTGTATTATGCAAGCATTTGAATAGGATACAATGCAGCAGAGCCAGACTGCGAGGTTCTCTATCGCATCGGGTGCAGCAATCTGTGAATTACAGTCCCTCTGAATGTCTGTGTGACTTCAGTACATGAAGCGCTTGAGAAATGCGGAGAGCAGTTCAAGACTCAGTTCAAGTGGTGTCATAATTAAGTCTGCTCTGAGCAACCCTTCTGTTCAGCCACTGGAGAAAATCCATGTGGACACCCAACTGTGGCACTTCAGTGTGAACATATTGCAGAGGAAAGAGGTGCCCTTCACGTTCAGAAAGGCAGATCTGATCAATGGGGAGGGAAAACACACACACACACACACACACACACACACACACTCACAGAGAAAACTTCAGGATTGCATAAATTTGCCATATCTGCAGAAGCTTTTATTTAAATCAGGCTACCAGGGTATGTCGATGATGGAAATTACATTTTGATAAGACAGCCTCTGAGAATGAACTTTTTCTGACCCTGATTGGTATTTTGGTGCCACCGTCAGGTGAAATCTGTACTTAAAGCTCTGCTTTGAACATTATTGGATTTGTGATTCATCTACATCAGGTTCACATTGATTAAGCCCCATGAACTGCCAAGAAATCTGGTAAGCCATGCCAGTCTCTCAAGATGAGTTATTATCATTTTTGTCTCCCCCTTCTGTTCCCTTACCCAGATCGAGGATGCTGCACTCTCCTGGATAGGACGGGAAAAGCTCCCCTACCCCCTCCACCCCCAGCTTGTTACTGGAGCGCAGTTCAGAAGCCAGCATCCCTACACAGGTGTGACAGACACTGGGCACAGGTAGGGAAGGTAGCCAAAGGATAAGCATCTGCCCAGTCAGGGAGAATCAGGGCAAAATCACGTCCAGGGCAAACAAACAAGGAAATAAGGAAGAAAAAACTCAGGGATACGAGGCTCTACATAAACAACGAGAAGGCGAAGGTGAACAGAGTGGCATATAAACAGTACGGTACTCGAATTGAGTGGGGATGAGGGGGGATGGCATCCCCCCTGAAATAAAAACGGTCCAAATCATCCCCCCTGTAAAACTGCCATCCCTCCTTTCCATCCCTTATGTCATTTCATCAATGAATGTGGTTTTACTGATATTTCAACATTTAGTCATCACCAGAAAAATAACACCAGAAAAATAACTTTTGACAATTTTCACCTGTTTCAAGTAAATTTTCACTTGAAATAAGTAGGAAAATCTGCCAGTGGGACAAGATTTATCTTCACAAGCAAAACAATCTTGTTCACTGGCAGATTGTTCTACTTATTTCAAGTGAAAATCTACCTTTAAACAGGTGGAAATTGTTGTTTTTTCCAGTGATGAGTCTTGTTTTAAGTGTAATGAGATTTTTTTTGACTAAAAATGAGACATTTTAAGTAGAAATAAGACAAATATTCTTGTTAAAATTTTGAGTTTTTGCAGTGATCCATTTTACTTATCCTGGGAAGGACAGAGGCATATTGATAAGTTCAGAAAACTGTTTTTATCTGTCCCCATATGATAAAATCCACCATCCCTCCTGATTTTTTTTTACAACTCGAGTACTGCATATAAACAATCAGGGGATTTTAAGGATGGTAATAGGACAATAAAGAGAAAATGCAAGAAAAAAAACTCCTCAAAGGTAAAAGATAAAATAGCAAGAAACTAAAAAAAAAACTGAAGCCCAACAATAGAGTCAAAGGAAATTACTGACAAGAGTGTACAAGGGGTAGAAACACCGAAACAGGAGGGAGATTATCGATTTGAAACAACCTTCTAAGACCTGTCGCAACTGGCTCCGTTTCAAATCTGATTTTTCTAAAATCAAATCAGAATTTGAGGTTTCAGACCGGCCGTTTACATTTTAAAATGTATATTGCAAGGGATCAGCTCTGATCCGCTTGTCCTTGCTAGTGTCCCCTCACACGCATGGTTGCCATGGTAACCTGCATCCATAGATGGAACTGATGTAAACAAACCAAAGCAGAGGGTGCTGAGCTGGCTTTGCTACGGTCGCTAACGGTTTTTGCGGAGCCGCAGTCCAAATTTTCTACATGTTACAAGAACACGCCAGGGATGCAGGAGGCTGCTGTGAACAGCTTTATTTTGGGTAGCCGTCTCCGCTGGGATGTCGCCACACACACACTCACACTCCCCCCCTTTGGGTAATCGTGCGAGGGAGAAAATCCAATGGGCCAAAACCAGGATTTGAAACAGGCATCTTGTAGCCGTGAGGCAGCAGTGCTGACTACAAAGCTGCCACGCTGCCCCAGTGAGAACCCCATTTGTAAACAAAATTTGATGCTGAAAATATCCCCTGAGAAAAGCGCGCCTTAATTCAGGTTGAACAATATTTGTTAAATTAAATTACCTTTAGGACCTTAATTAAGCCGTGTGACGTGAGGCCACCGAGAGGGTGGGAAGAGTAAAATTGAAGAGAAAGTCTTAAAAAAATTAAAAGTAATTTCATAGAAAGAGTGCGCACGGCATGTTAGATGCCAAATTGAAACTTCAACCCCTTTTCCATATCTACTTCCCATTCTGCATGAGCGTACAGCATAAGGTACAAAACAGTGGCTTTTGCTGGATGTGAGATGTTGAAGATACAGGTGACCTATGAGCTACAGTGTTGAATTGTCACTGTATTTATGGTATATAAGAGTATATAACAGTAAATAAAAATATATAAGAGTATATAAAAGTGTACAAGAGTAAATAAGAGTAAGTCAGGAGTGGTTAGATGAGGACGCAAGCACAGGAGAGACGCAGGAGTTCCAAAAAGGTGATTTATTCATGCCAAAAACAAATCAAAAGCGCTGTAGAGCAGGATTAACAGAAACACAAGAGCTTTAGCCAAAAAACCAGACCTGAAACATGGAGGGATCAAACAGTACGGACTAGCCGGGAGCAAGGGAAAGACAAGACCAGATATACACAGAAGGGTGTATGAGACACTGGTGCAGAATATCAGGGCAGATGGAACCAGGGAAGTCAAGACAGAACTGAAACACAGACACGGGTTTCAAAATAAAACAGGAACTGACCAAACCGTGACAGAGTATATACGTGTAGATAAGAGTAAACAAGAGTATATAAGAGTAAATAAGAGTATATAAGAGTAAATAGGAGTATATAAGAGTATATAAGAGTAAATAGGAGTATATAAGAGTATATAAGAGTAAATAAGAGTATATACGAGTAAATAGGAGTATATAAGAGTAAATAAGAGTATATAAGTGTAAATAAGAGTATATAAGAGTAAATAGTAGTATATAAGATATATAAGAGTAAATAAGAGTAAATAACTCATGGTTACATTTCAATATTATCTAACCTCACTGTTTGGAAGACTAATAAACCACATATAACCTCCCTTGTCACTAGTAATGGGAGGAAATATTCCTTTTTTGCAGAGTTTGCATAATATAATCCAAAGAATACGAAATGAGACCTTTATCTTAAGTAAGCATTATAAATTATAATTTATACGGTCCCCTCAAGGTTGCACCAGTGACTACTTTACCAGCCAGTGTTAGTAGTTTTTACGCCTTATTTCCACTCCATGAAACCAGGTTTCTGAAGCATGAATTCACATGTTTGAAACATCCACCTCCATCCAGATTCCAAGCAAACTGAAGCTGATGTTCAAACAGCAACGTGGCAACACTGACTGGCCATCACTCATGCATCTTCATTGTGCTCCGCAACACTGCCAAATGCACTCTGTGGATTGTAAAAGTCTGCAGTGACGCACCTGAGTTAACTTGTTGTATGTTAAGCAGCAAAAAAAACGAATTGTATTGCCATCTTAGTTTATTTAAATTGTGGCTCTTGAATGCCTCCAACATGAATAATCTCATTATGCTGCTCTTGCCCTGTTACGACCGGTTCCTTCCAGTCTGTTCGGGTGGAAAAGTTTGAAAAGAAGGAGAACCAGACCCATTTTACATGAGAGATTTATCCTTATAGGAATGGATGTGGCTGGCCAGGCAACTGTTGACTTATGCCAGCCTGGAAAAGCACAGCGATGTGTTAAAAAGATGCTGAAACTCCTTAATTTAGCTGAAAACAGGGGTTTGAATAGAAATATGTGGGTTTTTTTATCGCCCTAGGCTGGCAAACAATGGGAGGCAAGGTGTCCTCAACACAGCCACGATGGTGTTGGAGTCCCTGGTCGATGCTGTTTTTCAATAACAATAATTTAATTAACACAGTTGAAGAAACACAACTTCACATCCTTCACATAACGTTTTTAAAATTGCTTTTGGATCAACTGGTCAGGTAGGCACCAAAAGTCTCACTTCCCGGCTGACAATTAAAATTACAACCTGGGTCCAAACACAGCAGGAACATGGGAACCAGCGTGGCGACTTTAGCCTGAACCCAGGCTGCTGTGCTGCCAGAGCCCAGATGGACTTCAGGTCTTATCAGTGATGTCTGCTCCCAGAGACACCGCCATTCATGGCAGAACATCAAACATCCGTACCGGTAGTCTTGTCTGGGTCTGCTGTCAATACTTTTTGGAGGTGCTATCAGCAACTGGCGTTTTATCTCAAACTAATAGCCACATTCCATGCAACAAAAAGTATCATGTAAACATTGTTTTGAGGTACTGTTGAAATAAATAAATAAATGAAGAAACCTGCATTTCAGCAGATATGTCTTGCACCTCCTGCAGCCTCCCTCAGGGTCAAAGTCCTCTCTGACTCTTCTGCTCCTCCTTTTCTCCTCCCGTTCAGTGTACTCCGGCCTCTTTTGCTTTTCCATCCATCCATCATGCTCTGCTTAAACCTGTTCTCCTCCTGCCTCCACTCTGTCCACCCCCAAGACCTCACCACGTCCCATTTCAGAGGAGGCAGTAGTTAGTTGACGCTGATTGATAGAATAAAACCACAAGGGTTGATGTTTAAACACAGACACATTAACGTATCAGTTATACTGCTGATGTATAACACTAATCGAGCAAACTGTCAAGGTGCTGAACCTCATATTCTTCTCACTTCAGCGATCGTGACCTGTCTCTGCATTCACAGAAATAAACACCAGTGAGGATTACAACCCACCTAATTTTTACTCTTTACGGAGATGTACACATCCGGCTATAAATGTTCTCCTCATGATTGTTTCACATTAATATATTGTGAAGAAAATTAATATAATATAAGACTTGGAAGTTAGGAAGTTTTTTTTTTTCAACAGTGAAAATTTTTTTTTTTTAAAAAGGAGAAGATATCATCTTGAGTTTTAAGTCCTTTGTTAAACTTTAGGTATGACTCTTTTTGCATGAATGCACTGACTTTGGTTTGAACCAGTGACCTTCATCTAACTAGCTCGCCCAGGTGTTCCCAAATTCTCTCCATCCTCCATATTTCCGATGATGGAATAGTTCAAGCTAATAACAAATTCAGTGCCAGTGCCAACCGAGGCAAGAAGCAAAGATCAGCATCTTAACTTCTGCCTGAAGACATTTTATTTCTAATTCTTTACATGGCTGTCTTTGCATCACTGAATAGACAAAAACACCTTCCTCCTGTCTTATCTGGGTTTCCTGGGTTCCACTAACTGCTTTTATTCGGTGCAGTTCTCCATGGCAGAGGCGTGTCACCACACCATCCCAACCAGTAACGCTGATTATGGCTGTCCGTCAGGGTGAAGGAGATGATACGGGTCCACTCACTGCATTACGTCTCTTATTAGCATTTCTGTGGTTGAGATCAGAGCCATTAGTTTACTCTCCGTTTCCTGTTTGTTTCCTGTAACTCAGTAATGGCTAATGCTGGAAGAAACTCAAACCGTCCATTGTGACTCAGCACATTTCCTCAATTCACATTCTTTGGTATCCATAAAGCCAGTACTCGAGTTGTAAAAGAAATCAGGGGGGTGGTGGATTTTATCATATGGAGACAGATAATTTGTGCTGATTACAAATAATATAATATATTACAAATAATAGCACTGACCAAAACACCTGCAGAAATACTGCAGGAATGACATAGCAGCAGTTAAATGCAGCCTTCTGTAAGCTTTAAATATCCACTGGGCTTACATCAAATACATCAAAACACAACAATAAAAACAGTTTTCTGAACTTATCAATATGACTCTGTCCTTCACAGGATAAGTAAAATGGATCACTGCAAAAACTCAAAATCTTAACAAGAATATTTGTCTTATTTCTAGTTAAAATGTTTCATTTTAGTAAAAAAATCTCATTACATTTAAAACAAGACTCATCACTGTAAAAAACAACAATTTTCACCTGTTTGAAGTAGATTTTCACTTAAAATAAGTAGAAAAATCTGCCAGTGGAAACAAGATTTTTTTGCTTCTAATGAGAAGATAAATCTTGTCCCACTGGCAGATGTTTCTACTTATTTCAAGTGAAAATTTACTTGAAACAGGTGAAAATTGTCAAATAAGTTATTTTTCTGGAGTTATTTTTCTGGTGATGACTCTAAATGTTGAAATAGCAGTAAAACCACATTCATTGATGAAATGACATAAGGGATGGACAGGAGGGATGGCAGTTTTACAGGGGGGATGATTTGGACCGTTTTTATTTCAGGGGGGATGCCATCAACTCCAGTACTGCATGAAGCTCATTTAGGTCTTCATCTAAAGTTACATTGCATAGGTGGAGTACTCTTGTCGGATTTATGTTAAAAGTTAAGTTAGTTTTCACTTTGTTTTTTAGGAAATCACTGAGGATATTCATTCTCAACCAGCATGGCTGCATATGCTGTATATGTATTTAAACAAAGTCAAACTATGTCCTGCCAGCTCACTCCCTCGTATGGTGGAGGCAGATGGACCATCCTCCCCAGACTTGTTCTGCTGTGGATCTTTTCCTCTTCTCTTCCTCCACTGCTCACCACCCTGTACATGCCCTGAACGAATTGAATTGAAGATTAATTTGAGTGTTTTGGTTTTTAAATGGCTTCATGTTGCTTTTTCTGAGTATAAACAGTTCAAAAAGCGTTTTGGGCTTCTTTTTCTTTTCTTTCATGTTGGTATGGCTGGAGGTGTTATAGGCAGAGCAAGTCACACTGTGAAGTAAATGTTGGTAAAAAAAAAAAAAGCAACCGAGAGCATTTTGTGGAACAAAGGAAGAAAATCATGCCATTGCTCCCTCTTTTAGTACGTACATTGCCGTTAATGTTATTACTCACTTCTCAGAAGCGTCCTGGAACAGTGGTGCAAATGATGATGACTTCTACTTTCAGATTGAAAAGCCGAGCTCAAGTATTGTTTCAATACTTTTTTGAACACCTGAGAGAGACGAGGTGAGAGACTCTGCGTACATTATTCTGCTGCATTCTGCATTTAAACAATAAGAGCGCAGCAGGGGATGTTGGGAACGGGTCCAGGAATCCAAACGAGGTGTTCAAAGAGGTACAATAAAAATACAGAAGAGACAAAGCGTAACCTAGGAAACAATGGGGCGCTTTTAAATCACAATCCATGTCAAATTAGTTAATTGGAGCACTTGCACAGAATGAAATAACGTTGAAATTACAAAATATGGATCCTTTGAAATAGGAGACTATTTACAAATTCCCATTGCCTTTCCTTTACTAATTTGTGATAATGTACTTTGATGCGTTAATGTGCATCTCTTTTGGCTAAGTGTCAAACTGCTGTGTCCCTTTGTCCCTGGTTGCTTTGTTTGGTCCTGTAAGACCAGGAACCTATTTATCATATTTAGAAAGGAGTGTCTGGCTTTAACACTCTCAAGCACGTCTATAGGAGGATCCAGACAGGGACATATATTTCCTGCACAAGATGACAGCTCAGCCGATGTCAGTTAACTGTCGGAGAGTACGATTTATGTCATTCTTATGCAGTGTGTGTGTGACCGTTGAATTCTGGAGGACACTGGGACCTTCAGGTGTTGAAGGAGGGATTTGAGGGTGGGTGTGATGAGCTCATGTTTGCACATTCTCATCAGGATCCTGCCAGCGCTGCTCTGTATCTGCTGGAGCTTTTGAACACTCTTGCCAGGAATCCCGATGAGAAGTGCGTTACAGCAGTCCAGTCGGGAAGAGACAAAGGCGTGGAAGAGCTTTTCAGATAGGATGAGGGTGGGGCGGGGTTTGGCAGTGTTTACAGGGTGCATTGTTTATGCACCAATCAGTTCCTCACTTGAACAATTTTCTCTGCCCACCAAACTGTGGTACTTTTAAACCAAAGTGATGGCCATTAGCTGCAGAGGAGCAGATTTCCTTTTCTCTTTTTTTTTATCTGCTTGGCAACGTAAACCTAATCCAAAAGCGCTTGTTAGCTGTAAGCTGCTCTCAGAAATGCCCAAACCAAGACTTTTCCACTGGCTCACACTCAGATTTACATCCTGTCCTTGTGGGCCACTAGCTCACATGGAAAAATGCATTTATTTTCCCTGTATTGTATGGTAAACACTGTGGGCTTCTTACATAACTTAATCACTTGCTCAGTGGCTTTGTCAAGGCAGGAGGCGACACAAAAACAGGCGAGGCTGTAAGATTAGAGAATAAAGGAAAGACTGGAGAACGTGGAGGAGCAAGAGCCAATGAGAAACGTGTAAATGATCAGGATCTGGATGACTGGCAGTCAAACAATATACCCGAAGAGCCTGTTAATGGGGGGGGGGGGGGCACTCATGATTATCCCCAGTTACAGAAAAAGCTTGTAATTTAGGGGGCGCTCACAAGGTAGTCCTCATTGAATGGGGATAAAAGGGCGTGTTGTGCCACAGCGTGTTAGCTTGGCTGTCTAGTTATCGAAGGGTTATTAATAATTGTATTAATAATTATTAATAATTAATAAAGTTGACTATTTATCAAATTGAATGATCAAAAATGATAAAAAGATCCTCGGGCACCACCCTGTTCCTTAAGCAGGGAAATGATAACTTAACAGCAGAAAATCAGTCTCAGATGATTAAGGTTTAAGTATAGTATAATATCATTGAAGGAGTGAGATTTGAGCACTGGCTCTGCTCAAACAATCAGTTTGTGACCGAAACTTGCATGAAACAACAGAAACCACTCATTAAAAATCCATCAGAATTTATTTACATACGGGTATCAAAGCAGATGTAATTAAATACCCAAATAAATCCTGATGGCACACTACATCATTATAAAACCATTAATTAAGAAAAACAACAATCAATAAAAATGAAATGAAAGTTAAATGCATGGGATGTAAAAGAAATCAAATGCAATAATAAACATGATATCAACGAACATCTACGGTTTAAAACATTGTGGCTGCACAAAGATGGCTGCGGTGTTTAAAGACGGCAGGACTCTGTGGTATTAAATAATTATTTACACATGGATTTAGGTGAAAAAAGGTGAAAACACTGTATTGATCATTTATCAGAACTAAAATCCAACAATTTCCATGTGTTCTTTTTCCATGGGGGTGGCACTTTAGAGCCTAAATTGTAATATAACGACGAAATAGCATATTGCTAATGTATATGCTACTGACTGGGCATTTAATATTTACAGCAGATTACATCAGGATCAAAAGAGAAGGGGGGGCAAGATCAGTCACATGGGAAATAGTTCATTTTATCGAATTAAATCAGGCATGGAAAGAGCCTTTCCACGGACCAACTCCACCGATGAAAGGTGTAACGTGATTTGTGATATGTGACGGAGTATATGATGTCATGGACATTTGAAAAGGTCCTTTTTAAAAAGTGAAACAAATATAGAAGATATCATATCTGAACCATATCACTTGTTCAACCCCTTAAAAAGAAAACCCACCAAAGATTGAAAATAAAGGTCTGCTTTATCTAGTGCAAACTTTTATTTCTTGGGGTATATCTCCTTTGATCATCATTCCATGTCATGATCACCCTCTCGGCAACCAGATCTACAGAGAAGGAAAGTTTTCCCTCTTAGAAATCTGACGTTTAAAAAGAAAGAAATTACATTATACGCCTAAAGCATACTAATTTTGCTGAAATATAGTGCAAACAGTTGTAGGCTACTTAATTGTGTGTGCGGCGAGGTAATTGCACGTGGTAATTCAGATGCATTGCTGTGACATTGATCCACCAGAGCATCTGAGGCTCTACGTGATGTCCCCCTGCAGAAAACATCCTTTTGTTAAGAGACATTTTGCCTGCACAATAGTCACTTTTTCAAAAATTAAGAATAAAAAGCATAAAATAATCAAAAGCTTACTGGATCAAACATAAAATAGAGCTATGAAGGGGTGAGGGAACTGTCTGGATCTGGCTTTACATGCCTAATTAGTTTATTAATTTATTTTCATTCAATTTTGTCCTCTATGGATCTTCTGCAAATTCTTTTATTCACATATTCATTATTCGTTCCACTCCATACACACTCCACCGACTGTTGAAAATTTCTGCCTTTGTGCTCCAAATCTATACTCATGGTGCTGTTTTGTTGTTGTGGTTTTTCTTCATCTTTCATCGGCAATCAATGCGGAACCTTAAGAGGCACAGAGGTACAGCTTTGTCTTTTTGGGTTAAACCCCTCCTTTTCCAAAAGGGCTCTGGAGAAGGCAGTTCACACCTTTATTACCTTTAATGCACTTTATGTTGGCCTCAGTCAGACACCTCCAGCTTGTTCAGGAAGCTGCTGTCAGCTTTTTAACGATACCCCTGGGCAAGTTCACATTTCTCCACTCTTCGCTCTCGCCACTGGTTCCCCGTTCGTTTTAGGATTGATTTTAAGATTTTAACATCTGTTTTCAAGGCCAGCGGTGACCCGAATTATCTGGCCAAGGTTTTTAAAACCCTGTGACCCTGCCATCCAACCAACAGGTCTTAAATGTGGAAAGGTCAAGATACAAACAGTGGGGTGATGGTGCTTTTGCAATTGATGCTCCGAGATGTTGCAAAAAAGTAGTGATGTAACATTCTCCTTTTATGTTTGTTATTCATTTTTATTCATATTGCATCTATTATAACACATGTATTTTAACATCTTAATCTCTAGATTTTTGCAAAAATGCATTTGTGCAATTTTTTGATGTAAAGCCCTTTGGACACTCCTGGTGACTGAAAATAAATGTTGTTCACGTCCCAGGTCTCCTGTTGAAGCATTTCAGTAGCGTCTGTTTTGACAAAAAGCAGTATTCCAGACAGGAAGCAATGCCATAAAAACTTGACGTGCCGTTACTGCGATGGCCCCTTTCCCTACCAACTTTTATTTTGCAGTGTTGAAGATATTTCTTGATCAGCATGTTTTAGTCATTGGCTGACTGCTTTTTAGTTGAAAATGAAATGACGCTGTGGTGAAATGCTTCAGTGGCCGCTTTTCACATCCACTGATTTGATGGCCTTTTGCCCTGCGCTTCAGTCTCCTCCGAGTAAAAATGAAGCTGAGCTAATTAACGTCTTATTAAATTGGACATCTTCATTATCGTGACATGAGGCACGCTGATAAGCATTTTTGGCTTCACAGTTTTTTTATTTTGTTTTGTTTTGCTTTTCTATTAAATCATTATCTCCTTTAGCTAAACTCATTTTTCTCTGTTAGGTGGAAATGGAGGTGGAGATGACTTGATATCATAACTTCATTTGTCTACACACTAATGAGGATATGCCATGGTTAAACATTCAACTGTGTTTTCCATTCACTTGACTCAACTGTAAATAAACCAGCTGAAAGAAAATCTTTTACACCTATTACCTTTTATTTCTTGCCTGTAACCAGAAAGGCTAAGTTAGATTTTTAATTACTCCATTACTCTTTATTACAGCCATTGATTAGTATATACGGTAACATTAATCCAGTCTGTTGGCCTGTGAGAATGCTATTATAAACGTGTTGCTGCACTAGTAAACTCACTGTGGGACTATATCTGTTGGGAATCATGAAATAAGGTTGTGTGGGGCTGGTACCCCCCCCTCTTGTTGTTCTGCACTACACACGAGGGCCGCATGTATGGATATTATTCCTCCGTAAGTGTGCTGACAAATGTGTTTTTCCCAGTCTAATGAGGAGCACAGAGCTTACAGGTTATGGTCACTGAAAAAAGGGAAATCCTGTGAAAGGAAATGAGAGTTTTTTCAGGCAGGCAGTCACTGCCCTGGCTGTGCCTGTTAAGTTTACTCCTCTGAATGGTTCATTCCAATAACACCATCTGTTCTCTGACTTGGAAGTATGTGTTCTTAAATGCCTTTGGATGTCTCATTTACCACGCTCGCTGTTAGTCTCAAAATGTCAATTCCACCTGCACCCCGGCTTCCACTTGCGGACTCCGATTCTATGGAGGGGGGTTTGCTCAGCACCACTGTATTTCTATGTAAGCCTGATAAACGATGGCTGAACGGAGCCTAAACGCCAAAGCCAAGTATTTTGGAAACTTCACTGCGTGAGTGGTCCGACTGAAATAGGAATCCAGTAGAAAAGCTTACACTTTGATGAAGATAAAGACAGCATTTCCAGGACTCCTGGGTTGCCGGGACTGAAAAAACCCATTTTATACAAGGTTAGATGCAGAGGATGAGGATGATGACTCTAAAGAAGATGAAGCCCTCTTTGGGGAACTGATATCATTTTGGGATTGAAAAAGACTCTCCCTCATCATGAGAAAAGCAATAGATGATAGAGATGTATAATCTGTTATTTTTACCGGAGAAATGAAGGACCATTACACTGAGCTAATATCCCGGCAGAAGGCCATCACAGGGTGTGACAGGTCCACATAGGGAAGCAGTGATCGCCTGCACTCAGAATGATTGTGAAAGGTTGTCCTGAATTATTTAAACAGTTTATAATCATCATTGTGGAAGGCAATGGTCATAAGCTAACCTTTCATGAGTGCAAGACAGGGTTGAGAAGCTACAAAGGTGGTGGAAAATGTATGCCAAAGGAAACTATGGTGATGACATGCGACCAACCGCAACCGAAAAGGACCAGGAGGCACGATTATGTCTTAAGGAATATAAAGGATTGAAATGGTGATGGTTTTACCGGAGTACCAGCCGAAAGGACATCACCTGCAGACTGAAGGAGAGAGACATTGTGAAAGTAGTGGTTGATGCAGATAAGCACACTTTTGCAGTCAAAATGAGCAAATGCCAGATTCTGAAATTAAGGTTTATAGTTGAAACTGATTCCAATTCACAAATCATTATAGACATTATAACCCGAGAAACATTTTCTAGAGCTGGAGGGGAGGAGAAGTGAGGCTCTGTACGCTGAGTACGGCATCATGGATGCTGTAAATCCAGAAGGATCAACAGAATTTAAACAGTGAGCCACTGTCAACTTCAAACAAGGGCCCACTCATTTATAAAAGCAGTACCAAATTTGACATTAAAGTGTATGAAAGGCTTTATTCCTTAGATACTTTGATGATGAACAAAGTGATGTATCTCTATGATGATATGATACTCTTGAAATTCTTGGGCACTGCAACTGAAAGTGAATTAAGGTAGACGGTGCAGTAAAAGGAAAATCAAGGGCAAGACTAACAGATCTAACGAGCACCCAGAGAAAGTTCACCAAGAGCAGAAAGCCCAAAAGAGAAAAAAAACAGTTCTTAAAGATTTAGCTGACCCTTTAGATCCAGAAGTGAATAAGATGGATTTAAGTATCCTTTTACATTTACTGATGACTACTCAAATGTGATATTTATCTGCGTCCTGGGGGCTAACACTGACTCAAGGCTGCATTGCTGATTCACTTCCTTTCAGAAAGATAAAATACATCAGATTACAAATTTTCACTGAGATGTTTTAGTCATTGGTAAGGATGTCATAAAACATGACACGTCAGCACCTCATTCGCCCCATTAAAATTTGAAGGAAATTGGAGATTTTTTTTGAAATGCCAAGGTTCATGTTGAAAGTGACTTATATAAAAAAAGCAGTGGACATTTGCCGTGTTGACCTTTGCAGTAATTCGCAACACATATTAGCCTGTAGTACAAAGTCAGCAGGACAGAATCCAAATTATGCAAAAACTTAGAAAAAAAAGAGGAAAATAGACCTGTGGAGAAAAGAGAAGAAAATGTTGGTGTCAAAGAAGAGATGCAAACAGTTGATACTGCATCATAAACAAAAAGTTTAGACATGGAGAAGAAAGTCAGGGTACCCACTCCCCCCCAAAACTCCATCGCAAGGAGCATGAATGTGCAGTCAAAGACAACTATGCTACAAGCAATGACAGTGGCTACAGACTCATACGTAACATGCAAAGAAGCTTCAAAGGGCAATTACATTATCTTAGTCAGAGGAGCTTTCCACTGCTGTGGAGGAGGAAATGGTATCATATTGATTGAAAACAATATGAGAGTGGACAGCACAACAAGTCTTATTTTTTGATCTAACAAAGTTTGAGATAAAGGTCCTTGGACAGACTAAGAACCTTGGACAGTTTACAAATTTCCTTGACATCATACAAACCAAAGGTGAAGTCACAATGGATCAAAAGAGGATTATAACGAAAATATTTCAGAGATTTGATACGTCTGATCTTGAGGCAAGATGCATTCCATCTCAACAGAAACCAGACCCTATATACAGTGGGGAGAACAAGTATTTGATACACTGCCGATTTTGCAGGTTTTCCCACTTGAAAAGCATGTAGAAGTCTGTAATTTTTATCATAAGTACTCTTCAACTGTGAGTGATGGAATCTATAAAAAAAAATCCAGAAAATCACATTGTATGATTTTTAAGTAATTAATTTGCATTTTATTGCATGACATAGGTATTTGATACATCAGAAAAACAGAACTTAATATTTGGTACAGAAACCTTTGTTTGCAATTACAGAGATCAGACGTTTCCTGTAGTTCTTGACCAGGTTTGCACACACTGCAGCAGGGATTTTGGCCCACTCCTCCATACAGATCTTCTCCAGATCCTTCAGGTTTCGGGGCTGTCGCTGGGCCAATACGGACTTTCAGCTCCCTCCAAAGATTTTCTATTGGGTTCAGGTCTGGAGACTGGCTAGGCCACTCCAGGACCTTGAAATGCTTCTTACGGAGCCACTCCTTAAGTTGCCCTGGCTGTGTGTTTCGGGTCGTTGTCATGCTGGAAGACCCAGCCACGACCCATCTTCAATGCTCTTACTGAGGGAAGGAGGTTGTTGGCCAAGATCTCGCGATACATGGCCCCATCCATCCTCCCCTCAATACGGTGCAGTCGTCCTGTCCCCTTTGCAGAAAAGCATCCCCAAAGAATGATGTTTCCACCTCCATGCTTCACGGTTGGGATGGTGTTCTTGGGGTTGTACTCATCCTTCTTCCTCCAAACACGGCGAATGGAGTTTAGACCAAAAAGCTCTATTTTAGTCTCATCAGACCACATGACCTTCTCCCATTCCTCCTCTGGATCATCCAGATGGTCATTGGCAAACTTCAGACGGGCCTTGACATGCACTGGCTTGAGCAGGGGGACCTTGCGTGCGCTGCAGGATTTTAATCCATGACGGCGTAGTGTGTTACTAATGGTTTTCTTTGAGACTGTGGTCCCAGCTCTCTTCAGGTCATTGACCAGGTCCTGCCGTGTAGTTCTGGGCTGATCCCTCACCTTCCTCATGATCATTGATGCCCCACGAGGTGAGATTTTGCATGGAGCCCCAGACCGAGGGAGATTGACCGTCATCTTGAACTTCTTCCATTTTCTAATAATTGCGCCAACAGTTGTTGCCTTCTCACCAAGCTGCTTGCCTATTGTCCTGTAGCCCATCCCAGCCTTGTGCAGGTCTACAATTTTATCCCTGATGTCCTTACACAGCTCTCTGGTCTTGGCCATTGTGGAGAGGTTGGAGTTTGTTTGATTGAGTGTGTGGACAGGTGTCTTTTATACAGGTAACGAGTTCAAACAGGTGCAGTTAATACAGGTAATGAGTGGAGAACAGGAGGGCTTCTTAAAGAAGAACTAACAGGTCTGTGAGAGCCAGAAATTCTTACTGGTTGACAGGTGATCAAATACTTATGTCATGCACTAAAATGCAAATTAATTACTTAAAAATCATACAATGTGATTTTCTTTTTATAGATTCCATCACTCACAGTTGAAGAGTACCTATGATAAAAATTACAGACTTCTACATGCTTTTCAAGTGGGAAAACCTGCAAAATCGGCAGTGTATCAAATACTTGTTCTCCCCACTGTATGATGATGAACGTTGTACAACACAGTAACGACATACATAAGGTGTGAGCCTTGTTGTATGTAAGTGGATGTAGTATTGATTAAGTACAGATTGTAGTATTGATTTCCATTTACACTTAATATATGGCAACAGGTAGGCAGTTAAAAGCTGTATTGTAGAAACACTAAGAAATATGTTCTCTCTAAATAGATATTAACTAATGTTGCCATCACACAAGAAAAAAATTACCTTTTTACGAGGGCACCTCATCCCTATACATAGCTTGGCTTTTGGATTCGTTGCTGATAAAAGTCTGGACGCTCCTTTTCATCTTTTCATCATATACTGTATATATATATATCTATATACACAGTGGGGCAAAAAAGTATTTAATCAGACACCAGTTGATCCCACTTAAAAAGATAAGAGAGGCCTGTAATTTTCATCACAGGTATAGCTCAACTATGAGAGACAAAATGAAAACAAAAATCCAGAAAATCACATTGTCTGATTTTTAAAGAATGTATTTGCAAATTATAGTGGAAAAAAGTATTTGGTCAATAACAAAAGTTAATCTAAATACTTTGTTACATGTTACTTTGTTCGCAATGACAGAGGTCAAACGTTTTCTGTAAGTCTTCACAAGGTTTTCACACACTGTTGCTGGTATTTTGGCCCATTCCTCCATCAGATCTCCTCTAGAGCAGTGATGTTTTGGGGCTGTCGCTGGGCAACACGGACTTTCAACTCCCTCCAAAGATGTTCTATGGGGTTGAAATCTGGGGCCTCATTTATCAACCGTTCGTACGCACAGATATGTACGTAAGGTGTGCGTATGAACATTCCCACGCAAAGTATGGAATTTATCAACATGTACCTGTGCGTAGGAACGCGTGTAAATTCAAGCACAACTCCGACCATGCGTACACACAAAACCTAGTGGTAGAACAGTGAGACTACAAATAGAACCCATTAAAAGAGTCACAGTGTTCAGCGATCTCAAACTTCACACATGTTCCCCGTTTCCTCCAATTAATAAAAATTCTCCATTAGTAATTTAGACATTTTAAATAATTGGTGTGACAAGCTATAAAAGACAGCTTTGGCAGGACGACCTGAAAAGAAAATACAAGTACCATGGCTTATCTTGCACTGGAGGAGGATTTGGAGAACCGTGCGCTCCGAGGGAGCGCGTTTTCAAAGAGCGCGCTGATCTGTTCAGTGAGAGCACGGAGCGGCTTCTCAGCAGGTACTGCTTCCCCAAAAACATTCTGATGGATCTATGCCGTGATTTACAACCTATGTTGGAGCGAGAGACAAAACGCAACCCATCCCAGTGCACATCCAGCTCCTATCCACTCTGGGATTTTTGGCCACAAAACATTTTTGGAGACATATGCAGCATTTCACAGCCGACACTAAGCAGAATCATGCCGGCAGTGTTGGATGCAATAATTTCTCTGGCCCTAATTTACGCCCAGTTTCCATACACACATCACCAACAAGTCGAAATTAAACAAGGATTTCATGCCATCACCGGATTCCCAAACATAATTGGAGCTATAGATTGCACCCAATAAAAGCACCATCAAACAATGGATTCAGTTACGTCAACAGGAATGGATTTCCTTCAATCAATGCACAAATAATCTGCGATGCAACTATGTCTCTGTCAAATGTTGTTGCCCGGTGGCCTGGAGGAACGCACGACTCACTTATTCTGCAGAACAGCTCTGTTGGTGTTTGCACCTCCAAGCAGGAGCTGTTGACTCCAACCAAATCTTAATGTATATGGATAATCTTCCAAGAAATATATCAAACATGGTCAACATAATTATTTTACTAGCTAAATATCACATACATAAATGCAAATGGAATAACAGCAAACCCTCCATTGTACATCTGCAAAATGAATGTAAACTGTACTTAGCGTCTCTTAAACTGATGTGTGAAAAAAACGATATTGCCAAAAGCTTATATGAAACGATGTCTTTGTTTCTTAATTTTTATTAATACACTTCCCATAGCTTGTCAGTAAATGTATCTTTATTTTTGTGCTCTCAACCCCCCCAAATGTTGAGCTAGATGTGACTGGGATGGATTTGGTGCGTTTTGTCTGTCGCTCCAACATAGGTTGTAAATCACGGCATAGATCCATCAGAATGTTTTTGGGGAAGCGGTACCAAAGATCCTCTATACAGAAGATAGCGCATTACCGTTACTGCCAATGGTATGAAATGGTATACACTTCCTGTCTCCTAAGTGGGCGTGGTCGCCCCTCTGACCTCACTTCCTGTCTCCTAAGTGGGCGTGGCCGCCCCTCTCCCCACATCGTTTTGGAACATACAACACTAGATACAGTACAACTTTCTTCCAAAAAGACTTAAATAATAAAAATAACAGTATTATTAAGCAAAGAAGCAAGTTTTATTTAAGTTTTAAACTTCATTTTATCCGATGGGAAAACGATGAGAGCCAAATCTCGCGAGAGTGCGTTGCTCAGACAGAGACAGGTCTCAAACAAAGTTCATTTTCTCATAATCTGTGGGTCTGAAAATTGCCATTTTGGTGTCAGAATGTTCAGAAGGTTTGTGGCTTTTGAAAAATGGGTCCCATATTTACTTAGGTTACTATGGGGCGAAGGAATTGGTAATAATCTGTGCTCACGTTCACTTTTCCCATAGGACTCAATAGACTCAGGACCTGCTTCCGGTCTCCTAAAGGGGCGTGGCAGTCACGTGACACAGATACAGGAAACCGAACCGTAGTGGGCTGTCTCGTTTATTGAATGTCTCTGGCGGTACCTGCTGAGAAGCCGCTCCGTGCTCTCACTGAACAGATCAGCGCGCTCTTTGAAAACGCGCTCCCTTGGAGCGCACGGTTCTCCAAATCCTCCTCCAGTGCAAGATAAGCCATGGTACTTGTATTTTCTTTTCAGCTCGCCCTGCCAAAGCTGTCTTTTATAGCTTGTCACACCAATTATTCAAAATGTCTAAATTACTCATGGAGAATTTTTATTAATTGAGGAAACGGGGAACATGTGTGAAGTTTGAGATCGCTGAACACTGTGACTCTTTTAATGGGTTCTATTTGTAGTTTCACTGTTCTACCACTAGGTTTCGTGTGTACGCATGGTCGGAGTTGTGCTTGAATTTACACGCGTTCCTACGCACAGGTACATGTTGATAAATTCCATACTTTGCGTGGGAATGTTCTTACGCACACTTTACGCACATATCTGTGCGTACGAACGGTTGATAAATGAGGCCCCAGGACCTTGAAATGTTTCTTACGAAGCCTCTCCTTCGTTGCCCGGGCGATGTGTTTGGGATCTTTGTCCTGCTGAAAGACCCAGCCACGTTTCATCTTCAATGCCCTGCTGATGGAAGGAGGTTTTCACTCAAAATCTCACCATACATGGCCCCATTCATTCTTTCCCTTACACGGATCAGTCGTCCTGGTTCCTTTGAGGAAAAACATCCCCAAAGCATGATGTTTCCACCCCCGTGCTTCACAGGAGGGATGGTGTTCTGGATGAAACTCAGCTTTCTTTCTCCTCCAAACATGACAAGTTGTGTTTCTACCAAAAAGTTCTATTTTGGTTTCATCTGACCGTATAACATTCTCCCAATCCTCTTCTGCATCATCCAAATGCTCTCTAGCAAACTTCAGACGGGCCTGGACATGTACTAGCTTCAGCAGGGGGACATGTCTGGCACTGCAGGATCTGAGTCCCTGGCGGCGTAGTGTGTTACTGATGGTTCCTTTGTTACTTTGGTCCCAGCTCTCTGCAGGTCACTCACTAGGTCCCCATGTGGTTCTGGGATTTTTACTCACCGTTCTGGTGATCATTTTTACCCCACGGGGTGAGATCTTGTTGGAGCCCCAGATGGAGGGAGATTATCAGTGTCTTGTATGTCTTCCATTTTCTAATACTTGCTCCCACAGTTGATTTCTTCACACCAAGCTGCTTACCTATTGGAGATTCAGTCTTCCCAGCCTGGTGCAGGTCTACAATTTTGTTTCTCACGTCCTTTGACAGCTCTTTGGTCTTGGCCATAGTGGAGTTTGGAGTGAGACTGTTTGAGGTTGTGGACAGGTGTCTTTTATACTGATAACCAGTTAAAACAGGTGCCATTAATACAGGGAACGAGTGGAGGACAGAGGAGCCTCTTAAAGAAGAAGTTACAGCTCTGTGAAAGAAATCTTGCTTATTTGTAGGTGACCATATACTTATTTTACCGAAGAATTTACCAATTGATTCAGTAAAAATCCTACAATGTGATTTCCTGGATTCTTTCCCCCCATTCTGTCTCTCATAGTTGAAGTGAACCTATGATGAAAATTACAGGCCTCTCTCATCTTTTTAAGTGGGAGAACTTGCACAATTGGTAACTAAATACTTTTTTGCCCCACTGTATATATATATGTTAGAATAATTGTACTCCCCCGGCCCGGGGCCCAATGGGGCCCGGGCTGCATTGGGCAGATTTTTTTTTTTTTTTTGTGGCACCACTTGGTTCATATTAGGTATTAAGCATTGTATAATATGTTGTGCTGAGATTTTCACACTCACAGTTAACATTTAAACAAAAATTGAAAGTGAATCTCCAAATGTATTTTGGGTAAAATCGTTCGTCATCAACAGCCGTCTATCAACGTCATCATCGATCACTTGTCAACAGAGCAGTAATCCTACAGCCTAAACATGAGCAGGAGTTATAAACAGAAAAGTGGAGCGATAAAACGCAAAGAAAAAGAAAAAAGGGAGCAAGAAAAAGCCAAATTGCCCAAGCTAGATGCATATTTTGTTGGCCCTAATCCTCCTCCTGTGGGAGATGAAGCCGACGTTGTTAGCAGCGATTCATCCCCGTGCGAGTTCGGGGAGCGCAAGGCTCGCCGAGTACCTTCAAGTAGTAGTGAGTAGGCCACAATACTTCAGATTGAATTTGAACTTTTTTGTGAATTTATGGGCCGCCGGGCCAATTTTACTACACTACTGTCATTAGTGGAAGTGAATGTCAGATGGTGATTTCAGAACTATCTGGTGGCTATCCGTGCTGCTGAACTCCTACAAATGCCTTGAATTTGTGTCTGAAATGTATTCTTTTTATTAGGCTATGTTCTTGTTGTTCTTGTGGTTTGTTGGACTTTGTCATGTTATATCATTATATGAAGTGGGTTTCTGTGGTGCTGATAAATACAATCAAACGCTTTGGATTGTGTGTCAAATAGCGTGGCTTCAAGTGGCTGCTGGCCTGTGTGAGATGAATAACTGGATAGATGTATAAAGTCCGAAAAATATAATTTATTAAAAAAAGGTCAACAAAACAGGTTTCAAAATTCAAATGACCCTTTGTAGAAATTAAATCTTAAATATTTCACCTTCACCCTAAAGTGTGTTCCTGCAGCTAGAGACAACAGGTTCACGCACCTGAGTCCTAGCTGCGGACATTAAATTATATGTTACCCTGCTGCAAGTAAACATAATTATTCCAAAAAATGTTATTATTTTAACAAGTTTGAGAATTATCTTTCACAATATGTAATAGGCTATGTTCTGCTCTTACATCTGGTAATGCTTGTAAGCCCCGTTGTTGGGCATGTGTAGGCTAGGATAATGAGACGGGTATTTTTGCAGCCTGCAAAGGGCCCGGTCATATGCCCCGCCCCCTGGCCCGGCTCTGATATGTTCCGCTACTGAATTGAACATAAAGTAATCTCATCTTTACTCCAATTGCCTTTACATATAAACTAAGCTTGTTTGGTGTGTATGAACGACTAAAATTTGCAGAGTTTGTTTTGTAGAGAGAAGTCAGATAGCGCGACGGAAGTCATCAAAGTCATCAAAGAGCTATCTGTGCAAAACAAGAACTGCTCCCCCGGTTGAAGATACACCGTGCTGCTTCAAGGCCAAGGACGAGCAACATACATCAAATTGAAGATCATGAGTTGTGTAAACGTGAAGAGTTGCAGCTGTGTTTTCCCTCTCCCTTAGAGCTGCAACTCATATTGTAACTAAGGACCACCCTAAGGAAATAAAGAGAGAGGGGTCTGCAGAGTGGTAGGAGATTGTAACTGAACGCATCTCTGTCCGTTCTACTTATAGATATAATAGATACAATATAGATGGTTTACGTGTGTATTAACTTCAGTTCTCAGGAGGGAGCTGATGCTTGATGTTAAGCTGCCTGTCTACTCCTTGTACAAGCAGTACTTGAGTTGAGGGGGGATGAGGGGGGATGGCATCCCCCCCTGAAATAAAAATGGTCAAAATCATCCCCCCTGTAAAACTGTCATCCCCCCTTTCCTTGTCATTTCATCAATGAATGTGGTATTAATGCTATTTCAACATTTACAGTCATCACCAGAAAAATAACACCCGAAAAATAACTTATTTGACCATTTTTACCAGTTTCAAGCAGTGGTGTAAAGTAACGAAGTACAAGTAATTCGTTATTGTACTTAAGTAAGATTTTTGAGAATTTGTACTTTTATTGATACTTTCATTTTTCTGTACTTTTACTTTTACTTCGTTACATTTTCAAGGAAAAAATCGTACTTTTAATCCGCTATATTTAAAATTGGACACGTCGTTACTCGCTACAAATTAAAGAACAGCACAGCGGGGTCTGATTTATGGTTCCGCGTTACACCGGCGCAGAGCGACGGCGTAGGGTACGCGGCGACGCGCACCTACGCCGTAGCCTACGGCGTAGGGTGTGCGAGAAGGAGCCGCAGCTCCCGGGAGAGTTGCGGCGCAGAGGCGGGCCGGAAGGCCGGAGGAACCGCCGTCGCGTCGAGTACCGATGAGGACTGAAGCCTGAATTATGGTTCTGCGTTAAATCGACGCAGAGCCTCGCCGTAGGGTACCGGCGTTGGTGTAACGCGGAACCATAAATCAACCTTGAGCGGCAGCCGACGCGTGTCCATCATGGATGTATTATATAACGGTGTCCATGCGCACCATTCTTTGATTCCACCCCTTCTAAGGTGGTTTTGGCATTTAAAAGTTCAAAAGTCTCATCCTTTATCAGCTGGGGTTGCTTAATGTTGTCACTGCATACTACAGGCTGGGGGTAGACCTGTCAGCGGGGCCAATGGGGTACAGCAGCAGTGATGAGCAAAGGGAGAAATTAAAATGGGGTAATAAACGCTAAAGGGGTCAGAATAATATCACCATTATTTAGAGTTGTAAGCAAATTCTTGGATTCTTCATTTCTTTGCAATCCTTTTGAAAATAATTTTGTACTTTGAATTTTGTACTCTGTACTTTGTACTTTGTACTTTGTACTTTTTACTTTTGTACTTACGCTAAGTACATTTTACACCATGTACTTTTGGTACTTTATTATATTTAAGTTGAGGTACTTTTATACTTTTACTTAAGTAATTTTCTTAATGGGTACTTTTTACTTTTACTTAAGTAATTTTCAAGCAGAAAATTTGTACTTTTACTTAAGTACAATATTTTTGTACTTTTTCCACCTCTGGTTTCAAGTAAATTTTCACTTGAAATAAGTAGAAAAATCTGCCAGTGGGACAAGATTTATCTTCTCATTACAAGCAAAATAATCTTGTTCCACTGGCAGATTTTTCTACTTATTTCAATTGAAAATCTACTTGAAACAGGTGAAAATTGTTTGTTTTTTTTGCCAGTGATGAGTCTTGTTTTAAGTGTAATGAGATTTCATTACTAAAATGAGACATTTTAACTAGAAATAAGACAAATATTCTTGTTAAGATTTTGAGTTTTTGCAGGGATCCATTTTACTATATCCTGTGAAGGACAGAGTCATATTGATAAGTTCAGAAAACTGTTTTTTATTGTTGTGTTTTGATGTACTTGATGTAATCCCAGTGGGTATTTAAAGCTTACAGAAGGCTGCATTTAACTGCTGCTATGTCAGTCAGTGCTATTATTTGTAATATATTATATTATTTGTAATCAACACAAATTATCTGTCCCCATATGATAAAATCCACCATCCCCCCGGATTTTTTTTTACGACTCGAGTACTGTGTACAAGTAATAAAATTGTGGAATCTAACCTCTCACTATCTTGTGTCTTCATTCATGCCCATGCATAGTTAGAATGCAGGAACAGATTTTTCCAACAGTCTACCTTTCAAATAACTTCATAAGCTTCAAACAGTCCATGATTCAGCAGTTTGAGTCATCAGCAAAACCGTTGCATTTCACCATATCACCCCAGTCCTACAGCAAAGTCTGCACACTGGGTCCCAATTAAATTAAGAATGAAATTCAAAATCCTCCTGCACACATTCAAGGCCAATCCACTATCTCAAGTCTGCTCATCTGCCAGATGTCCTTTGCACTGCCATTCCCTCCCGCTCCTTCAGGTCAACCTTGAGGCTGGGCACACAAAGAGTCTGCCCTTTATGCTGGAAACTGAAACAGTGTCAACATGTCACAAAAGTGTCAGTATTTGAACAATTATAGCAGAAATATTGATCTGAGACCAGTCCAGAGTCAGGGACACAATCCAGAGCTCGGTCTAGGGCCTGGTTTAAGGTATTGGTCAGTAAAAGGTAGGGGTGTAACAATATATCGTGCCACGAAATTTCGCGATACAAAAACGTCACAATACGTGTCGTGGAGGTGACAAACTGTATCGCGATATTGGGTTATTAATATGAATCTATTGTGTCGACTAGAAACGCCCATCCGACCGCGCGTGCCGACTGTGGCTCGACCCGCGGACCAAAATCTGACTCCGCTCAGAAGAAACTAGTACCGTTTTGGTCCCGATCACGGGACTCTTGCAGGGTTTTGAGCTCTCAACTTTTACTTATGTAAGGCTGGTGTAGACTAGAGTTAAGCCTTACCTTATTAAATTAAACCTTTTTAGTAGGATAAACACGGGGACAACTTCTGCTGAGTTCCAGTGTACTTTAATGTCCCTCAACAGTGTAGGATTTTAGAACATCAACACAGCAGCTAGTGCCGTACTGTGGCGTATCACTCCGCCCAATCTAAAACAGACTAATCACTACAGATAAACTGACTAGTGTCATTATAGTCCCTGATTTACATCAGAATATAAAGAATATATTTATAAAATAATGAACCCTGAATTACCAAAATAATCTTCTTAACTAAAATAAATCTCCTCTTGAAAAGAAAAAAGTCAAATCATACATGAGAGAAACTTTTACTTTTACTTGTATGAAACTGAAAATGCATAATGCAAACCTGACATTTACTTTTAGTTCAGTTTGTGGAAAATGGTTGGCCTGGCTTTCTCTTTAAAACTTAAACAGATATAAAGCATTACAAACTGTAACAATAGGGCAAATGCACAGCATTGTTTTGTATTTTGTGTCCTTCAAATAAAAGACCATTTTTTTCCAGTCATATGTTCCTCATTCAAGGTTGTTAAAAAAATACTGCTATAATATCGTATCGTATCGTTATTGTGACCTCAATATCGTGTATCGTACCGTATCGTGAGATTAGTGTATCGTTACACCCCTAGTAAAAGGTGGAACTGAACCTATACGTTTTTGCACTATGGACCAACGTAGGCAGGGTATGTTTTTATTTGAGACTGGGTTGATTATTAACCATTATTAACCATGGGTATAATCTTAAATATTTTCTTCCTAATCACACCAAAACTGTTAACTTCTCCTCAATATTGATACCTGAACAAAACTTGTGTCAAAACCAGTAAAGTAAATTTTCAGCATTCTGGACATTACACACATGGACAAATCTGCTGGTACATTGTCCAGGACATTTTCATGACCAAAAAGCGGTAGTATGGATGTGGAATTGTTCTACAGCTTCAGTATTCTGATGCTCGTCTGAAAAGCACACTGTTGCCGATTTAGGTGAACAATTCTGCTCTACAATTCTCTATTTACAAAGAAATACTGGATAAAGTAAGCAAAGAAAAAATTCTGGAATGCATCGTTGTACGTACATGTTTAATGCAATGCCATGACAGACAAACTGCCAAGCGAAGGAGAAGAATAAAAAAAGTACTGCAGTTGTTTTCAAACACACATATTGATTTTGCCAAAATGGAGTACATAATATGCAGTATGCGAAAAATATTGCACAATCGGCATTATGCAAAAAGTGCCCTGATTGTTACTTCCCAAACCTCCAGTGTACAACTGAGCAGGTTACCACATATATTTTAGCCCATAATGCAATTGATCAGCAGAATATCAGCAAATCCTGGTTCCCCTCGAACCTGGTTCCCCTATAAACTTCCAAACACTAAATACTGACAAAATAGAAATCCTTCAGTATTTGGAGATGCCACTTCAGAGATCAGGACCTTGAGGATGGGCAAACACGACAGGTTCAAGTGAAGGCCCTGAGTCAGGGATTATTGGGTCTTATTCTGGGATAGGACTAGATATTGATTAGGCACAAGGAGTGGAGCAATACCTGGGTCATTGTTGGCGATTGGGAGGCAAGTATTTTCTGATAGTATTTTTTTTTCTAATACTGATTCAGTAGTTTTCCGGTATGATATTTTAGTTCTGTCAGTTTCGAGTTCTTTCAGTAACTAATGTTTTTTAAGCCTATCAACAAATTTGTCTAGAGGTTCAAGACATGATTGATACAAAACACTAATTTATTTTTGAAGTTTTTTTGAAGAAGCTGCTTTCAGATTTAAGTTATTGCAGAGAACATTCTGGCTTTGTTTCATTTTCGTTAAAATGTTTATACTGCAATATCTTTTTTTTTTGTTTGTTTGTTTTGTATTTTGGAAAAACCTATTAAATGCTCTTTAATATGTTGTTTCCAACTTGGTGAATAACTGGACTGAAACTGAGTGTCTAAGTTACCAAGAATGAGATTTGAGAGAGGGTCACAACATACATGAGGTGACAATGAAATACAGGAAGCATAATGATTTTAAGGCATAAACGAAGATTCATTCTTACCAACAACATCTTTAAGGTCAGTGTTAATCTTTTTTGAGCGGAACAGTCTGTACATTTAGTCAGGCCAAGGCTGTATTTAGTCTTAAAGTCTGTTTTGTTTTTTTACTTGCAAGGATGACTCCGCCCACGAACAGTCCCTCTGAAAAACAGAAGCGCGCAAAAGCAGATAAGTCCCATACAGAGTCATCCTGCAGGGAAACAGCTTAAATCCACTTCTCACCAGCCGTCCAGTAAAAGGTGGGACATCAGCCTCAAGAGTTTCTGTAAGTTTATCAACTCTCTTCATGTTAAAACTGATATAAATTCTCTCATGAATGCGATGCTTCAAACATTTTCATACTGAACTGAGTTTAGAAAAATTAAATTATGAACTTCCTTATAGTAGGCTTTTGATGTGATTCATCCTGTGGTCATTTTTGGAGTATTTTTTTTCCCCCCCATACAGTATTTAGATATATTGCAGCATATTTCAACCGTTGAAATTATTGTTTGAAATTCTCATAAAATCTATAGCTGATTTTTATGTGATATTTGCACTGTTTTTAACTCTGGTGTAGATTATCAATCATACCTGGCATGGTAACTCTCACAAAGGTCCGAAACAAAGCAGCTGAGCTGAATGTGCGTTTCTTTTGTGCGGATTTTGTGCGGATGTGCATGATTTCGAGTCTTGAGTTTAAATGCAAGATGCAAGATGCAAGATGCAAAACGCCGACCATCACCGGTTCCCATGGGTGATATGTGGTCATGCCAGCAGCTCCTCTCACATGACTGTCAACCCGGAGCACAATGTTTTCAACCGCTTTGCAGCAAATGACGGCATCCGCTATTACACGGTGTTTTTGAGATAAAAGCTAAATGTTATGGGAAATAATGTCAGTGTGAATGAACAAAACAGTCATAGTGAGTAAAGATGAACTGTATTTACTTAAAAAATGCATAATTACAATATATGAGAATAATACAGTAAATTATATATATATATATATATATATATATATATATATATATATATATATATATATATATATATATGTGTGTGTGTGTGTGTGTGTGTGTGTGTGTGTGCGTGCGCGTGCGTGCGTGCGTGCGTGCGTGCGTGCGTGCGTGCGTGTGTGTGTGTGTGTGTGTAAACCAGGACTTTTCATTTTATCACTTTGTCGATGAAATTGTAAAATAGCAATTATACATGATTTTTGGTAAGTGATATTGCCAGTTGGGATAGACCTACTATTAGTTTAAAGTGGAATGAGTCTGTGGAAACCAGGAGTTTTTATTTCATAACTTTGTCAAAATAGTGATAATATAGCATTTATACATGATTTGTATTGCACTTTATTTTGAAATACCACATTAGATTTGGTTGAAACTTGGTGATTGGCACTCCCAGATGGTATACTATAAGTTTGAAAAGGAATGAGTCTGTGGAAACCTGAACATTTTATTTTAATAACTAGCTTTCATCTTATGTCAATGCCAATTATTTTTTAACAGAGCATTTGTCTAGGATTTATTGTGAATTTTACTTTGAAAAACATCTAATTCAGCGGCTATTGTAAAGACATTGGGCCTCCTTTTTGTCTTTTATTCATATGACACCCATATAAACAAACAGATATATAATTTACTATATAATAATATAGTAAATATAATTCCGCATAACATTTGGCTTTTATTTTGTAAATGGCATATAATAGCAGCAACTGTAATTTCGATAGTAAAGCAGCACAAAAATCTTTAAGAGGGCTGGCCTGACAATCGTCTGAGAAGAGAGTGCTGATGGCTCTCTTAAAAGCGCTGTTAACGTTGTTGTACCTGTTTTCAGTCAAGGTGCGTCAATACCTGGCTGAAGGAAAGACTGCACCTGTTTTTTCTTAGGCATTTGAAAGAGAAACCGTTTTCATGGTGAGGGATGTGAGGGAGTAGATAAGATATCAGGCAAACTTTCAGAAACGACATGCGTCTGTGTCAAAGATAACCGCAATGCAAATCCTTCTGTAAGATGTATGCAAATAGAAATGTACTTTATATACACAGCACTTTACAAGAACCTTTCGGTGTACCAAAGTCCTTTACAGCAGGTAATAAATAAAAAGGAGGATGAGTAGCCTAAAAACCATCAAAACAATGAAAGAACAATGAAAAACAATAAAATAAAACAAAATCTAATGAGATAAAATAACATAACAGGCATGGTAGTTAACAGACATGGATTTATAGAGTGAGAAGACTTGACTTTTAGGGACACTGAGTTTATAGGTGTAATTTTGGGTTTCTATTATCAGTGTTTTGTTTTTAGTTTAGTTTTTAATCACAAACATGAGGTCTTGAACTCCTGGGAGGGATATGTTCACAGGTGATGGTACAGTATTAACCAGAGTCTCAAAATCAAATGCACCCTTTTGTCAGTAAAAGCTTCCAGTTTAATAAGTTACAGCCAGTTTGTTGTTGACAATTAACGTTTAAAAGTTCCCCTCAAATGATATTGGCCGGGTTTCCCAGATCAGTTAAGTAGTTCTTAACAGCGAAAGACTTCTTTCAAACCTTCTTAAGGAGCCTGTGAAAGAAAATCGCGTTTCCCAGAGTTGCTCTTAGGTTAAGTATCTCTTTCATTAAGAAGGAAATGAAAGATGCTGCTGACCCAGTCTTTACAACCATCTTAGTGAACAAAGACTCACAGATCCAGCCGCGTCAGGCAAATCAATATCACACCAAGCAATGAGATATTAAAACAATGCACCCCGCACAAATTTTTTATCTATTTTATACTTTAGATTTATATTGTTTAGCATTTATTGGTGACAGCAAAGGGGGAAAAAAAAAGAAAAATAAGGAATAACAAGTGTGTTCCTGTATATGCTTTATGCATTACGCACAAATAAAACGATCATCATGAATATCATTTATTTGATAATTTGGCTGCTATACAGCATGTTCTCGCTGCAAATCAACCGCGTCGCCGTGCGCGAAGCAGAACGGTTTTTATGAACGCATTCGTGCGTCAGCACTTCAGTCCCCTGGACGTGCTGTCGGACCGGGCTGTCCAGGCAGCCGTGACACCGATCCTCCTGCCGTGCGCGAGCCCGAGCGCACCTATGTGATGACAGGGAAGCAGCAGCTGAAGAACAGGAGCCTTTGATGAATCATTCATTACAGTCTCAAATATAATCAATGGTGTCGGTTTGTATTAAAGAATATTTTTGCCCAGAAGAAAAAAGAGCGAAGACAACGACCCATAACTATTTTCTTCTCTTGAAAAAACCCACCTGCACCGCGGGGTTTAGGATAAAAAGACGCTACAGAGTCGGGATGCAGCATCATTCAGAAGAGGAGGAATACGTGCGAGGCGGTGCTGATCTCTGCAATTAGAATCTATAATTGTAAAAAGAATTTCACTTATCACGGGTTCTTTTTGGAACATAACCCCTGCGAAAAACCAGGGATTGCTGTAATTCCACGTTGTGATTTGCGAAACTCGCCTTCTCTTGGCTCATGTTTTTGAACACACACACACGCCCACCACGTTTCCTCCCGGTCTCTGCGTGTGGGGAAAAAAAGCCTCACTGTAGCCAGAAATAACGGAGTAACGCACCGTTTGGATGAAAAAGGGTCATTGAATTATATTTATCATCTTAATTTTTCATTATAACGCACAGGCAGCAGGGAATTAGTGCGTTAGGCAGCAGTGCTGCGTGTGAAAATGCGCTGATAGTGATCGGTGATCGATTTGCCTGGCATCGATTGATTTAGTTTCAGAACCGGACAGCTCCTCCAAAGAGCTTCTGAAAGAGCGAAACTAAAGAACTGTGTTAAGAAGTCATCTGGGAAACACCCGTATCTTAGGGTTCTCTCTTAAGTGAAACCTTCTTTGAACCTCTCTTAAGTCCTTAAGAGAGGTCGGATCTGGGAAACCCGGCCATTGTATCATGTTCAATCTCAGATGTGTAATTCCTCTCCACTTCTGTTCCAGGTCTGGAGTCACTCACCTCAACCTAAATGGAAGGGACAAGGTTGTCCAGAATGATAGCGTTCTTCATTGCACTTGTTTACTTTACCTTCATTGCCTCCTTCTTAGTAAACTTAGTCAAATGGAAAACACCCAGAACGAGCATGCCTGCCCCGAAGCCACATGGAAGTTCTTGCCCAATCCTGATCTCTGATCAGACCATCACTCCACTGAATAACACCAAGCACTTACTGGTGTCGGCTTACATGGACCAGAGAAAGAAAGAGTTCGACATACGCATCATTGGCATATTTAAACGAGACTCCATCCAACCTCTTCACTGCCTTTTCTGCTGTGTTAGCAGTTTGAGTGAAACTACTCCAGCCACGGTTTTACCCCACTCGGACCACTTTGGTTTCCCCTTCGGTGCTACGGATGTCGTGTGTCGGATTCCTCCGAAGTGCGACGACGCGACACATGTCACTCTTGTGACTGAAGCCAAAGTGGAGGAGCGATTCAACCATATTTGGCTTCCAATAAGAAACAAAAAGGAAGAGAGAAGGTTCAACTTCACTGTCTGCATCTCCAGCCTGTTTGGAAACTACAGCAATGTCCTTCAGTATGCACAAACTCTGGAGATGTACAGGTCAGCAGCAGCAACACCTGAAAGGGTTCAAAATGGACAAAATCCACTTCTCTTTGATTATATTCTTTCTAAATGGCATTTCGATTGTAGTATTTTTGCAGTGCAAATGTGGAAAACACTTCTTTCTTTTTAATTAAGGGTTGTTAAAACGACGTTTTGTCCCAGGTTACTTGGTGTGGACAGGGTGGTGATCTACAACACCAGCTGCAGCGCGGACCTTGACCGCCTTTTGCAGAGTTACAGCAAAGAAGGTTTTGTGGAAATAGTTCCTTGGCCCATCGACAAGCACCTGAAGCCATCTCGTGGCTGGAAGTTCCCCGAACATGGAGGGGACCTGCATTACTTTGGCCAGCTCGTAAAGCTTAACGAATGCATCTACAGATCCATGGAGCGCTCACGCTATGTCCTGTTGAACGACATAGACGAGATCATAACGCCATACCAGCACGATAACTTGATATCTCTGATGAGGAACCTGGAAAAATCACATAAAAATGTGAGTTATACCTAAGCTGCACTTTTTTATGAATAAATGTCATTCATCCTCCAACTTTCCAATCATATCCCCATCCTGCAGGTTGGAGTGTTCCTCATTGAGAACCACATCTTTCCCACAGAGCACATTGAGCCAAGTCACAGGTTTCACCTTCGTCAGTGGGCTAGAATTCCCACTGTTAATATCCTGGAGCACATCCACAGGGAAGACCCTGACAGACATGTGTACCATCCATACAAGATGATAGTTCAGCCAAGGTAGGGCGAAGAGCTCCTCACTCAGGTCTAACTTTAACTAGGTTCCCCTCTTTCCTGAAATAAAAGCTGGGCTTTCAAGAAAGCTCTCCAACATGATGTGTTAAAAAAAACATACATTTTATCGTATCATGTTTCTGAAATAATCATGCAGTTTTTGATTTTATTGGATTCATCATATATCAGTGTAACATATGTGTATCCTCTGGGGGTGACATTTAATTTAATAACTTTGAACAACTTTCTGCTGTTGTGTGTAGTTTGCGTATAAATCTTTCACTGTGAAAGCGCCACCAGGAACTGATAAGTTACTACCTATTTAAACTTTGAACGGGTGCAAATTTTTCAGTTACACTGTTGAATATGTCATTTATTCAACGGGCCACGGAAGAAGAATGAAGAATCAAGAAGAATGATCATTTTAACTCTGCATATGACAATAAATTGAATTGAACGTTTCCTTTTATGTGCAACTAGATATTTATGAGATTACTGAAAACCTCAGTGCACCAGTTACACCACTATTCCAGTTTTATGGAGTATGAATGTGGATTTACTGCAACAGAAGATAACTTGTGAAGATAACCGGTTAGTTGGCTATCAAGTTAATCATTTGTTCGCATGTTAGTCGGTTCCTTTATCCATCTTCCTTTCACAGTGCAGTTTCTCCGCTAAATCTATTTGCAAAAGTTGAACATTTTTAGTAGCCCAGAAGTCTAGATGTAGAGCCGGTAAATTTAAATTTGCTAGATCTTCCTAAATGTTGGTCTGATTAATCAGAAAACATTTTCATGTAGTTCAGGCTATTTCTAAAGTTGAAAAGGCTGTAAGGTTGGGTTTTATACATCTTCAATGGATTACATTGATTTACTAATGACTTGCATGCAGTCAGCGCACTCTTCAAATTCAGGATGTTGTTCAAATCCAAAGTTGTTCTGGTTTTCTTCAGAAACCTTTTCAGATTTTTTTTTTCTAAAGGCTGAAAATTAAATATTGTAAGAGGAAAACAGGAGAATCAGAAGTAGACATGAACCTAAGTTTAAGGATTTACAAGATGGTTTTTGAGACAGCGCTATGTTGGACACATTTTTTCAATGATTTTACTACTCTGGTAAATGTCTCTTGAGATAATATACATATTTTTTAATTTATTAAAAAAGTAAATAGAAACTTTACAAAAAAATTACAGGGAGGTGCAATCAAACTTCTTCCAAGCCCTATTTTTTGCTTTTTAAAAAGAAAATAATTGTAACATTTAGAAAATGCCTGGTTGCAGGCAATTATTTAGATTTTCATTCGACTGAACTCCGTTCTGTTTCTGCATCACAGGTCGGTGGTACAGACTTCAGTGCATGAGGTGCTTCAGATATTTGGAGAACAGTACCATGTTCCTTCAGAAGTCTGTCGGATCATTCACGTCCGCGGGGCCCTGCGCAAATCACTGACGTTGGAGCAGCTTCATGAGGACAGACGACTTTGGGATTTCCAGGAAAAACTCATTCCCAATGTTGACATGGTGCTGAAGAGAGCAGGGCTGCTGGCACCAGAGGACAACAGGACAACAGACAACAGAGGGACGGATCAGAGCAACAAAAGAGGAGGCTAGGAAAGTAGAAGCTGAGAGGGAATGTGCACCTTCTGAGCCCCTGCTAACATGAGCTGAGAGCTCTGTTTAGGAGGAAGGGCGTGTTTGTCGCTGACGTTAATTTGTTGATGTAACAGCAAAACATTCAGGGATTTAATGTTCTGTGTGTGTTGTTTATGTGCAGAGAGGTTTTCATTATATCCAACATTTAATTTATGATCATAAATGTGTGTTTTACAGGTTATCCAGCTCAGATTTCATTTTCAAGTTCTGCAGTTTTACATTAACCCTGTAATGTCGGATTTATCACCTTTGATGCCTGAATTTCTGAGAATGATCTACCAAGTTTTATACAATCAAAACAAAATTGAACATATCATAAGATGGCTAAAAAAAACCTCCAGCAGAACCAGACCCAACTGCCATCAGACAAATCCAGGAACAGCCTGATTAATGATAATGACTTGAAATAGTCCAGCTGTGAGGAAACAAACATGTACAAGTTTTTCTGCGTTTCTGAGACATGCAGAACGTTCCTAATTTCAGCGATTTTATGAAGGTAAATGTATAACAGTAGAAATTTATATGAAAAATAAAAAGAATGTAATTATAACCTGCATCTATAGAACAGCAGGATATAATCTAGAAACCTTTACGGGGTGGTTTGAGGAGACATACTGTATGCAGCTTCTTCAACTCAGAAGGTCTTGACGCATTTGTCATAATAAATCATGACATATGAATTAAAAAAAACTGGGGCATTATGGTACCGGGGGAGATGTTTTACACTGGATGAAAAGTTATTTAAGCAACAGGCAACAATTTGTGAAAATAGGTGACTTTCAATCATCATGCTTGGATGTTGTATGTGGTGTCCCCCAGAGGTCATAAACTCTTTTTTCTATACATAAATGATGTGTAAATGTTCAAAAATGTTTCTGTTTGCTGATGATTCAAATATTTCCTGTTCAGGGGAGAATTTACAGCAGCTTATGGAGGAAATCCCCTCAGAACTGAACAAATTGTGGTTTGATATGAATAAACTTGAATTTGGACAAAACAATGTTTATGTTGTTTGGAGTTCCTGAGTTGAAATTATAACAAACTAATTTTGTTAATTCCAGATTATTGTTTTTATGAAAATCTGACATTAATTCTCTAACATTCAGCAATATCTAAACTTTACTCTTAGTCAGCTGGGCTTTTTTGCTACATAAATGGATTGGGCCTGCTTGGATCCCCTGGACTGCTCAGACCACAACTGTAATTATATTGCTGTATCAATTGAGAACAAACCATTAGAACAATAAAATATGACAAATGAGTTGGAATTATAGCAGTGAGAGAAAGATCAAGGATCTTGAAGCCCAACAGAAGCTGGAAGAAACATGTCATGAATATGTTTTATTTCTCATTATGTCCTCTTATCCTGCCATGTTTTATCTTAAAAGTTTTATTTTAGCCTGTGTGGCAGGTCGGGTGTTGCTCTGCTCCACCCCCTCCCACTCAATCGGCATCACCTGTGCTTGATTGTTAATCAGCACCACCTGATAAGTACTGCGCTCCTGCAGGTCGCATCCTCTCTCTGGCATTTACCTGGAAAGGACCTGTGTCGGCTTGCTCCAGTTGTTTGGCATGCTCTGTTAGCTTGGTCTTGGCATGATTAGAGTGTGGTCGTTTACAAGGTAAGTGTAGGTGTGTCAACGTTGTGCAACGTGGTGGCACATTATGGTGTAACAACCACCGTGATTTTGTTCTCAGTGTTAGCCGTGTCAGTTGGGTTGCAGCTGGAGGAAGTGTGGTGTCCCCTCTCTGCTGTTTTGCAGACTGGGACTGGATCGTGAGCGTTAAAGCTCTCTTTATCGGTATGCCTGCTCTTTTTATTCATCTCTGTTGGCTATAGTAGCCCTGTGCTAACAGCTTTTGCCCTCTGCTCTGTCCTGCTGTAGCTGTGGAATCTACAGAAGTTTTCTCTCCTCCTGCGCTCCTAGGATCCACTGCACAGCTTATTGCTGACCATCACAGCCATCCAAGTCAAACCTCTGCGGCCTCCAGCCTTGGTGCAGCCGCTTCGTTTTCACTCCGTTTTCACTCTGACTTCCACGCTATTGTTCTAGTTCTGGTTGCGGCTCTCCACGCATCAGACGGAAGCCCCACCGCAATTGTTGTGTTTCTTTGTTTGTTGGTTTATTTCTTTTTGTTTGTTTTTGGCTAATTATTCATTTGCTTTCTGGTTCCTCCTTGGGCCAGCTGTTTAGAGCATTTTTCTTTGTTTATTTATTTTCTTTTTTTTGAGTCACATCTGGTTATGTTTAGTTTTTGGTTACATGTCTGATTTTGTTATTTAGCTATGGGTTACCACCCATAGCTGAGTTACCATTTAAGTATTTGTGTTTACCTTAAAACAATTTTGTATTCTTTATGTTGGTGTGCATGTGGGTGTGAATGTTGTGAGAGTGTTTTAGAATAGGCCATTTTAAATGTTTGTACAATCCAACCCTTGAGTGTCACTTCCCCTAATTTTGTTTCTTTTCCCCCTGGACAGGAGCTGGGTAGTGCGTGGCAGACTCCCTGGTGGTGGTCCCCATCTCACATCCCTTAAGTTGCTGTGGCACGTGGTGGTTTGGTTTGTAGTGTTGTGTGTTTTAAGTTTCTTTAATCTGTCCGCCTCCCTGAGTTTGGCCCTGCTCCCCTTTTTTGTTTATTTTCCCCTTAAACTACTGGTTTTAGCAGACACTCGGGTTGAAAAGAACATGTTCATTTTAAACTATTGTTAAATAAAAATAATTTATATATCTTTGGAAGTCCGTCTCATGTACTCTTTTAACTTAGTGTAACGAATCTGTGTGACCTCATAGTAGACCGAGTCGAGTTTATTTCCTGGGGTGCAATTCCCCAGGTGGCGTTGTTGGACAACTTCCCCCTCTGCACTACGCCTCGCCACACCTGCATGAAGTACGTGAAAATTAGAAATAAATGTGTTAGGTAAGTCCCTTTCAGACATGCAGTGTTAACCTAAGAAGATACACACACACACAGAGACACACTAATGCAGCATTAAACGATGAACCTTTAGATGTACATGTAGTGGCCAGTGAGCATTATTTGTGGTAAGAAACCATTCTAAGAACTTTTTTATACCTTATTTATTTTCTAAATGATCTGTGTAGTGGAGAAAGTAATACTCTGTTCTGGTCGGGTTCTTCAGCCTTTATCACTGGATTCACGCTGTGTCTGCCAGAGCATCACTTAAGGTTGTTTTCAGAGTATAGATGAATAAATGACTGGAGCTCATATGCTATTCGCTTCTTCCCTTCACATACAGGGTTTCCCACAGTATATGGATGGGCGTGTGTTTCTGTGTGGTTTGTTATTCTGGTGTTATTCAGTGGGGTGAGGGTCTGATCAGAGATCAATATGGGGCAAGTACCTCCATGTGGCTTCATTAAGTATGCTACCAAGGCGGCAATAAAGGCAAGGTTGACAAGCGCATTGAAGGATGCCATTCCGTAGTACCTTCAATTTTTCAATTTTAATTTTATTTATAGGCCTATAGCATCTATTACAACAGAAGTTGTCTCTAAGCACTTTCCAGAGACGCAGAACAGGACCCCAGAACAATTATCACATATACAATGACTGGTAGAAACTCCCCTAGTGGGAGAAAAACCTTAAGCCAAATAGTGGCGAGGATAAACTCCCCTTTAGGCGGGAAGAAACCTTGAGCAGGACCTGGATCATAAGGGGGGGGGGGGCCTCCTGCAGAAGGCCAACTGGGCAAAGAAGGAAAAGAGAAAACAGACAGAGAGAATGAAGAACAGAGAAAGGAGAGACAGACACAATGGCTAGCTAGTGCACTGCAGAGGTAACTATTAGCAGATGTAGACAGCAGACACTGAGTTGGTCAGAGGGGTGGGGGGGGGACTGCAGGTCAGGATGTCAGCAGGCATCTACCAGACATCCATACAGACAGGTGGCAGCAGCAGTGGGATGATCAGAGGGGGGACTGCAGGGCAGCATGCAGCTCCTGAAGCTCTGGCCTGCAAACACGTATAGAAGAAAAAAGGAGGGGGGCAGACCAGCACAACAAACTACAAGAACAATGGAAAACAATTATGGTGATGAGATACTTAAAATTAATAATTGAGGGTTTATCTGATGACAAGAAAGAGAAAAAGGGGAGAGAAGGAGGGGTGAGGGGAACTGCTCAGGGTATCATGTTTGTGTCCTCCTGTAGCGTATGTCTATAGCAGCATATCTACAATGAAGCTATCCTTAAGACAGACTATTTTAGTCTTGTCCATCCGCTGCAGCTATAAACTATAAAAAACTATAAACTATATACAGCTATGACTACTGGCCCCAACACACTAGAGTTCACATTAACTATTACAGTGTATATTTTCAAAAAATCTTATGACGTATACTGAAGATGCGTCATATCTTTACTTACTTTGGACTTTATTGCTCCATTTCACAGGTTTAACAAACACACACTTACTTTGTTTATTTCATATCACTGTGCAAGGGCATTTCCAACAGGAATGATTAAACCCTCAAAAAGTTCAGAAAGTTGCTCACCCACACTCGCCCCACACAACATACAGGTCCCATACACCTACACACATTCAAATTAATAAACGCCAACACACCCAAAGTGCCACCCATAAACAAGACTCCACCATGCCCATATATGGCAGCACAAAAAGGCACGTTATCAGAGAGAAAAGGGTAATATGGCTCCGACCTTTACTATAGGCTTTATTAGACAGAAATGTTTTAAGTTTGGTTTTAAAGGTGAAGGCGGTGTCAGCCTCCTTAACCCAAACTGGAAATTGGTTCCATAGTAATGGTAAACTTCAAGGAACTACAAGGAAACTACAAGGAAACCTGCACTCTGAGAGCAGAGAGATCTATTAGCAGTACTCGAGTTGTAAAAAAAAAATCAGGGGGGATGGTGGATTTTATCATATGGGGACAGATAATTTGTGCTGATTACAAATAATATAATATATTACAAATAATAGCACTGACCAAAACACCTGCAAAAATACTGCAGGAATGACATAGCAGCAGTTAAATGCAGCCTTCTGTAAGCTTTAAATATCCACTGGGCTTACATCAAATACATCAAAACACAAAAATAAAAAACAGTTTTCTGAACTTATCAATATGCTTCTGTCCTTAACAGGATAAGTAAAATGGATCACTGCAAAAACTCAAAATCTTAACAAGAATATTTGTCTTATTTCTAGTTAAAATGTCTCATTTTAGTAAAAAAATCTCATTACACTTAAAACAAGACTCATCACTGCAACAACAAACAACAATTTTCACCTGTTTCAAGTAGATTTTCACTTGAAATAAGTAGAAAAATCTGCCAGTGGAACAAGATTTTTTTTGCTTGTAATAAGAAGATAAATCTTGTCCCACTGGCAGATTTTCCTACTTATTTCAAGTGAAAATCTACTTGAAACAGGTGAAAATTGTCAAATAAGTTATTTTTCTGGTGTTATTTTTCTGGTGATGACTCTAAATGTTGAAATAGCAGTAAAACCACATTCATTGATGAAATGACATAAGGGATGGAAAGGGGGGATGATTTGGACCATTTTTATTTCAGCCATTCTCCCCTCATACCCCCTCAACTCGAGTACTGTCTATTAGGAACAGAAGGTACTATCAGATCATGCAAATATTGCGGAGCTAGGCCGCATGGGCTATTGTTTTATCAGAATTTAGAAGCAAGAAATTTGTTGACATCCATTCCTTGATGTCTCTAAGACATGCCTGAATTTTAGCTAACGGTTCTGTTTCTTCTGGCTACATAGACAAATAAAGCTGCGTATCATCAGCATAGCAATGAAAATGAATGCCGTGATTCTGGATTATACTTCCCAATGGCTGCATGTATATACTGAACAAGATTGGCCCTAGCACTGAACCCTGCGGGACACCATTGCAGACCCTCGTCTGTTCTGAAGAAACCTCATGAACATGAACAACTAGAATCTGTCAGATAGATATGATTTAAACCAACCTAGAGCTGTTCCTTTAATCCCAACCACATGCGCTAACATGTGCAGTAAAATGCTGATCTACAGTGTCAAAAGCAGCACGGAGCTCCAGTAGAACCAGTATGGACACTAATCCATTATATGAGGCCAAAAGAAGGTCATTCGCGACTCGAACCGGTGCTGTCCCTTCCATTACGGCTCAGGATTAGCATTAGGGTTAGGATTCAGGGCAGGTGCGCTCGTTCTGAGTGTTTTCCATATGATTAAGATTGAGATAAATATGGCAACAAGGACGCCATCTTTCTGGAGCACCTTGTCTCTTCCATTCAGGCTCAGGTGAGTGACTCCAGACCTGGAGCAGAAGCAGAGAGGAATTATACATCTGAGATTTCAAAACAATGCAGCTGGACTGCACGAGGCTTATGATGATATTAAAAACCATGCACCTAAAGTGCCTCTCGGGTTCCTTTTCATGATAAAGGACACAGGTTGGTCAGCAGAAATTCAAACCATACTGGACATCTAGGTTTTTTGCAACAAGCATTTTTAATACCTTTGAATAAATTGCACATCTTGCTTATGCAATTTTTCAATATAAATCATATTTAGATATTAATCACTTAGTATCAAGTGGCTGTTCCTACACTTCCACCTAATATTAGACCAACCTGTTGGCTTCCCCTGTCTGTCCTGATTCTTTCTCTCTCTTCCTCTCTTCTTTCTTTTCATCCTCACACCTGAATGACATGAACTTTGTGTTAAGGAGGTTTCAAAATACAGTAGTCAAACCACATGAAAAACATTAAATTAAAATTTTTAATTATATCCCTGTAGGATATCAGTTACTGATTAGACACTGCATCTTATCACACTCATCAGACTGAGATGCATCACAGCAGCACTGTATGTTATATCCCAGTGAAGACAATTAAACTCAAGTGTATCACTTCCAAGTTCTAAGATTTATCTGTTTTATGATTCATCATTTAGTTTAAACAAATGATAACTGTCTGAACCCCCCCCCACCCCCCCACCAACACACACACACACACACACACACACACACAGACACAACCACAAACAAGTTCCTTTATTTTTCTTGTCATGATCTGTTGTAAATACTGATCAACAAGACAACAGTAACCTGTCGTTTTACCAGTAGTAATCTAGCCGTGGGCTCTGCGTTGGTGTAACGCGGAACCATAAATAAGCCTTAAGTGCCAATTCAAACAGTCGAGGGGCCGCGCATTGGAGCTGCAGCCTCATACCAGTGTGTGTGTCGGGGACGAGAGGAGAGGAGGTGAAGGAGCAGAGGGGAGCCTAATCAGTGCTGCTGTTATTAATCATATAAATTACACATAAACGCTGTTAAATACAGAAAATGCACACTCCAAATAATTCCACCCCCGCCCCCCCGTCGCTTTGGCGCCCCTATGTGCATACCCGAATGTTGCGCCACTGCGCAGAACTGATCTAAAAGCAGAAAAGAAAGCAAAAGCAGATAAGTCCCATACAGAGTCATCCTGCAAGGAAACAGGGTAAATCCACTTCATCGGCTTCTCACCAGCCGTCCAGTAAAAGGAGCCTCAAGAGTTTCTGTAAGTTTATAAACTCTCTTCATGTTAAAGCCGATATGAATTAATATATAAATATAAATGTGATGCTTCAAACATTTCACTTCAAAACAAACTTCTGTGATATTTGCTGCATTTGGTGCAATATATATATATATATATATATATATATATATATATATATATATATATATATATATATATATATATATATATATATATACACATATATATATATATACATATATATATATATATATATATATGTATATGTATATATATATGTATATATGTGTATATATATATATATATATATATATATATATATATATATATATGAAAGAACAAGCTCCATGACAGAGGGAGCCTGAGGTTTACAGCAAGCTGAGGAGGAGCTGGGTAAGCTGGGAAAACGAAACCTAAAGTACCGGTAGTCAAAGTTATGTTTCAAAACATTTCCACTGCAGAGGATGTGACAGACTTAAACAGAGGAGAGGACGAGAGATTTAAAGCAGCAGAGCTGATAAACAGGAACTGTGCAGGAATGAAGGAGAAAGAAAGAAAAGACTGTAGCAACTAACTAAAATGAGTACACTATTATGTTGAAAGTAAATGAACAAACTGATGTTTGGGCGTCATCTTTGTCTTGTCGAGAAGGTGATGCTCACTCTAAACATTGAATGTGCCTTTTCTGCTATTAAAGTGTCACATGTTTCTTTTAACGATCTGCTCATATACAGTACGTGGCTTCTTTAGGTTGAATTGTAGAGGATTGGATTTTGTTTCTACAAACAATATTTTGGGTTTACAGATTCACATTTGACAATCAAACCTAAATCTGTCACACTTCCCCTGAGTTGTTTTTTTTACGGAAGACATTTCACAACGTTATCAGATGAAGACGGGATTATTGCAACAGACATGGAAGAGTGAGAAGACTTTAGGGACACTAAGGTTATAGGTGTAATTTTGGGTTTCTATTATCAGTGTTTTCTTTTTAATCACAAACATGAGGTCTTGCACTCAGAGCAGGGATATGAACACAGGTGATGGATGATATAAACTTAGTCTCAAAATCAAATGCACCCTTCTCAGACATGTAAATCCTCTCCACTTCTGCTCCAGGTCTGGAGTCACTCACCTGAGCCTGAATGGAAGAAACAAGACGCTCCAGAAGGAGGGCGCAAGTAGTCTACCCGCAAGTAGTCTCCCTTGTCATCATTGCCTTCATTGGCGTCTTGGTAGCATACTTAGAAACTTGGAAAACACCCAGAACGAGCATGCCTGCCCTGAAGCCACATGGAAGTTCTTGCCCAATCCTGATCTCTGATCAGACCATCACTCCACTGAATAACACCAAGCACTTACTGGTGTCGGCTTACATGGACCAGAGAAAGAAAGAGTTCGACATACGCATCATTGGCATATTTAAACGAGACTCCATCCAACCTCTTCACTGCCTTTTCTGCTGTGTTAGCAGTTTGAGTGAAACTACTCCAGCCACGGTTTTACCCCACTCGGACCACTTTGGTTTCCCCTTCGGTGCTACGGATGTCGTGTGTCGGATTCCTCCAAAGTGTGACGACGCAACACATGTCACTCTTGTGACTGAAGCCAAAGTGGAGGAGCGACTCGACCATATTTGGCTTCCAATAAGAAACAGAAAGGAAGAGAGAAGGTTCAACTTCACTGTCTGCATCTCCAGCCTGTTTGGAAACTACAGCAATGTCCTTCAGTATGCACAAACTCTGGAGATGTACAGGTCAGCAGCAGCAACACCTGAAAGGGTTCAAAATGGACAAAATCCACTTCTCTTTGATTATATTCTTTCTAAATGGCATTTCGATTGTAGTATTTTTGCAGTGCAAATGTGGAAAACACTTATTTTCTTTTTAATTAAGGGTTGTTAAAACGACGTTTTGTCCCAGGTTACTTGGTGTGGACAGGGTGGTGATCTACAACACCAGCTGCAGCGCGGACCTTGACCGCCTTTTGCAGAGTTACAGCAAAGAAGGTTTTGTGGAAATAGTTCCTTGGCCCATCGACAAGCACCTGAAGCCATCTCGTGGCTGGAAGTTCTCCGAACATGGAGGGGACCTGCATTACTTTGGCCAGCTCGTAAAGCTTAACGAATGCATCTACAGATCAATGGAGCGCTCACGCTATGTCCTGTTGAACGACATAGACGAGATCATAATGCCATACCAGCACAATAACTTGACATCTCTGATGAGAAACCTGGAAAAATCACATAAAAATGTGAGTTATACCTAAGCTGCACTTTTTTATGCATAAATATAATTCTCTCTCCAACTTTCCAATCATATCCCCATCCTGCAGGTTGGAGTGTTCCTCATTGAGAACCACATCTTTCCCACAGAGCACATTGAGCCAAGTCACAGGTTTCACCTTCGTCAGTGGGCTAGAGTTCCCACAGTTAATATTCTAAGGCACATCCACAGGGAAGAACCTGACAGAAATTTATACCAACGAAAGAAGATGATAGTTCAGCCAAGGTAGGGGGAAAAGCTCCTCACTCAGGTCTAACTTTAGGTGGCTTTCCTTTTTTTTCCTGAAAAAAAAATCTGGGGTTCAAAGTTTTTTTATTTTTTTTATTTTTATTTATTGGCTTTGTCTCGAACACAACAAAACCCATTCAAATTAAAAGCATCAGAATATTAAAAAAACAAAAAAAGCAAAACAATTTAACAGTCTCATTCAAAAATAAAACACACAGCAAAACAATGTGTTCGAGAGGGAACAGGAGGAAGCAGAACGCTTATTTAGTCCTGTCCCTTCCTCACAATATCATATATAAACTATAAAAATTAAATAAAATTAAAAGAAAAGAAAAAGAAGAAAAGAAAAGAAAGGAAAAAACCAAATAACAAAAAATAAATAAATACAACACAAAGTAAGCTCACTAACATGATCTTGGGGTGATAGACAACAAATAGGGTCTAGCTCAACCAGTCATTTGAACTCTGCATATGACACAAAAAAAAAACGTTTAGAATTTGAATTGAACGTTTCCTCTTATGTACTGTGCTCTATAAGTGTTCAAGACCAGCAACTGCATATGAGAGTCAGTATACCAGTTACACCGGTAGTCCAGTTTTATGGAGTATGAATTTGGTTTTACTGCAACAGAAGGTGACTGATGAAAAGAAGCGGTTAGTTGGCTGTCAAGTTAATCATTTGTTCGCCTGTTAGTCGGCTTCCTTTATCCATCTTCCAGCCACACTTCCACACACAAAGCCATGCAGCTCCGTAGTCGTGGGGAAGGAAAGGGTGGCTCCTTTAAAACCAATGACCATTCCCAGACTGTAGCAGCACATATGGACAAATTGTGGAGAAAAGAGCTGGAAATACTACTTGAGTCTGTGTTTTGGATTGACAGCACTTCAGTGCTAAAATACATAAAAAACAAAACTTCCAGATTCAGAGTGTTTGTGGCCAAGAGGGTTTCAGAGGTCCTTAAAGCATCTTATGCAGCTCTGTAGAGATATGCGATACCTTGTCCAACCCAGCAGACCTTGATTCCTGGAGACTTGGGGTGAAATAATTCCTTAAGGATGAACAGTGGATGTGTGGCTTACAGTTTTACTGCTTTAAGAGGACCAATGGCCAACAAACCTATATAACTCTGAGGAACCATCAGAGCAAAAGTGATCCTGAGGTCCAAGTGAGCATTTCAACTAATGCTGTTTCAGTCAAAGAAGAAGTTGACTCACTTTCTAAATTGACTGAACGTACCTCATCCTGGAACCGCCTGAAAGGGGTGATGGGTCGGGCCTTAAGATTCAAACATAGATTCTTAAAGGAGCTTGAGGCAGGATTTATGAAAAAAATTTGTATACGTTTTAAGTTTTCAAGTAATAATGTCAGATGAAACGTTCCAAACCAAAAAGAATGAGCCCTCTAGTGTATCTCTCCATTGCCTTGAACAGGCTGTGTGCTGCAAAATGTGCTGCAATTCCGGGCCGGAATTTCCTGCGCTGTCCTGCGGATGTGACGTCAAATGACGCTGCATGAGCGTTCTCCCCGTTCTCCCGTGCCGGTGTTGTGCCAAAAAGTGATTGCCTGCCAGAATGTGATTTCTTCTGATTTCTGGCCGCGGGAGCGCGCACAGCAGCCCGTTGAACGATGGCGCTAAAACGTCAGATTTTCAGATTATGAAGCTCAAGAATGAGATCAAGTCATATTTATGCAGAAACAACTTTTCATTAACTGCATTTGGCCTTCAATCAATTTTTGGCAGGTGAAAATGCCTATTTTGTGTTGTAATGGTCCTTTAAAAGAGTTAAAAGCAATCATGTGAGCTCTAGTGTTTATATTATGAAGTTCAAGAATGAGATCAAATCATATTTAGGTAGAAACAACCTTTCATTTATTGTATTTGGCCTTCAATCAATAATTTTTGGCAGGTAAAAAGACCCATTTTCAGGGGAGAAATCAGATTCTGGCAGGCAATCACTTTTTGGCACGACACCGGCTTCGCTGTTGGCTGCAGTACCCCCGACGGCCGTCATGGCGAAGGGTGGCGCTAGAGAGTCTCATTTCTTAAAAGGAGCCTAATTCTCCTTTAAGTCTCTGAAAGAAGGTGAAGGAGGTCAAGGCACTGCTGTCACACTCAAGAGATGAGAGAGAGCAGAAGGATATTTTAAGGAAAGAGTAGCACATTGTTCACACGTTCCATGATTTTGTCCCTGTGGAGAAAGTAAGAGAGTCAGAGCTGGAAATAATTGGACTCTGCCCAAGGAAAAGATTCCCAGAGGAGTTTCCTAGCCTCGTAAGGAATAAGAATGTGTCGTATACAAGTCAGGTATACAAACTAAATCCAGTGCTTGATGGTGGCATTCCAGAGCCTCGGCACAACAGCCTGGGAAGAACAGTCTCCTCAGGTCCTGAAACGGCTCCTGATCTCTTAATATGATGTTTTGTTAACTAATTAAAAAAACTATAAATGGTAACTTACTTTTTAAATTTTTTTCTGTTCAAATAAAAAATTACTAAATTACTATGAGGTCCACTCAAACTCATGCCAAACTTTTTTTTTTTTAAGTATAACATTTGTAGGGGTGTAACAATATATTGTGCCACAAAATTTCGTGATACAAAAACGTCACAATACGTGTGGTGGAGGTGACAAAGTGTATCGCGATATTGGAATATTAATATTAAACTATTGTGTTGACTAGTAACGCGCATCTGAAAAAAGAAAAAAGTCAAATCATACATGAGAGAAACTATTCAGTGTGTGGCAAAAATATTTGTACTTGTATGAAACTGAAGATGCATAATGCAAACCTGACATTTACTTTTAGTTCAGTTTGTGGAAAATGGTTGGCCTGGCTTTCTCTTTAAAACTTAAACAGTTATAAAGCATTACAAACTGTAACAATAGGGCAAATGCACAGCATTGTTTTGTATTTTGTGTCTTTCAAATAAAAGACAATTTTTTCCAGTCATATGTTCCTCATGCAAGGTTATTAAAAAAATACTGCTATAATATCGTATCGTTATCGTGACCTCAATATCGTGTATCATACCGTATCGTGAGATAGTGTATCGTTACACCCCTAAACATTTGGAAAACGCCTGGACCTGGGCTGTTATTCAAATTTTCATTGCACTGAAGCACAAAAGACAAGCTAGACTGTGAAATTCCCCAAACTTCAAACTCTTAACTTTTTCTGACCACCGTTCTGTTTCTGCATCACAGGTCGGTGGTACAGACTTCAGTGCATGAGGTGCTTGAGAAATTTGGAGAACAGCACCATGTTCCTTCAGAAGTCTGTCGGCTCATTCACATCCGCGAGGGCTCGCACAAATCACTGCGGCAGCTTCATGAGGACAGACGACTTTGGGATTTCCAGGAAAAACTCATCCCCAATGTAGACATGGTGCTGAAGAGAGCAGGGCTGCTGGCACCAGACGGGTACAGCAGATGGACGGATCGGACCAACAAAAGAGCATGCTGGGAAGCAAAAGCTGAGAGGGAGTGTGCACCTTCTGACCCCCTGCTAACATGAGCTCAAAGGTCAGTTTATCGTTGACGTTATCTCGGTAATTTGAAGACAACAAAACATTCAGAGATTTAATGAAGATAGAAGAAGACAGACATGGAGAATGGTTAAGAATATGAAATAAAGACCTGGCCAAAAGTAACTCTGGGATTCCTTACATCAGAACCAACAGGGTTGGACAGTTAAAATATTTTCTATTACAAGAATTTTCCAGTTTGAAGTATTCATTTTCTTTGCATTATCACTTGAAAACCTTCACAACAATCTGGTCGGTGTGGAGGTTTTTTATCAGACAGGAATAAAACTTCAGACAGCTTATAGCTGACATTTTTTCCTTTGCCAGGTTCCCAGGAACAAATTTATTTAATTACTGCTTCAGTCAAACCTTTTCTTTTCTGCCTTCTATACCCCGAGGCTTGATTTTAAGCAGACAACCCCTTCAATTTCCAGTTTGTCTGAACTCATGAGTTTAAATTATAATGACTAATTTACTTAATAGCAGATTATTGCTTGTATTAAAATCTGACATTAATTCTTTAACATTCAGCAATATCCATACTTTACTCTTAGACATGTGGGCTTTTTTGATACATAAATGAAATTATATTGTTGTATAAATTGAGAAAAAACCATTAGAGCAATAAAATATGACAAATGAGATGGAAGTATAGCAGCGAGAGAAAGAGCCAGGATCTTGAAGCCCAACAGAAGCTGGAAGAACCAAGTCATAAATATGTTTTATTTCTCATTATGTCCTCTTATGCAGCATCCTGCCATGTTTTGTCTTAGCCTGCATGAAGTACTGTGTTCTGGTTCAGCCTTTATCACTGGATTCACGCTGCTGTGTCAGTCAGAGCATCACTTAAGGTTATTTTCAGAGGATGAATAAATGACTGAAGCTCATATGCTATTCACTTCCTCACTTCACATCATCACATACAGGGTTTCCCACAGTATGTGTTTGGTCGTGTGTTCACACGTACACTTGAGCTGCACTGAAGTTTCAGTACTGCATATCCACTAGCCGTTATTTGTCTGAGATGCTTACTTTTTAAGGTTTGAAGTTGAAATACAACCATCCCATATTAACTCCCCCGTAAGAATAACACGTAAACTGAATGAACAGATCCTAGACGTAAAAACCCATATAAAAACAGACAGACTACTTGTATTTTTATAAATTAGTAAGTTTGGGGCCTTTTCAATATAAATAAATACAGAAAAGGTTCAAGGTTTACTTTATTAATCTCCCACGGGAGAAATTGGTCTCGGAGTATAAAGGCCAAAGCTGGCATTTCAGAAAACTGTCACATCAGCAGCTCACACAATATTTTTTGTAACTGTTCATGATTTTGCTTCATAGTTAAATCATAAAGATACATTTTTCTCATCCACATTGTCCCGCTGCACAAATCCAGCCACTATGAGGAATATTAATCGGGGCGCTCATAGATCCGGCCCTGGAAAACTGGGTGAGCGTGTCAGGGAGGACATCTCTTATAAAACCTCTCCCAAATCAATGTACAACCGCTGAAGGAAATAGTTAAAAAAAAAAAAAAGTAGGTTATTTGATCCAATTCAACAAGTTAATAGAATGAATGACTAGACTTTCAAGTTATTTTGCACAAGGCAGCGCTGCTTTTCTCCGATAAAAGATTTACAGTAACTGCTGCTGAGTTCAAGCTTGCAAACGCCACACAAAGAAAGTGGTATTTTTTTGCCAAACAAATGAAGCTTAACGGCCACACTGCAGGAAATAAGAGCCTTTCAGTGCCATTATTGTTCCTGACCAGAGCCCCGGCGAGTCAAACGGCAATATTTCTGAAGATAAAAAGCCGCATTCAGAGAAATGCTCCCGCGCAGTCAGGAAACATCTGTTCGTTTGAGATATTTATGCTTGGCAAAGGTCAGGCTAGAGAAACTGGTGACGAAATGGAGTTTACATGTTCTCCTTGTGCTTGCATGGGTTTTTTTCCAGGTACTGTGGCCCTGTGACGGACCGGCGAGCTCTGCTCAGACTACTAGTGTGATGAAATGCCAGCTTACAGCCAGCCTTGAACAGGATGAAGGTGATACAGAAGATGGATGGCTGGATAACCTCAGTCATTCCTCCTACTGAAGGATGACATGTGCTTCTAATATTTTTGTGCATACAGAGAAAGCCTACAGGCGACGCAATCATCCTGCTTTGCTTTTGATCATACATCTTCCAGTGTGACTGCACATAAGGTAAAAATGGAGTCAAAATAAAGTTTAAGTCTGGAGGAGTGGAAGTTGAATGTCTCCTAAAAAGGTTCGATCTCCAAACATGACTGGGTAAAGCATGTGGCATTTATTTCTGAATGCGTGGACATTAAACATAACGAAACTAAAGCACTTAGTCACCGATCCAGTTTTTAGATCAATTATATTGTCGCTCAGTGGTTCCCACTCAAGACGTGCAACTCCGTCCACAGTAAAAAAGAAAGACCCATGTTGATGATCATTTTGAAACTATTTATTGAACATTTGAAACCAGATATCAGTTAAATACAGAACTTTCATTTCTCTCTTAACATCCCCAAACAGCAGGGACTGGTTCCACTTCATTACACTCAGAAAGGAGGGAATGTTACAGGACTTTGTAAGGCGCACGCTGTGCTGGAAGTAATTTGGCTTTCTGTCTTCTGATAATAAAGCGAGACAAAATCTGAGTCTGCCTCTCAAGTGTCCAACGCCGCTTCCTCTCCTCGCAACCGGTTCACCCCGCAGGTGATTTAGTCCACCTTGGGCTTAACACGCCGTGGCGAGAAAAAAAAAAAAAAACAAACAAAAAATGACACAAGTGGGAAGCGAGAAGAGAAAACGGGCATGGACAACCGAGACTCACCCCTTCTGAATGTGGTCTCAGATGTGTCGTCATAACTGAAAAGCTAAAAGTAAAATGATCAACATGAATATATTAGAAAAATGGCAATTAGTCTTTAATAAACACCTCGCCTCATCACCTGACAACCAGGGTTATAAATTAAAACTGTCCAAATAAAATCAATTAAACAAGATTTCGGGCCCGTTCAGTTCCACTTCAAGACTGGAAAATCCTCATTGAGAAAACTAATGGCACTTTTCAGTCTCTTGAACTGGAATCTAGACTCTCGACTCCAATGACATCGACCCCGACCCTAAAATCAACTCTAATTTACATAAACGGGTGAGGCGCTCTTCAAGCTTCCGCCACGCTAGCAGGCGCTTCCCCTCCCGAGGGAAGGGGAAGAGGGGGGAGGGGGGGCTCCGGGGCCTCGGCAGGCTAAACCACGGTTTTGAAGGTCTGCAGTATGAGGTTGGTTTGGTGGATGAGCCGGTTTGCACTAATGAAGACATTTATTGCCCTGGAACAAAAAAAAGAAAAAGACACGTTACCACTGAATGAGCTGTTGAACATTCTCGCTCTGGTGCCTCTCTAGAAACTTGCACAAAGTGAATGCTGAAAGATTGAAAATTAACAGGTCTCTAAGAAGATGTGCAGTAGCTGAAAAACACGCGCGAGACTGCAACAAACCTTCGGTCTGAATAATGAATGCCAACATACTTCCTTTTGAAAACCTGTGGTTAGTGCCTGAGTGCTTGACTCTGCTGCCTCCTCGTCTCTCACATGATGGTTATGGATTAAAAATCAACCGTTTAAAGACGTGCAGACTGGAAGACTCCTTTTAAGTCGTCTTCAAACAACATTTGTCTGCTGGAGTTTCTACAATTAAATAAGGAGGGTGAATTTATCAGCCGTTGGAGTCAAAGTCATCCAATCATACTTTAACGGTTGCGAGTGTTGAGAAGTGCAGCTCTCGGGTTTAACTTTAATGTTCCTCTTTCTCAGGTTCAATTATCCAGTTTGCAATGGGTTTTTTTCTCCATATAAATTGACTTTAAATTAAAGGTAGTCTTGTAGCCTGCAGCCAACAACCAGATGAGGGTGTATCATGTTTTATTAAAATATCATTTGAATGCAGAAATAGAGATTCTTCTTCTAATATTCTTTTTAAATTTAAATATTTTTTAACTTTTCTTTTTAGTAGGACTTACAAATATTGACAAGAAGAGACTAAATCTATTGGCACAATGCTTTCTATACTTTCAATATTTATTTTATCTAGTTATATGTATGTATGTATGTATGTATGTATGTATGTATGTATGTATGTATGTATGTATGTATGTATGTATGTATGTATGTATGTATGTATGTATGTATGTATGTATGTATGTATGTATGTATGTATGTATGTATGTATATATATATATATATATATATATATATATACACACATTTTTAACCTGGAGCACTTGGCACCTTGTTTCAAATGTAAATTTACCATACCTGCATCACATTGTTTTTTTTACTTATATTCTCTGTCTTATTCTATTTTGGGTGTTTTTTACTCATCGCAATATAAACATTGTAATTTAATTTAAAATCTTATGTTATTCAATTTATATTCTATTTTAGCATTTTTTAGTTATTGCATTGTCTGTTTAATTCATTTTTTTTGTACTTATACACCACTATCAGGGTGGACAGCAAAGAAAGAATTTCATTATATATTACGAACATCTTGAATCCTGAAATGTAAAGTGCATTAAATAATACTTGTATCATCATTATTATTATAGTTTAATAACGCTTGTGGTGGATCAGATCAAAGACAGTTACTGGCACTGTTCTATCTATATCCTGAAATCTCAGATAAGTAAATTGAAACTTAACAGTTTGAAGAGAATAAAAATCAGGTTGCCCAGTGTCGCCAGCAGGTGGCAGTAAAGTGAACCCACAGAACCAGTTGTCCAGACTACAACATGTATGGTTACATACTGCATGATTATTCTCCACATCAGGAAATATTATTCTAAAAAGCATAACTATTTTTATTTGACACAACACAGCTCAGTTTGCTTTTTCTTTTTTTCTATTGGGCATTCATCAGTGTTTTCTCTCCTCGTGTATTGTGTTGCTCCTCCTTAAAACTGAAACTATGTTCTTCCCCATTTCAGAGTTCCACATTTAAATATCCTGCAGTCACAAAACTCCTCCTGCATTTTCGCTGCTCATTCTCAGTGGTTTTGAAATGACCCTTTCAAAATTTCCCCCACACAAGTATAGAATACCAGGTATGATGCTGAGGCCACCGCTGCCTTGCATCCATCCATCCATCCATCCATCCATCCATGAGTTCTCGTTAACAAAGCAGCCGCCCAAGAAGACCCAGATTTCCCCCTCCCTGGCCACCTGCTCCAGAGCTCTTCCAGGTGTTCTCAAGCCAAAAGGACGGATATAATCTCTCCAGCATGTCCGGGGTCTGAGTCCGGGCCTCCTCCCAGCTGGACATGCCCAGAACTCTTCCCCAGGGAGGTTTTTATGAAGACATTCTTATCAGATGCTCAAACCACCTCAACTGGCTTTTCAACTTGATGGGGAGGAGTATCAACTCTACTTCAAGTGGTTTTATTAAACTCTCTTCTCCAGATACACTACACTCTTGATTAAAGATAGTAAAATACCCCCATTAAGAAGTGACTGAAGTCGGTCCACTATGATATACAGATCTAACCTCGAGTCTAGAGCCACATCAATCTTGCCATTAAATTGTCCTTGAACCATCCATCAGAGCCATGATGAGGCAGGATGTGGTGTGACAGGCATTAATACTTACTTTCCGTCTTTGAAGTATGTTTTGAGGGTGTCACTGAAACTTTTGGAGTATTTCACAAACTCCTTTTTCTGGTGCTCCAGGGCCTAGGCGGGGACAAAACAAGACCATTAGTGACTTAAGGCCTCAAGTTAAACACTAACAGGTGTGTTCAAGAGTCCATTACTCACTCTGCGATTCTGGTACTGATATTTTTTAATGACATTGTTGACTGTGTCCAGGAGCTCTTTTATGGCGCTGGCGATGTCTCTGTGAACAAACGGCAATGCCAGTGAGAACAAAAGACTTGATAACACAAGTTAAATAGAGAATATACAGCAGAATGTTCTGTCTAAACGCCACACTCAGACCCACTCCATGTTGTGATCTGTCAGGTGTAATAGTCCGTCTTAATATCGTTCCTCATGTATTACTTACGTCTATGGCTCTTGAGATAAGTACGACCATATCAGTATTTCTCAGGAAGATAGATCATATATGTGTGCTATTTAAAGACTTTCTGAACCAACCCCAGTGTAGTATTTTTGTTTTTTGGACCATCCTCAGCAGTACCAGCAGACTTTGCACTATGTGTGTCTTTATCAAAGGCTGAGCCATTCCTGTAGTCCTTTAAAAGGTCAACTGCTGGTGCAGCAGATACACGTCTAACCCCTGGATCCCAGTGGGAGCAGAAGCAGCGCAGTCAGGCGTTGCTGCATCCTCAGATCCCAGCGGGAGCATTTCAAAGGAGCAGAGCCTTCCTGAGCAATGTTTGTTCGGCAGGATTCAGTTCTGAGATCTTGCGAGAATCCCGTGGTCATCTACTCGCTTAAAGTTTTATTTACCGTCACGTCCTGTCCTTTCTGCCTTTAAACAGATAAAACTGATCACTGGTGTTAAATCAGATGTGGTTAAATTCTCTTCTGAAACCCTTTACACTGTTCACCCAGGGCCTCCACGAGTTTATCCAATGATGGTGTGCAATCCAGAGATCACAGTGATTTAATCATTCATCTCATTCTAGACGCCATTTTTGTGTCTGACCTTCTACCAGCTCGATCTGCCACGCAGAAATTGACACGGCTTTGCCGTAGCTGACAACCAAAGCAGACTTGGCATGTATCTTGAGTGAAGCAAACCAGATGCGTTTCTAAATGAGCGGCAGCATCTCTGGTAGGAACCCTCTGCTTCTCTCGAGGTCGACAGCAGGTGGCGCAGTGCAGTGAAGCCGGACCAAAGCTGTAACCCTAAGAGTTTCATCCAGACAACCAACCACAATCTTGTCCAGTTAAATTTAGAAGTTTTGCAATGTTTCCACTTGTTTTTCTTTTTGTGCAGGTAAAAACCATTTACTCAATTACCAATCAATGATTGTTGATGGTGAAAACTACACATGTTCTATAAATACCTCCTCACGGCTGAAAGAAGTGGATTTAAAGTTCTCTATAACGTGAAATATATTATTATTTCTCTGTTGTGACACAGTTTAGCTCCCATGGAAACCAGACCATGTCCCACTGGTTGAATCGAAGTTGGTTCCATATAAATTACTTTACTCATCCAATTCTTAGTTTCTGAGAAAAAAAACCATCTCCATACTTCCCTGTACCACAGGAGTTCAGTAACTCCTGCCCCTCACAGAAGACTGAGAAGTTGCTTGAGAATATAGAAATAATCAATAACTACCACTGGCTTATCCGAGTCACACCAGAGCCGTCGTCATCCATCACAAAGGAACATTCACTACTTTTACCACTAGGGACTGACCCCGGTGCCTTTCACTCACTTTGATTCTGATATTCTCCTGTCGAACGGGATTTTAAGTGTTAAACATTGACTTTAGGGGCATGTTATGCATTAACCGTGGCTCAGAACTCATGCCTGTGCCGTGCAATACAGCACTGGAGACGGATGTTTGCTGGGAACCTAAAGACCGTATCATCTGGACTGGATCAGCAATATTTAGTAATGTATTCACTGCTGCACTTTTTCCTGTATGTGTACGTTTGTTACTTGTACTCACTTGATAGTTTGTAGGAAGCGTACTCTGTCATTGATCTCATCTGGGATTTTGCTAAGGATGTGTTTCAGAGCTCTGGCCTTATCGTTTAGGTCCACGAACTCCTGGTCGGGCCGATCGATCATGAACTCTATAAGAAAAGGGTGTTAAGCGCATTCCTCAGAGACTTGATCATTGGGATGCTTAAAGACAGCATGTGAACTTGGTTAGATCACAAGACAGCGTGGTATGTACAATTAACTGAACTAACAAGGTGTTTTATACCACTGTTTTTTTGGAGGTAGCAGTTCTCCTTTTTTGTACTGCAGAAACTACAACTGACTGCATTTCATCAAACTGCTGTTATAGAGAGAAGTTTTAATTCTTGACATTTCCTACGGACCAAAACTGACAATCAAAGATAAAAACAGAAATATACATTTTTTGTTTTTGCTTTTCCTTATACATGCATCATCGTAATAAAAAAAAAAGATAATAATAATAAAAATATATATATATATATATATATATATATATATATATATATATATATATATATATATATACACACACACATATACACACACACACACATACACATATATATACATACACACACACATTTAGTTTTTTTCCTTTTCCTTGTCAAGCATTTTTGTCAAGAAATATATATATTTTTTGTTTTTCCTTTTCCCTATACATGCATTTGTTGTTTTTACATTTCCTTGTCTCCTCTTTTAACTTTACCTTGCGCACATGAGGAGGGTGGCCCTTTTTGGTGCAGGTCCTCTACTATTGGTCAATAAACAGAAAGGAGCAGGATCGGGCCAAAATTCAATCTATTGCGCATCCGGCGGTGGCACACAGGGATAAACATACATTCTTCTCACATTCATGGAAGTGCATGTATAATGCTGCTCTCATGCCTTTTTGTTTACACAATCAGCCCTGACTGAGACTGAATACTGTACAATGAGTGACTTTCTAAAATGATCTATTAATGTTATGTGGGGTCAGAGGAGCATTATAAAACCAACAAAGCAGCTAGTGTATATTAACTATAAATCTAGACATTAATATTATTAGTTTTAGTCTTGAATAAAAAGTGGAGCAGAATACAAATATTGAGGACATTTATTGTGCAATAGTCTTAAATTTGGCCCAAAAAAGAGGAGACGAGGGAATGTAAAAATAACAAATGCATGTATAAGGAAAAGGAAAAACTAAAAATATATATTTCTGCCTTTTCTTTTTTAATATAGTCAGTTTTGATCCTCCATAATTTCTGTACCATGATTGATCAGCTCAATATACACAAAAAAATGTATTAAGTCAGTCACATATATAAGCTTTATTGAGCTGATAAGCGACAGCGTAATTATGCTCACCTTCCACATCATCTGCTGCCATGCGAAGTAGGGATTCAGTGAAGTTGATTTGGACGTTCTTTTTCTCCAAGATCTTCATTATGATGTCCTGTGTCAGACCAGGATTCTCCCTTTCCGCCTGGCAAAAGAAGGGAAATGTGTATGCAGAGTGAGGAAGCAGGTACAAACATAATAACATAAAGCATGCCTTAACCAAAGGGGTAAAAGGTTATTGGAGCTGCTGAGAAGAACAAAGGGTTATTTACTGTGAGGAATCAGGGGTGAGCAGTTCAGATTAATGGACAAAAGCTCTTCTTCTGAATTATTTAACCTCCTTTAAAACTAGCCAGGAGGAAAGGGGGATAGCAGAGACTAATCCGATAAAAGTGAACCAAAATAACTACAAATGTCATGGTCACACAGCAGTAAGGTTCTAATACCTACTTGTATTAAGACAAAGCTGGTTCGGCTTTATTAATATTTCATCTCCACACTGAGAACTGCACGTCTTCAGTAATAATATCAAAAGAAAATGTGGCTTAATATTTCAGAACAATCACAGTTTGAGGACATGAAATTCATTCACCACTGATGTTCTATTGAAACAAAATTGATTTTTCTGTTAATTAACTGATTGAATGTAGCACAATGTGTAACATGAAAAGTCACGGAGTTCAAAGGAGTATGGAAAACTAGCACAAAAAAAGGAGGACAGGGCATGGAAAAAAAAACATAAGATAAACTACAACAAAGAAACTCTTCACAACCGTCATCTATTTTTTAAAGCATCACGTTACATTCTTACTGTCCCCACCAAAGTGAATACTAGTACTGAGTGATACTGCTGCGTGCGTTTGCACTGTATATGTACACAGCTAGGACAAACACATGGGAGTCAAAGCTGAAGCGGGGCTCCAGGTTGTGCAGTTTGGTGTTTCAGATGAACAGTCTGGGCTGCAATTGCTCTTTCTCTCATTCAGATATTTTTAAAAACTAAATTAATACTTGGTATCTGCTTTTAAAACAGGAAGAATTTATTGGTTCAACCTCACGCTGAAAAAGAAATTAATACAAAAATAAAATACTGTACTGTACTGATGGGACTACTGCAGTGAAGGCAAAGCCGTAAAATTGCTGTTGCTTAAAAGGGACATGTCAACATTTTGGGAGGTTGATTATTTTCCCTCAGCCCTAATGTTTGATAAGACGGTGAATACAACTTTCCTCTTTGTGGAGCCAATAACCCACTCTGACAAAGACCCTGCTACACTAGCTTCATAAGTGGATTGCACCTAACCTTACTGACAAAAAAAACTTCTTTATAACTTCAAAAGGTTCTTACTTGCATGTTGTGACTTGTGTATTTACTTTAACTATGTAGAAAGAAACACAACAGCCTTATAACTAGAAACATATATGGAAATATATTTCGCTGTAGCATCACTCACTGCTTGGGCGGACTGATTTGCCTGCAGTAACACTGTTGCCTGGTAACACATGATCAAAGTTTGAAAAGTCATTGAAGTCTATCAGATGGCTTCCAAAACGTGTAGTTCTTCTTTGGTGCATTCTGGTTTGAAAAGGCATAGCTCTGGAGCATTTGGCCGTGAGTAACTGGCATCTTCTAATGACTGCACACTCACAATGTCGGCCATAGTTGGTAAATCACGTTAGCTGTTGACCACTGGCTAGGGACACTGTTGACAGATGTTACAGAGTTATGGGGGTGTTGCACGCAATCCCTGCAACCAAGTACTGCTACTTTGCCAAACTGAGAAGATAGCTACTTCTATAAATCTCCTTAAAGGTTGTTGTGTCACAGAGAAAAGAGCAGTACTTGCCTTCTAATGAAACCGTGGGATTGACACCAAATAAGCCAATTCTCAAAATGTTGGTAAAGACGAATTTAAGATCTATTTTTAACCAATTCAAATGCAAAAACAGTGTTTCTTGGAAATCAATGTTGTTGAGAGCATCAGATGACATAAATGTGGGGCTCAGAGAACTGGAAAGTAGAGCTGCTATTATCATTTTGTGATTTTCTTACATAGATTTGTCAGCCCTTCTAATTAATGTACAGTCCTACCTTTATGAAGGCTGCTCTGAGCGTCTGAGCTGCTGATAGGTTGATCCTCTCCAGCTTATGGGACGGAACACAAAAAGGAAGGGACGATAAAAGGTCACTGTTAATTCCAAACATACTGAAACAAAAGCCATCACTGTGTATGAAAGCTTCTGACAAGAATGACATTGTTGAAAAAGGTTTGGTTAACCTCAACTTTTTCATAGTTAATGTGCAATGACATGAATGCTGGTTTCTGCTTTCTGATTTTCCAGCTCAGTAAATAAAAATAGGGCAATACTAGGAAATAACTTTCACAGTAAAATAGTTTTTACTCTGATCGCAATTTTTGGGCAAATTACACCAATAAACAATGTCATTTCAGATGGATAACCTGGCCTGTACATTAGGTTACATAAATTGTGACGAGATGTTACAATATATTTACATCTTTGGTTGTGAGCCCTCAAGAAACTGAGTAATTCACTTGCGTAATTTGCCAACATTACAAAGTAACCTGATGATAGCATCAAGTTTTGTTATAAATTGCCCTCTTAAAGTTTTTTTTTCTTTAAAACACATTCATTATCAGTTGTTTTACCTCATTGAAAACTGGGTACATCACGGCATACAGCGTCATGGATACCATGGAGTTTGTCTCCGCTTCATTCTTCATCTCCTCCATTGTCATCCTCCAGGGATGAGCAGCTCTTGTTAAAGTGGTGAGGAGGAAATTGCAGCTCACACACACTCACACATACACACACACACTCACACTCACGCACACTCTGAAAATCACCCAAGGCCCAGAGTGAAAAATGCCTGGAGACAAAAACAAAAATGCACCGATAAAGTTCGGCTCAGCTTATCTTTATTGATATTGGGTGTGTCAGAAGTACAGTTTATTTATTTAATTTTAAATGTGGCTATTTAAAAGTAGATGCCCTGATCTGATATTGTTTTCGTGTAGTCTGCATATTGGCTATGATGTGACTAAACTGATACTTTATCTACTCAGGTTAGAGATACATTCACAGGTGAGTCACAGGTGGCTGCTGGCATGCGACACAAGTTATGGGTTTCACATAATCTTTCATAAAAATAACCACAATTAATTCCAGTCACAGATTCAATTTGGCAAAGACGTGATGAGTTTAATTTAGGTTAAGACGTGCACCTGAATGGACAGCTAGATCCACTTACTTACCACCTCAAAGCACTTTGCTGTCAGGACTATTACTGCAAAGCGCCACATTCAAAACATAATGTTCCAAAACAAGTGGTTGATTGTCAACACAAAGAAAAGGTTGTTCTTTTTGTCACTTTTGCCATGTGTACATTTTGTTTACAGAGCTTAAAACGTATATATGTATTGAGAGTGACATTGATGGCATTTTCTGGGATCTATATCTAAAACTAAAACCAGACAATAATTCCGGAATCAAAAGAGCAGAAATAATTGTTCGTTACAGTTTTTATGCAACGGCAATGGCCATTATCATCAAACTATCCACATTAGTGCATCATGCTGCCTATATTCAGTTCAGTTCAGTTCATATTTATTTCGAGCAATACAACATAACATAAGTGACCTGCGAGCAACAGAAAATTAAACAAATACCTTTAACAGTAGATGTGCAGGTTCAAAATACAAATTAATTCGTTAACACTCGAAAGGGAGTGGGAAGAAGAAAACTTATTTAATCCCACCCCTGTTTCTCATCAACAACTTGACAGATTTTTTTAAAGGCGTCCTCCTGTCTCAACATTTAAACTAAAACAATGAACAAAAGACCTATATCAAATTACAATAACAATTATTCTACAGTTCCGTTACATTTACATGAGTAAGTTTTGGGAAATGTTGTACTTTTAGGAGTAGTTTTGAATCACTATACTTTTACTTTTTACTTTTACTTGAGTAGATTTGTGAAGAAGAAACAGTTACTCTTACTCCACTACATTAGGCTACATTGAGCTCATTACTTTTCTTTTATCCCCTCCGCGTACGCGTCAATCTCATGACATCATTGAGTAATTCTTTGGGAAAGATTTTTGTTTTTGCATGTTTTGTCACATATACACACACACACACACACACACACAGACTCACACACACACACACACACACACAGACTCACACACACACACACACACACACACACACACACACACACACACACACACACACACACACACACACACACACACACACACACACACACACACACACACACACACACACACACACACACACACACACTTTATATGAGTTCATGGTCTTGTTCTAGTTCTGCCTGCGGAGCCTGGTAAAAAAGAAAAGTACAAAGGCTTGAAATTTTGTGCTCCTTGTGCTTAATTTATTTTTTTATTCTGTTATTATTTTAAGTACTTGAATTTACTTTAAGATTATTTTAATTTAAGCATTTTTTTATTTTTTATTAGTTTTAATTTATTTTATTGATTTAATTTGCCTGAAGATGATTATTTTGTACTTTTGTCTGTTTGAATAGTTGTGTTAAAAAAATAAATCAGACATTACGCAACAGTTATTCAGTACTTGAGTAGTTTTGTACTTTTTTACTTTTACTCTAGTAATTATTTGGATGACTACTTTTTACTTCTACTTGAGTCGTATTATTCTGAAGTAACAGTACTTTTACTTGAGTACAATCTTTGGCTACTCTACCCACCTCTGACAAACACATGTTGGTTCCCACCGACACACAACAAGACAGACATGATGTTTCAATAACAAGGAAGAGCTGACTGGTTTCATTTGGAGGAGGGGAGTGGCACCATTAGAGGTTCCTTCCTGCTGACAGGCCTGCCTAAATGTCCCATTTCAAAAAAGACCTTCTATAATCAGAATCAGGACAGCAGAACTGTGTGTAAAGCAGCTTAGGTGGTGAGTAAACGTGAATCCTAGTGTTGAGGAGTCATAGCCTGATTAGTCCATGGGCCAGACCAGATATCAGCACCACTCAAGGTGAGCAAACTTGCTTATAATTTTTGAAAAGATCTGTAGATTATATTCTGTAATGATAACCCTTCCTGGGTGTCAGCTGTATCATAGTTATCAGCTCATGAAGTTCAGAAAATTACATTTTAGATGCTGGTGCATATCCTGGTTTAGACTCATGTACAGGATATCTGTCAATGTTTCACAATATTGTCTTTGGTATCATTTTAAGCATTCATTCAAGCTAAGATGTGAATCTTTCTGACCAACATAGAGGTCACTGCAGCTCTTTAAACTATAAACAACACACATTTTTACACAATTTTCGCCTAAATGATATAGTATATTTTATCCCTGTGTCATCTAGGAACAACAGAGACACAAAATACAAAAAGAACACTCAAAGAACTTTCACCTTCCTTTAGGCCGGACTTCACACAATCAACGCACTTTAAAATACAGAGGGCCGTCGCTATTGAACAATTTACCTACATCACTAAAATCAATATTTTCACTGGCTTTGTTCAAAAAACACTTGAAAAAAATCATTTTTTAGTTAAGATCAGAAACACATCTGGAGTTTTTAAATTGTATTTTTTTTTTCATGCAATTATCCTACATTTTCTTCATTTTTTTCCATCTTTCAATAATTCAGTAGTGTTTTTCTTTTTTCATGGTAAATTGTCTTTTTCCATCTTATATTATCTATTTCTATAATGTGTTTTTGCTTTTGCTGTTGTTATTGTTGTTTATGTTTGTTTTATAAAGGGGAGGCATTTTCATAAGCCTTTTTGGCTTCCACCTCTCCTGCACAATTCTTCATTTGACCTTTGTTTTTTACTGTTATGTTTTATGTGCAAAATAAACTAAGCTAAACTAAAAAATTGGAATACTCATAGGAGTATAAGGATTCAGGAAATGTATCACATCTTTTTTTTTTTTTAATTTATTTAAAATGGATCCCCATTAGTCTTCGCCATGGGAAGACTATTCTTCCTGGGGTCCACACATAGACATACAAAAGATAATATAAAAGATGATAATATAATAATAATATAATAACATGACAATAAAGATGACAATAATCCAACTCAAAAAGGGTGAAAAATCTTCACCACAATTCCTGAAATAATAAATTGAACCAAAAATAAAAGATTAAGTAACCAACCATCCACATCCTAAGTAGCATTATTTGCTACTATCTGCTTATAAACAAGATAGTTTACACCGACTTTATAATATACTCATCCCTCTATTTATAGAAGTATAAATATATATTACATATCATAATATACTCATACATTATAATATACTCATACATTATAATATACTCATACTTCTAAACTATATATACACTCATAGCCTACAGAGATTTAGAATATATTTACTATTAAATTTATAATATACATACAATTTGCACAATAATCACAATATATACCTCGGAGAGATCATAACTTCCTTCTTAGCTTGAATGAATGCTTTAAAGGTCCCCTTTAAAATGATACCAAAGACAATATTGTGAAACATTGACAGATATCCTGTACATGAGTCTAAACCAGGATATGCACCAGCATCTAAAATGTAATTTTCTGAACTTCATGAGCTGATACAGCTGTCACTCAGGAAGGGTTATCATACCAAAATATCATCTACAGACATGGATCTTTTCAAAAAGTATAAGCAAGTTTGGTCACCTTGAGTGGTACTGACCAGTGAAATGTTGGGCTCTCCCTGGACTAGATCTGCCACGCCTGACCCGCTCAGCTGTCGACGACAAACCCCATCAACGTGTCCTTAACTAGGGTGTTGGACGTGTAGCCCGGTGTGTTGTGAGGATAACCCTCCCGGACCAGTAAACACACACAGGCCCGGTGCTGCTCCCAGGCTAACACAGGGCTAGCCAGGTAGCCGTGGAGCGGTACCATGGCTGTAAATCTGGACCAACCTGACGGGACTATCAATACTCAATTGACGGCACCACGACTAACTGGTTGGACTGCCACCTTTAACACCGACAGGAGTGTTGGAGAGAGTAAATGGAGGCCCGTGGCCGAGTTAGTGGATAAGTCAGCTAGCAGAACAGCGCAGCTCCGCTAGCGAAGGTAAACTACACATCCGAGCTTCACACGGGACTAACCCCGTCCCAGCACAGCTCCGGGGCGGATGTACGAGCTTCTGTGTGCGTGTCAAGTGTGTACGTGTGTATACCTTTGGTCTGACTTCGTTAGGGCTCTGGCTGCGCCGTCGATCGCCTTTTAGCTGCTGTGTTTTCTTTACAACTTAAGGCGGAAGTTTTTTCGGACTGGCCCGAGCGACATCTTCCGGACCGTTGCTACGTCAGCACCATCCAGCCAATCAGAGCGCAGGAGGAGAAGCGTGCATGTGACGTCATTGGTGTTATCTGATTGTTTTGTCCTGAGTGTGTACACACAGAGTGCATCATGCTGCGTATAGAGGTGTCAAAAGTATTCACATTCATTACTCAGGTAGAAGTATAGATACTAGAGTTTAGAAATACTCCTGTAGAAGTTGAAGTATCAACTCAAGGTTTTTACTCAAGTAAAAGTATAAAAGTACTCGTTTCAAAACTACTTAAAGTATAAAATTAAAAGTAATGTAAGGGGGAAAAAGCCATTAAGGACAAAAGCCATTGAAAATGAATGCATCTTAGTATAATGCAAATATATTAAAGAACCATATATGTGTACAATTGAGCATTAACATGTGTTTCAGAGAGCAGGAGATATGATGACTAGTTGCCTATAAGTATTGTAATGGTGCAAAAAGTCAAACTTCAGAGGCATGTTATCATTTATCCTAACCTTTATTGGAATGTACATCCAAGTTTAGTTGCAGGAATCTGAGGGAACGGATGTAAGAACAAAACTGGACAAGAACATCTGAAACAACCACAACCAAATTCACTCTATCCGGATGGAGCAATTTAACTGGATAGTTTTTTTTTAAAGGCCGAAATGAAATAGAGTAACGGTGCTGTTTTTAAAATGTAAGGAGTAAAAAGTACAGATAATTGCTTGAAAATGTAAGGAGTAAAAAGTTGTCTGAAAAATAATTACTCCAGTGAAGTATAGATAACAAAAATTTCTACTTAAGTAAGGTAATGAAGTATTTGTACTTCGTTACTTGACACCTCTATATATACAGCATGATGTATGTATATATGAACCCCATCTCTCCAGATATAGATATATGTATATGCATATAGAATAGAATAGAATAGAATAGAATAGAATGGAATGGAAAAATTTAAAAGATGGGGTTCATTCAGATAGTTTTGTCCATAGTTTTGTTTGAGAAGAAGTACAGATGGTGGAGGAGTATAGATACCTCACTGCTCAGTTGGTCAGCCTGGACTGGACTGGACTGAAGATATAACACTGACTTTTTTTTTGTTTGTTTGTTTTACTTATTGCATTCTCTGTCTTATACTATTTTTGGTGTTGTGTACTTCAGTTTTTAATTTAATTTACTATTTTTTTATTCCATTTTCTTTTTTCTTTTAGTTATTGCAGGGTTTGTCAACCGGTGGTCCGCGGCCCTCTGGTGGTCTGTGGCGGTATTGCAGGTGGTCCGTGAAATTGTAAATGCAAAACAATAATTTAAAAAATATATATTTATTAAGACTCAATTTATTTTCCATTTACTATTCATTTTTGTGAATAATTTACCCACCCAAATGATATCAAATGAGTGAGAGTGAACTTTGTAATATTATAAGCCCTCTTGACTTCCTATTGTTCATTTTTCATTGGATGTTTTTTGTTTTTTTATAGCAAGAGGTGCAAATAAAAATATACACTGATGCTAATAAATAGCCTATATAGGCCCATACTTTTATTTAAAATCAAGCTGCGAAATAAAACAAACATCCCCAAAAGCAGTGGTCCCCAAGTTGCGGGTTGGTTATAATGGTGGTCCCTGGGACAAAACCAGTTGAAAACCTCTGAGTTATTGCATTGTCTGTTTTATTCTATTTTATGTGGGCAGCAAAGAAAGAATTTCATTGCACAGAGAGCTTTCCTGTTGTATGACAATTAAAATCTTGAATCTTGAATTTAACTCCTCACAGTAACTCAGTCATGAAATTTGCAGATGAGGCAATTCTGTTTAAACCCTTCTCAGGGAGAGATAAGTAATTCTGTGGGGGTGAGGTAATAAAAGAGACATGGTGGCATTCAACAAACAATTGCACAATAAATATCCCCAAAAAGAAGAAGAAAAAAGTCGCTACAGGCTCCCACTGAAGCCCTCCCACTATTCAGCAACTACAACTGTGTGAAAGGGGTTCATAATCATTCATTCCTAGGGGTCCACATCGCTGGCCTGAAAACCCCATGCTGCTATCGAAAAGTCCCAACAGTGTCTGAGAATGCTTGGGAAAAACAAAGGGACTGAAAAGCTGGTGCCCCCGACCCCACCACCACCGCAGAAAGCATCCTGGCATACAACAGAACAGTCAAGTATGCTGGCTGCTTACAGAGAGGCCATCCCGTCAGTGATGAGTGCAGCATAAAAAAAATATTGGTGGCTCCTCCTTAGGATAATATTAACACTTATCACCCACTGAAAACTGAAAAAATAGCAAGAGCCTGTTAACACCCAGAATCCAGCAGTAATGCAGCCCCAAACGGGATGAAACAAGTACAGAAACTGGAGAGATAAATGTCCACACCCTATATATCCTTCATCGGAACTGGTGTCCTCAGGAAGGGGCTACAGGAGATTCAAAGCACAAACCACCAGACTCATTCACAGTCTAATCAACTCAAACAGTGACTGTGTAATATTTTTCAAGTGCAATGTCATGCACGGGCTTTGACTTTCACACTCTAATAAAAATTATTAGTAGTAATAATTTATTAACTTTTTATCTGATCATCACAGGTTATTGAGTGACGTTCCGTGTTGTGTGGTGTTTCTTTTATTACGCTCCACTATCCAGAATTAGTGTTCTTAATTTTGTTTTATTGCAAACCTAAATACCCTTTATTCTATAAAAATAGTTGTTTATTTACAGCTGGACAGATATGTTTCTTTTGTTGAGGGAAAGTCCAAAGCCCCCTGCTGGTCACCAATGATATATCAGTGTCTGGAAGCTACACAGGGAGTTAACGCAGGAAGAAAAATACATTTTAAATTTAAAAAAAGGCATCAAACACCTAACTTTGAACATTGTGGTAAAGTTCATTTGTACATTTTGCATTGATCGGATAAAAATGAATCTGTACATCTCTGCTGATGAGAGAGTGTTTTATGAATGAGTGAGTTCATGAGTGAATATGGTTTTAAAAACCACTTTGTCAAAAAAGCACTTCATAAATACAGTCCATTTACCATTTATATTTTCTGTGCTGAATCTTTTTTTTTTCTTTCTAAGTGTAAGGTAAACATGAAATTTAAACACTGAAATGAAAATTCTAACTATGGAAATATGACGCTGTAAAGCTTTTATATATATATATATATATATATATATATATATATATATATATATATATATATATATATATATATATATATATATTTATTTTTGTGGCTAAAAGTCGCTACACTTAATTGCTGAGGCCTCTGTTATAAGTGATTCGTCAGAATATTCTACTTTAGCAGTCTCAAATGTTCGAACAAAGCGGACAACACTCAGCAGCAAATAAAATGTGCATGAAAACATCATTCAAATAGCTCAACTGATACTTGCAGCTATTTGATCTAATCTGATCTCTTTTGTCTTTAAATACACGCCTAATAAGTATTTTTCTTCAGATTTATGAGAGAATATCAGCAGGATAACAATCAGTTTTATTACATTCTTAAAGTACTGGTGTATAAAAGTGTAATTGCCCCTAATTTAAGTCATGACGACTCCCTTATCACCTCATCACATTCTGCACATGTCAAAGGGTCAAGAATCTTATCATTTACTTTTTTTTCTTTTTTTCTGTCTCTGTCACTGTCAGGAATGCTGGCCTGACAGTGTCATTGTGATGGATCAGAGGAGTGCCGGCTACACCCTCATGAAGCCTGCAGGTACAGGAACTACAGCCATATGCCATTTTTAATCCTAATCCCATTTCGTGTGGCCATAGCAGATTTTAGTATGAGGAAAATGCATTCTGGGTAACACATGCATATGCATTTTTGAGTATGTCATTATATATTTCACTAAGACTAAGCAACATTGCTTCAGTTTGTTGAGGATTTAGGGCTTTTACTTAATCTCGTTTGATGGGATGCCACTGTTCAGACTTCACAGATATATCATCAGAACCAGCTGTCTTTCCACTCTTTATCGTCTTTAATGCCTTCTCGATTTCAGCGTTACTAATCTTTGCTACCTCCTGGTCCACAGTGGTCATTTATCAAACCCTTCAAAGTACTTGTTCCATTTTCCCATCATCCTTCTGGCATCTGTCAATACATTTCCATCTCTGTCCTTGAACACCCCTAGCCTGCTGCATGTCTTTCCCATCTCTGTCTCTCTGCTTTGACTACCTGTATAAATCATTCTCTTCCTCCTTTCTGTCCAACCTAGCACACAAATCATAGCTCCTTCTACCTTCACCTCACGCTGCATCTCCCTGTACTCCTGTCTACTTTCATCAGTCCTCTGTGTCCCACTTCTTCCTAGCTACAATGCTCAATGCACTTCCTCATTCCACTGCCAAGTCTTCTTGTCCAATCAGCTGGAAGCACCACCTGACCTGATATTAGTTGGCAGAGGACGGGATGAAACTATTCACTTGAGCAATTTCCATTCTTTTTGAAAAGTCTACCACCATCTGTCCTTCTGTGTTTTGCTGTCCTGGATACCAAACCAGCCCCTCACTTCTTCATCGCCTCAGTTGCCTTATCCAACACATTCACCAATTACCATCACTTCATCTACCTCAGACCACAATTTCTCCTTCTCTTCTAACTCACATCTCACATGTGGAGTATAATCACTAACAACGATGACCATCAAAACTTCAGCTTCCACCTACAGACTCATCACTCTGTTGTACGATGGTTTTAGCTCTAGAACAGGGGTTTTCAATTCCAGTCCTCAGGCCCCCCTGCCTTGCTTGTTTTAGATGCTACCCTGCTTTCAGCACACCATGATACAAGGAGTGGCGTCAATTCAGTGGAAGCTAAGGTATGGCTAAGTTACGAGTCACAGAACTTAACTACAGTATCAATCAACACGTCCAGCAAATACTCATCACAGAAGTCTGCTATGTAGCTTATCTGTGTGGTTAAGAAAATTGGAACTTTTTCAAATGCAGTCTCGCTCACTGCAAAAACTCAAAATCTTACCAGGAACATTTGTCTTATTTCTAGTTAAAATGTCTAATTTTAAATCAAAAAATCTCATTACACTTAAAACAAGAGTCATCACCAGAAAAATAACTTGTTATTTGACCATTTTCACCTGTTTCAAGTAAATTTTCACTTGAAATAAGTAGAAAAATCTGCCATTGGGACAAGATTTATCTTCTCATTACAAGCAAAAAAATGTTGTTCCACTGGCAGATTTTTCCACTTATTTTAAGTGAAAATCTACTTGAAACAGGTGAAAATAGTTGTTTTTGAATCTTGTCTTAAATGTAATGAGATTTTTTTTGACTAAAAATTAGACATTTTAACTAGAAATAAGTAAATATTCTTGTTAAGATTTTCAGTTTTTGCAGTGTGTAATAACTAGTGAAATCGATCATGTTGTTCTGATTTGCATTTGTAGTTATTCTATATGTATTAAGTAATAGAATAATCAATACAAATAGACACAGAGTAATTCCATAAATGTATTTAAAAAACAAACATTTACATTTTCCCTACATTTTCCCTTGGCATACCCAATTGACGCCCCTGGATACAAGGAGCTGTGTCATCAACAGAGTTGTACAGACCTTGATGACAAACTAATGAGGACCATTCATTAGAATCAGGCGTGTTGATGCAAGGCAACATCTAAAACATGCAGGGCAGGGAGGCCCGAGGACCGGAATTGAAAACCCCTGCTCTAGAACATTCCTATAACAAGCTCCTCCTCGATCATAGTCCCACTATTCAAAGTCCCTTCTCTCTGTCCTATTTTCTTACTTGTCCTCTTTTCTATCTGCCTTCCAACACACATTACTCTTCTCCTTCTTCAACCAACAGTAGCCCATTTGCCACCGGCACCCTGTAGGTCAACAGCGACGATGGCGGTTATTGTTAATCGCTCATTGTTTTAATCTCTTACCGATCCGGTAAGGGGTTCATCAGAATCAGAATCAGAATCAGAATCAGAGAGAAGTTTAGTCCAAGTAGTTTTTTAACACACACAAGGAATCTGTTGTGGTGGTTTGGTGCAATACAAAATAACAAATAATATTAAAAGAAAAAATGTAGTCTGTGATTTCAGGGTTTCCGCGGGGTTTTAAAAAGTATTAAAAAGTGATAAATGAAAATTGCCAAATTTAAGGCCATTAAAAGTGTTAAATTCACTGTCAGAGGTATTTTTTTTTTTAAATTGGTATTATTTTTTACCTTTTACATTTTAAGCTGTCTATTTTATTGTCATTCACAAAGTGAAATAAATGTGAAACATCTGGTCAACATCAATGAGTCTATAAATCTGTTCTGTATAGTGTTCTATAGTTCAAAATCTGTATTAATGTTAAAAGGTCCGTGATTAACACTTAATGTTGTGACAGTTTTTTAAAAAAATCTGAAGGTAGTGAAAAAGGTATTAAATTGGTATTAAATTTAACATAGGGATTGCTGTACAAACCCTGGATTTGCATATCTAGCTTGTCATAGATTTTACACTGGATGCCCTTCCTGACGCCACCCTCTGTATTTATCCAGGCTTGGGATCACCTTAAAAAAACAGCCCCCAAAGCTGCATTCCTGGGAGCCCAACACTACAAAATGGAATTGTTCAAGCTGCGCCACACTGCCATCTAATGGTTACAAATGTGGTTTTCCTTGTTGGACAATGACATTTTTAAGTCATCTCAAGTGTGTGTTTATGTCTGTGCAAATACACATCAGTATAAGTGAACCAGTGTACTGGGATATTCTTGACTTCTAGCCACTTTCCATTCCATCTCTAAAAAATCTTTTCCACTATGGGATATTTTTAACATCTTAATTGGGCTGAATTTCTCAGGAAAAACACCTAACTCCTGAAAACAAAGCAGTCTTCTGATCTTCTTATATCTTCCACTTCTAGCAGTTCAAATTTAAAAAAAAAAATGCTTTCTCACCCAAAACTCAGACTTGATTAGATGGAGGTTTTCTAAATTATTTCATTTTAAAAGCCATTAAATATTCAATTCATGCCATTTTAAATGTTGAAATATTGATCATGAATCTGTCTGCATTTTTAAGTGTAGAAACTGATGATGATACAGGTTACGATGGCACGGTGCAGGCACATGGGGCTGCAAACATTCATCAGCTATCTCCTTCCTTCCCTCCCTGGCATCATGAAGTTGCCCGCTACTTCACCTCCTCTCTCCTGTCTCAGTCTGACCTTCATTAGTGCACACGTCTTCTTCTGTATGGCTCAGTGACTTGCCCTTAACTGTTCAGCTTCTGCACATGCAATCCTGCAGCAGCTCCTACAACTTTTCTGCTCCACTTTCATGTCTCTGTCAGTCAGTTGTGACCACAGGTTCATGTCATGTTTGGAAATAAAGAAGATGGGTGATGCATGCCTTATGCTCCGCCCCTGGCACCTTATGATTGGCCTCATGTTAACCAATGGGCTGCTGGTCCTGCATGACGGGCCCACTGTCATTGTATTTGCTTGTGAAATAAGTCTCTAAATAACCTGGCATCAGGGTGTGAGCAAACTCATAAAACAGCACTGAAATGCAAATATTAAACAATAGTGATTGTCTTTGTAGAGCTTTGTATTTTTCCATGCAGCTCCATCACTTATGTAAGCACAGTTACGTAATAGAGGCATGCACGTGCTGCTGGGTTCAAGGAGAAGTCACAGAAAAACTATAAACCTGCTTTAATAAGGTAAAGGTGGTAAAAAATAAAAAAATCCAGTTGGTCACATCCCTATTACATCAGCTGTGAAATATAAACCCAAAATTTAGGGAAAACATAATGAAGAGTTTTGTTGTAAATGATGACAAGCAGCTGAGGGCTGATGACCTACAAACATCATCACATAGCGTCACCTCCAGCCTGGTCTGGACTGCAGCTATATTTCCTCTCTACATTTTTGTTAGTTGTTTGTTTGAAGAAGAAGGAAAAAAAAGGATTCGTCCATTTTCTGCCATTTATAGGAGACCTGGTCCCAGCCACACCCAGCTCTGCCAGGGAGGTTTCTGTGGTGTTGCCACATTTGTCAAGAGATATAATCTCTCTAGCAGGTTTACTCCGGGAACTCTACTCTGCTCATTTTATGTGTGGACTTTCAAAAGAATGTTATGTTTTTGCGTCATTGAGAGTTTAACTGCATTAGTCTGCATTTTATTTTGGGCTTTATTTGGGCTTTATATGTATCTGTCCCACAATTATCAGGGGTTAATAATTAGTATTTCATCTTATATTTGCAGACAAATCTCAAAGTGCAACAACAAAATAATAATAGTTTTCTATGAAGGCCAGAGTTTGGTCTATGATTCATGTATTAATGTGTGTGATTGCTGTGATGCATGACCCTAAATGTTGATGTTACCAGAGTCATATTCACTTCAAGAAGTTCCAACAGCTCTTTGGTTACGAGGACTGGAATCCCACCAGGACATTACAATTTTTCTTTGGTGGCATCCACAACAAGGATATGAATGCTGTAGTGATGTGACAGCCAGCAAGTGGGTGTGAGCATTTGCTGCATGTATTAAAAGGTACTTTTCTTCTTTTTTTTATCACTGAAAGGCACCAGTGTTATGCTAACACATCCAATGCCTGAACAGGTTTTTCAATTGGAACCGGGATCTGTGATAGATAGCTCCTCTGTGCCATGAAAGAATAGGGCCCCTGCAATACTCCTCCAGCAGACTGGCTGTCCACAGCTGCTTTTATCTGGTTTGAGGAGATTGTTGACAAAAACAAAGCTGAAGGTTTTTCTTACTTGTTTCTTTCAACTATTCGGAATTGGTGTTTTGGTTTGTGGAACTCTGCAACAGACCAATGACCTCTCTAGAGTTTACTCTTTCCTATAAGAGGCTCCAGCAGATCCCTGTGACTTTTATTCTGCTCCTTACCGGTGGAACAAACTTCCTGTAGACCTGAGGTCTGCTCCAACTGTCAGCCCCTTCAAATCGGGCCTAAACACATTACTGATTACTGAAGCGTACTCTTAAATGAAATACTTACCTGCTGGACTTTACTGCCCTTATTTTTAACAGCTTGTGCTTTTTATTATTTTACTTCTTTTCTTATCATCTTATCAATCTTATTTGTTATTTACTGTCTAATTATGTCTTGCCGCTTTTAATGTCAATGTAAAGCACTTTGAATTACCTTGTGTTGAATTATGCTATATAAATAAACTTGCCTTGCCTTGCCTTGCCTTTTACTGGAATGATGGATGGATGGATGGATGGATGGATGGATGGATGGATGGATGGATGGATGGATGGATGGATGGATGGATGGATGGATGGATGGATGGATGGATGGATGGATGGATGGATGGATGGATGGCTTGAAGGGTTGAAGGGGTTTTTATTTTATTATATATACTCCACTTTACTTGTTTCATTATTTTCTTCTTTTGGATTCTGTTTAGCCAGTTTTTGTTAACTTTGAGACGATTATTCATTTATTTTATAAACATGTATCCTAGTTCCATGCATTGCAGAGATTCATTTATTCTAAAGAATTAATCACATCAATTCATCAATTTCTTTTTTATTTTGTGTACATTTCCACAGTGTCTTGCAAAAGATGAACTTGTGGTACCATGATGTTGTAGTAAGATCAGGTCTATCTGGATGGAAGACTAGTTTTGCTAGAGAATCCTCTAGAAGGGAGTCTTCCAGCGGGGATCTGTCCGGGCAGGCGGCCCTGCCATTGGCTGCTGCCCGCCCGTCGCCTCCATCCTCCGGTTACATAAGAGCGGCGAGCAGCGCGCTGATTGGTCCTCCGTGCTGCCGCTCAATCCGCTGAAGTGAGGAGACGCTTCTCATCCAGGTGTCCAACTACACTTATACTACTATACACAACGAAGACAGCCGCGACTGGACATTTCCTTTTGCTCAGCACTTAAAAGAGCATTTAGAATAACGAAAAGAAACCTGCTTTTAAAAGGCTAATAGTCCATTGAGAAGAGAACAGGTGAGGGGTTTCCGGGTGTCATTTCACGGCAGTAGTCATTCATTTGTCATCTTTTGTGTTTTAACATGATAAATGACCAAGAGTGATGTCTGTATTAGTAGCGAGTATTTTGACGGGCTTTTTGAGTTTGGAGGTGTAATCAAAGACTTTCTGTTTTTCAACTCTGTACTTTCCTGTATCTTCCCATGACGTGTTAAGGAAATGGCGCTTTACTATTAAAAAAAAAAAGTGTTTTAAGACCACTGCCAACTTTTATTGCACTATTACAAACTGTAATTAAGTATCGTTAAAAGAAAAAGGTGTATATGTTTGTTTTCAGACTCTGCAACCATGTCCCTGAACATCCATATCAACAGCCCTAATGTGAAGTACACGGATACGCACATCGTGGCTCAGTATTCCTACCAGACCACGTCGGTGCATCAGGAGGGGAATAAAGTCACGGTAAGTCGAGTATTATATCATTATTTTGGGCCACGATTGTATCTCCGAGTGCCATGTCCAGCTCATCAAGGCTTATTTATGGTTCCGCGTTACACCAACGCAGAGGCTACGCCGTAGGGTACGCGTACCCTCTACGTCGATTTAACGCAGAAGCATAAATCAGGCTTCGCACTGCTGTTTGGGCGCAGGTGACTCCCCGCAGCACGGAGATGACGGTCCGCACCGAGCGGCGCGTCCCGCGGCTGGGGGTGATGCTGGCGGGCTGGGGGGGCAACAACGGGACCACCGTCACCGCAGCCGTGCTGGCCAACAAGCTGGGGCTCACCTGGAGGACCAAGACCGGAGAAAAGGTGACCTGGTAGTTAATTAATATAATAATATAATAGGATGGAAGCGTCTAATCTCGCTGTGCAGGTAGAACAACATTCCAGTGACGTCTCCCAGATGCGTAATAATGGCCTGTTTAGACTTGAGGTTTGGTGATGAATAGTCATCCCAGAAAAATGGACAACAGTAACGGTAGAAATCACATTTATGATTTGAATGGATGAATGAATGAATGAATGAATGAATGAATGAATGAATGAATGAATGAATGAATGAATGAATGAATGAATGAATGAATGAATGAATGAATGAATGAATGAATGAATGAAGTTTATTCAATCATGACAACACAAAAACAACACAACACCAAAAAACATTGTGCACAGCATTGACATTTCACACAAAACCAATAATCATGTGTTGAACAATGACTGAAAAAGGCATAGGCAGAAGCAGACTGCTTATAAAAGCCTATCCTATATTATCAACTTTCTTTTTTTGGCTACCAACCTCCAGAAAACCAAAGAGACAATAGAAAAGCAAAGAAACAACAGAAAAGCAAAGAAACAACCAAAGGCAAAGAAACAACAGAAAAGCAAAGAAACATTAACAGATCGATCAATCGCACTTATACGGTTCAAAAATAGCTTTACAAACCATTTTCTTAAAAACCAAAAGAGAATGACATGTTTTTAAATGTATGTTGGCGTCATTCCAGAATTTAAATCCAATAATGGAGACACATCTCCTTTTCATACCTTTTTTAGCTTTTTGTACAGTAAAATTGCAGATACCTCTAAGATTATACGGAGTCTCCTGAATTGAAAAGAACCTCTGTATTGAGTCAGGGAGCATTTTTGATTTTGCTCTGAACATAATTTACATGATTTTATAATAAAACAAATCATAAAATGTAATAACATGAGAATTTAGAAAAAGTTTGTAATTACATCAATATTTTAGGGTCCTGTCAGGCTTATCTCTGCATTATAATGAAATGGATGCAAACTACAGGCTTTCTGAGAACTGGAAAATGATCAACAGACCTTTGATAATGAGGTTATAATAATAAAGTATATGAAGACCCTGGTACCAAGAGGATGCTTTTATTTTTAAACATCACTTACTGTGTGACCTCAGCTACAGTAAGAGCTCATTATGATGACATGTTCAGTGGGTTGTTAAGTGCTTAACTTTGTTCGGTCTTGGAAATTATTCCATAAATAGACATACAGGTTCCTCTGCCTTCAGTGTTTTTTTTCTGTTGTGTGTTTTCTTTGTTTCGTTGAGTGTAAATACTGATAATGAGCAGTAAACTGTGAATAAATAAACTAAGAATAATAACAGCCTCGTTCTCCTTTCTCATTCCTTAGAAAGCGAATTACTACGGCTCTCTCCTGCAGTCGTCCACTGTCTGTCTGGGATCGGGGCTGGAGGGCGAAGTGAACGTGCCGTTCCGTGACCTCTTGCCCATGGTGCACCCCAACGATATTGTCTTTGATGGTATGTAAGCCTCCAGGCATTCAGCTCAGAGTTTAACCTCAGGGATAGAAACCTTGTGTCTATTAGAGGTTTAGGAGAGCCAGCTCCAAAACCTGATCTTAGGACAGGTTTTGGGGCTTGATGTTTCTCACCAGGATAAAGAGAGTCCTTCATAGAAGTGTTGTCATGAGATTAACTGGAAATAATAGATAGACATGTGAGGATTGTGTGCAGAATAAAGTGGTTTTTTTTTGCTTTTGTGCTTCTAGGTTGGGATATCTCCTCTATGGATCTGGGCAGGGCAATGGAGCGAGCCCAAGTGCTTGACTGGTCTTTGCAGGAGCAGCTAAGGCCATACATGACCTGCCTGAAACCGAGACCATCCATCTATATCCCAGAATTTATTGCAGCTAACCAAGAGAGCCGGGCGGACCATGTGCTCACTGGAACCATGGCAGAGCAGGCAAGAAATAAAGATCTCTGCTTTCTTTGTGTTCAATCAACATTCCTTTGGCAAATTTGACTTAAAAAGTGAACGATCTTCCAGGTGGAGAAGATCAGAGCTGACATAAGGGACTTCCGTCAGTCCAGCGGCGTGGACAAAATCATCATTTTGTGGACAGCCAACACTGAGCGCTTCTGTGACGTCATACCAGGAGTCAATGACACGGCCAAGAACCTAATGGCTGCCATCAAGGTGAGAAAATACGTTTAATCCAGGAAGAAATTTCTGATGTTTTTAGTAGATATTTCAGAATAAGGAGAGGTACTTTTAGGTCCCTGGGAGGCACAATGAATCGCCCTTTAAGCTTTGATTTCTTAATGTGGAAGACCAAACGGTAATCCTCAATTAAATGTGGCTATTAATAAAGCTTAACAGATGAAAAAGACCCGCTCTTTAACATCACACTCTGGAGTTATAAATTAATCTCTTTAATAAGCCTGAAATAGTCTGCAAACCTTCTGACATCATATCAAAAGACAATTATCCCTCCCCCACCCCCCCTTGACTTGAACTGACTTGTAGACCTCAGCAATGATAATAGTCTGGACTTCAGATCTTCACCAGATAGTTCAGTCTGAGTCTACACTACAAAGCATTCTGTAAATAGTCTCATGGGACCTGGAGCCTGATTTGCCCCAGTGCATTCAGTTACAACTGTTTTTTTTTTTTCTATCTTAAAAGGCTGGAGCAGAGGTTTCTCCCTCCACTCTGTTTGCAGTGGCCAGTATCCTGGAGGGCTGCGCCTACATCAATGGCTCCCCGCAGAACACCTTTGTCCCGGGGGCTGTGGAGCTGGCTATGCAGAGAGGCGTGTTCATTGGTGGAGACGACTTTAAGTCTGGTCAGACGAAGATCAAGTCGGTCCTGGTGGACTTTTTGGTCAGCACAGGTATCAAGGTGAGAAAGCAGATGCATGAATATGATTGCTACATTTGTTTTCTCGAGGAAAATAAAACTTCACTTCATCATTTTACTTTCCAAATAAATCAAATGATCAAATTCCTTGCTGTGGGCAGCCAACCTCCATTGTCAGCTACAATCACCTCGGGAACAATGACGGGAAAAACCTGTCAGCCCCTCAGCAGTTCCGCTCCAAGGAGATCTCCAAGAGCAACGTGGTGGATGATATGGTCCAGTCCAACCCCATACTGTACCAGCCCGGGGAGAAACCTGACCACTGTGTGAGTGATAAACCCCGACACTTTAACACAGGGGTGTCAAATGTGCGGCCCGTGGGCCGCATGCGGCCCGAGAGAGATTTTCATGCGGCTCGCAAGTTTCCAACGCAAAAAAACAAAATGTTAATTTACTAAAAAGGAAGGCATAAATAATTGCTATGAATCGCAGCATATCCAATAATATATTTCTTCTACAAATCCATCGTTATTCCACAAAGAGCAGTTTTCGACATTTTTTTAGTTTTCTAGAATCCATTTGCCGATTTTATTTCTTTGTAGACGGTCGTTTATTTTTATTAACTGACTACTATTATATATTTTCACAGGAAAAATATCACTGCTAAAAAAGATGATAGAAGATATTTATTCTGAGAATTTCAGTTTTGAATACGAGGATAGTGACAAAGTAAAACAGTTAAAAGAGAAGTGCTGACTTTTTCGGCACACTGGCGTAAATATCCGCAAAGATTTTTAAAAATAAATACACTTAATTGTACTGGAAAAATCAATAAATCACAAAGAAACACTCTCTGATGTAATAAGAAAGATTTTGCTTTTAATTAAATTTTTTATAAAAAAGAGAAATATAAAAAAAAAACATACTTGTTTCTGTTTATCTTTGTAAAATTATATTAAAAGTATCTTACATAATTTGAAAAAAAAACGAGAAATTTCAAGAAAAGATCCTGAAGAAATATATTTTACATAATTAGAGTGTAAAAAAGTGCATATTTCCTTTAAAATTAACTAAACTGATATTGGATTAGATAACAATAGTTAAAAAAAAAAGAATTAGAAAAAAAAAATTTCGCACCGTTTTTGTCATTTTGAGCGTGCGGCCCGCGAGAAAAAAATTGGTCAAATCCGGCCCGCCAAGCAAAATGAGTTTGACACCCCTGCTTTAACACAATGAGCTTCATGTGGATGTTAACAGAAAATCAAATGCTCCCGCTTTTTTAACGGCTGTTGTTTCGTTTCAGGTTGTGATTAAATATGTCCCCTATGTGGGAGACAGCAAGCGGGCGATGGATGAGTACACTTCAGAAATAATGATGGGAGGGCTCAACACTATCGCCCTGCACAACACGTGTGAGGTCAGTATTTAGTCAATTTCACTACATAATCAGTTAAAAACACAACCACATGAGAACAGTGTCCATTGCAGGTAGTTGTAGAGGGAGACTTAGGAGATAACAGATCCTGCTAGTAATCCTCTTTAACAGGCCTTAGAGTTAATACTTAGACATTCAAGTCCCGTAAAGGCTGAATTATGCTTCTGCGTCAAAACGACGCCGTGTCTACGGCGTGTGGAGGACACGCCGTCACATGCGCCGTCAGTGACGTGCACCTCCCGAAAATTGTAACTACGCGTCGAGGAGACGCCGACCACACGCAGACCGAGAGGGCTGTGATTGGTTCGTTTGAAAGCGAAGCATTTCCGGTTTCCGGTTTGAATCAGTAGTGAACTTCCAGGGCTTTTTTCTTCGTTTATATGTGATTTTTTTTGTTTTTGTTTTTTGCACAATAGTTGTCCTTATTTCTTTGATTTACTGTGACCGGAAAAAGTCGGATAAACCATTCAGAAAAAGATCGCTAACTAGTGGCTGCGGGGGGTAGCCTACTGCACCGCGACCAAATGGAGAGACGGAGAACTCTGAACGATTCGTGACGGCGTCACGGGTGCGCCGTGTGCTCTGCGTGTGTGTGACGCAGAACCATACCCGCACCTTTAAAAGCCCTAGTATTCTGCCTGCTCTGTCACACCACCCCTGCCCAGAAAGGTAGCATGTAATCTGGTAATATTCACACTTTTAAATCAAGTGAATTTGGATTCATTTGTTAAACTGCAGTAACTTTTAAAGCATTGTTCTGTTGCTCTCAATGAAATTCAATAGCACTTGTGTTATTGGATAGTGTTTAGTAAGGCTTAATATACTTTGTCTGGAATTTGAAAACGTTTATCTTGAGCACCCCCTAGTGGTAGAAATAAATACTTTCATTACAATCAATTCTGTTGGACTATGTGTTTATGTATTGCTTTTGTTTGAGGATGAAAAAAAATGATATTGCTTTATTCTTAACAGGACTCACTATTGGCCAGTCCAATCATCCTCGACCTGGTGATTCTGACTGAGCTTTGTCAGCGTGTGACTGTCCAGCCAGAGGGGGAGGACGATTTCCAGGGTTTCCACAGTGTCCTGGCACTGCTGTCCTTCCTGTGCAAGGCCCCCCTGGTCCCGTCAGGGACCCCCATTGTCAATGCCTTCTTCCGTCAAAGAGCCTGTATCGAAAACATCATGAGGTGCGGATTCCTTTCATTTTAATTAGTGGATTTTCTTTTCAGTCAGTAGAAAAAACAATCAGAATTCATTGTATTAATGCAGATACAACAGGAGTCTAATTCCTTGTCTTTTTTCCTGTTTAGAGCTTGCCTCAGTCTTCCTCCTCAGAATCACATGCTGCTGGAGCACAAGCTGCAGAGGAACTTCCTGCCTCCACACACAACCTTTATGAACAACGATGTCGCTTCTTTGAAAAAAGTCGCTCGCACTAACGGGAATCACATGCCTGCCCCTCTAACCAATGGCATTTATGCACATGAGAATGAGACAGCATGTGCATTATGACTGCAATTAGAACATTAGAGCCCAAAACAGAACACAAGTTCAAAATAAAAGACTGCAACTAACAATTCTTTGTTTGATACAAAGGGTTTCAGTAATCACACTACTGTTATCAACATAGAAATGTGAAAAATCCACTTGAGCTTTAGACAAGACCTTTAACGGAGATCTATTTGAAGGTCAAATATCTAAGTCTCTATGTAGTATAATATTTTATATAACACATTTCACAGTTTTGTATGTTGAAATGGCGTTTACTGTATGTCTTAGTTCTCCTGCTGTTTTATCTCAAGTAGTTTTCAATGCTCAGTGCAATTTTATTGTACAGTATCTACCTGTGAAACAGGTCTATATGTTTTACAAACAAATGTGATAGACATAGCTGTGAACTGGATTTGATAGTTGTTTTTTGAATTTTACTTGAGATGTGTTTTTCCTTTTTATTTTTTTTTTAAGTCTTCCCAGAGTTTTGTGCGTGTGTGTAAATGGGCTATTTATATTCAATAAACCTTGAACTACTGATATTTGTAGTTGATTATGTGCCTTTCCTCAATGTGTCCTTTGTTCTAAATCTATTGGGTCAAATGCATTTTCATAAGTGAGTTTGTACTGTTGTTAGTCACTGCAAAAACAATCTCTCTAGAAATAAGCCTATACATCTAGTCTTTATGGCTTTATTTTAAGCAAGAATATCTTTTTGTCATTGTAAAAGAATAATTTCCTTGACTATAATTCTCAAAACCAGCAAAGTAGTCTAAAACGGTTCAAATTTTCTTGAAACAAGGCTTTTTTTGGTGTTTTTTTTAAATTTTCTTAGAAATGAGTTCTTGCAGTGGAAGCCACATCATGCAAACTTTCTGCTTCATGTTGTAGGTTCACCGTGAGCAGTTAAAACAGCTCTGAATCACTGGGGAATGTTATGGAATCTGGTACCTGCATGTTGGCAGAAGCTGCATCAGGACAAACAGTATAAATAAACAAAGGCCATACATATTTGGTTTTAATAGGTACACAGAGTGAGCTGGTATAATTCTACACATTTGTAAATGGACGTGACTTCATGTTTTTACCCAAAGTTGTGATGGTACTCTGAATTATACCCTTGGAATTTGTGAAGAACATTAGTTTGCTTTTCTCAGAATTAAAAACAATCTGAAGTATATCAATGGCACTGACTATTTACTACTGGCCATGTGGTGAATGTGAGGTACATGAATGGGTGGGATGGGAGGGAGTTTAATAAGGGAATAATAGGGTCTTGGGAGTAAGGGTTTGTTTTAAAAAAATAGAAAAGAAAATGGATACTGATTGCATTATTGTCACTGTACATTGTTGCCTGGATTCAATAAAATATATTAAAAAAAAACAAAAAACAATCTGAAGTTTGAACAGTTGCTTCTTTACCTTGTTGATAGCACATTGTTCATATTCAAAAAAGCTTTGTTAGAACAATAACTTACATTGTCATTTGCACGGAAATAGAAATATACATTTGGTATTCTGTCACCCAAATGATTTATATTAACATTAAATTAAAGAGAGCCAAAAACAGGATCAATGGGAAATCCCTTTGAAACTGTTGCAAATATAGTCCTTTAAAACCGGAGTAGCCTGAGTTTCATCAGTAAGATAATTCACGGAATTCAAGGAAGAAGCCATTGCTGTGTCAAAAGCTTTGGACAGATCAAGAAAGAGTCATAACCCTCAGCTGTTGACTGACCCTTAACAGTTAAGTCTCAGAAGATGTTTTCCTTTCTATCCTGAAGATTTTCTCAGTTGAACAGATGGTCATCTTCAGGATAAAAGGTGAAACGCATTCAAGAACATAAGAAAAAAGAAATCAAGTTGCATCATTTCAATATTTTGAGTTTCTATGACCAGGATTAGTTTTCACAACGTTTTTCATTGAAAAAGAAATCACAGCATTTCACTTTAATAGGCTATATATTTTCAGAGACAAATAACAAAATGCCCCACAATAAAAACAGGTAACCTGTGTATAAAGTAGTTTAAAGTACTTCTTATTGTCTTTAAATCTATGAGTGGCTTAGCTCCCTCCTACATGGTTGACATGCTCACTGAATACATGCCGGACAGATCCCTTAGATCAGTGTCTCCCAACCTGGGGTCCGGGCCCCCCCTGGGGGGGCGCCTGAGATCTCTGGAGTGGCGCGAAACTTTGTCTGCTTTGAGGATATGCAGTTGTAAAAATTATATTTGCGCATGTTAAATAAATAAAAAAAAAATAATAACACACCTAATGGAATACTGTAATCCAAGTCTGTATAAACCCACGTAGTATTTTAATATGACCAAAATATATTTCTTATATATATATATATATATTTATATATATAAAGTTATTTAGCAGGTTAAAAACTTTATTTATTTATTTATTTATTTTATTTTATTTATTTAAAGGACAATGTGCAGGTACATTAAAAAGATGGCTGCACCAGAGTTAGCCCCAAGCTAATTTCCATCTGTAGTCCTTGACAAACATAAATACTACACATTAGGGTTTACAATGACAGTATTCAAATGCAAATACAAGAAACAGGCTACTGTACAAATCATACTACTACTCCGACAGGTTGTTAAAGGAAAAATGTTAAAAATGTTTGCGCTCATATTAAAAGACACATTTTTCAGAAATTATTTTATGTCCTTGCAATTATTTTCTGTGCGTATTTTATACATTGGTGACACAAAATGAAGGTGAGAAAGACAAAGTCATATGTATACAGGGTAAACCAAAGAGAAATGTATCATAAAAACATAATTAATGTTCATTTTTTCAATTAAAGATTTATAATGAATCACTTTACTCTTTTGGTGCCAGTACGTACGGGTCGGGGGGCCAGCTGAGACACAAGTAGGGGGAGCTCCAAGGAAAAAAGGTTGGGAACCACTGCCTTAGATCATCAAATAAGAGTCTCCTCATCATACTTAGAATTCACCCTAGATCTGCTCATGGGGCTTTCAGTCACTACTACACTCTCTGGAATTCCTTGCCGCAGGAACTAAGGTCTGCTCCAACAGCCCTCTTTCAAAAGCAGACTAAAAACTTACCTTTTTGCACAGACGTTTGAGTAAACTCTACATTGACTGAGTGATCGCACTTTTGTTAAAATGGAATTATTGTTGTTTTTCTCTTGACATACTTTTTTCTGTTTCTGTTATTGTAAACCTGTAATTTTGTTTGTTTGTTTGTTTATGTATTTGAGCACATTGAGTCCATGCTCATCAGGTGAAATGTGTTTTATAAATAAATTTGCCTCAGCCAAAGAGACTATACAAACTATTTGTATAAGATAAGATAAGATAATCCTTTAATAGTCCCACAGAGGGGAAATTTGTAGTTTACAGCAGCAAAGGGGATAGTGCAAAAACAAGAGGCATCAATAGAAATAGTAACACAGTAATAATGACATACTATAAACAGTAAACTGGTATATACAATAATAATAATAATAAGAAGAAGAAAAATAAATAATAAGAAATACTGGTATATAAAAAAAATAACAGACGGATATTTACAGATGGATATTTACATAATTGCACGTTGCAGTGAATGATATTGCATATTATTTTCCAGTATGTACATTTATTGTCATGTTATACTATTTATTGTTTTTTTATGGATACCATTTATGTATTATAATTATTAGTAGCAGTAGTTTCAGTATTGTATTTATGGAATAATTTAAAATCTTAAAAATGTATTTTATGACGTGATCCCCGCTTGTTTCCCCGCCTCTTCCGCTGCGTCGCTGCGACTCGGTCGTCAACGGTAACAGCGATGGCTGACAAGGAGAAGCGCCGGTCCGGGATGCCCGCGGGCAAAACCACCAAATCGGACGGCGACAGGGAGTTTCTAACGCAGGCGGGCGTGGGAGAGCTGCTCCGCGGGGCCATCCTGAAGATGGTCGAGGCCAGGTCGGACGACCCCATCGGATTCCTGGCCGACCACTTCTGCAACCTCGCCTCGGCGTCGGACGGCGGCGCCGCTGGATGCGGAGACGAGGAGCCGCCGAGCGGCGCATGCGCGCAGGAGCAGCAGCACCTGAACCGGGCGCTGTGGCACCTGCGGCTGGCGCACCACTCCCAAAGGTCTGGTGACTTCTGATGATCTCTGAACACATATCCTGCAGGCAGTACTCGAGTTGTAAAAAAAATCAGGGGGGATGGTGGATTTTATCATATGAGGATAGATAATTTAAGATAAGATAAGATATCCTTTATTTTCTCCCTCAGTGGGGAAACTTATTTTGTTGTCATCAGTACACTTAGCACACACATGCAGGGGAGGGGTAAAAAGACTGAAAAGTCAGAAATAAAAAATATATAAAAAATACAAAAAGATACGTATAAAATATGTATAACCACAGAATATGAACAGTATATACAGTTAAGAAATAAGAGTTAAGATAATATAAGATGTGCAGATATTGCACATCTTATATTATTGCACATATTATATTATTTCACATCTTATTGTCCACTGGCTACTGAGAGCAGGCCTGGTTATACAGTCTGATGGCAGCGGGGAGGAAGGACCTGCGATGCCTCTCGGTGGTGCATCGTGGGTGACGAAGCCGGTCATTTGTGTTGATTACAAATAATATAATACTACAAATAATAGCACTGACCAAAACACCTGCAGAAATATTGCAGGAATGACACAGCAGCAGTTAAATGCAGCCTTCTGTAAGCTTTAAATACCCACTGGGCTTACATCAAATACATCAAAACACAAAAATAAAAAACAGTTTTCTGAACTTATCAATATGCCTCTGTCCTTCACAGGATAAGTAAAATAGATCACTGCAAAAACTCAAAATCTTAACAAGAATATTTGTCTTATTTCTAGTTAAAATGTCTCATTTTAGTAAAAAAAAAAATCTCATTACACTTAAAACAAGACTCGTCACTGGAAATAAACCACAATTTTCACCTGTTTCAAGTAGATTTTCACTTGAAATAAGTAGAAAAATCTGCCCGTGCAACAAGATTTTTTTGCTTGTAATAAGAAGATAAATCTTGTCCCACTGGCAGATTTTCCTACTTATTTCAAGTGAAAATTTACCTGAAACAGGTGAAAATTGTCACATTTTTCTGTTGTTATTTTTCTGGTGATGACTAAATGTTGAAATAGCAGTAAAACCACATTCATTGATGAAATGGCATAAGGGATGGAAAGGGAGGATGGCAGTTTTACAGGTGGGATGATTTTGACCGTTTTTATTTCAGGGGGGATGCCATCCCCCCTCATCCCCCCTCAACTAGAGTACTGCCTGCAGGGTACGGCTGGGATTTAGCGTGGATTAGGGGGCCCGTACGTTGGTCGAATTTCCAAATAAATAAGTCTGAAATAATAGGATAAACTATTAAAGTCATTTGGCAATAGTTTATTTAGACTGTGCTTTTATTGGCGTCTTGAGAACTAACTGCTTAACGTGTAAAGGTTTGGTAGGTTTACGTTGTTGTGTTTCTATGAAAAGTACAATGTGTCAGCTGTATAATGAGAAAGAAAATATTGGCATCACAGTACTGAGGGTTGTTCTGGCCAAAATCTTAATGGTATCACATAAGATTACTGGACTTCATATTGATTTCTTCAAGACAGATTGTCACAGCAAAGATGATTGAGAATTCCATTCAAAATGGAACCCCATTAACTGTGGAGTTCCACAAGGTAGCTGCCTAGGGCCTTTGTTATACTCTATTTTCACAAACGATTTACCATTGGGTATAAATAATGTTAATACAATTATGTATGCCGATGACACAACATTATATAGCGCGGACACATCTGAGCAAGCTGTAACTGACACCTTAAATATGGCTTTAGCAGACATTTACAAATGGATTGAGAGCAACAAGCTGGTGTTAAATATTTCTAAGACAAAGGCCATTGTGCTTGGATCTAGACACATGTTAGGTAAGAGTCCTCAGTTAAAACTGTCAATTGGCACCACACAAATAGAACAGGTGAACACTATAAAACTTCTGGGAGTAACTATAGATAGCTCTCTATCTTGGTCCAAACATATAAATAATATTGTCGTCAAAATGGGAAGAGGAATTGGTATGACTAGGAAGTGTTCTGCTTTCATCACTCCCTCGATAATGAAATCTGTTATTCATTGTTTGGTTTTGTCTCATTTAGAATACTGCCCTGTTATCTGGTCATCAGCTACAAAATCTGATTTGAAAAAGTTGCAGATTGCGCAGAATAAAGCGGCTCGTCTGGCATTAGGCTGTTCATACATGACAAGTATTAGTTATATGCATGAACATCTGGCATGGCTAATGGTTGAAAAGAAATTAGCAGTGAGTCTTATAATGCTACTGCGGAACATTATTTCCACTGGCAAGCCGTATAGCTTGGCTCACCAGTTAGAAATGACTTCTGAACATGGTTACAACACCAGGGGAGCAGCTTCTGGTAACATAAGAATACAAACAACACCTAAATCAAACTGTCTGAAACATACTGGTATATATAGGTCAATAACCCTCTGGAATGCACTGCCCAAAAATATATTTTCTACAATACATAGCAAAATTACTTTCAAAAAGAATATCAAGATATACCTAGCCAATTTGCCAAGTACATAACTGTGATTTGTAAATCTGTTCTTTTGATTTATAATGTGAATTTGTTCTTTGTATCTGTGTTCTTTGTATTTTATTTTATTTTTTATTTGTATTTTCTGTTTTTATTTTAAATTGTATTTTTAGCTGTACATTTGTATTGTATTTGTTTTATTCAGGACCCCAGGAAGACTAGAGGCTCAGTCATGTGTCTCTAATGGGGATCCTTCAATAAACATAAACATAAACATAGAATCAACATCTCATGCTGCAGTCACAGTACAGTCCCTCAGTTTATTTAAATAAAAGAAAGGGGGAAAAAAAAGATAATTACATTGACAAGAGTTACTTCTGTGTAAAACAAAAACCTTGGAATCCTCTCTCAACTAACCAGTTGTTATTTTTTTCTTTTAAATGTAATTTTTCACCCAGATCAGCATTCGGCAACAATGTTCTCGTAGCTTATGACCTCCTGAACCTCACTGGACATCAAGCAGATGAACCTCCAGAAGGGCCTGATGGCTTCTGCCCCGACGGCCCCCCTGGAGGAGGAGGAGTAAGAGGAGGCCTCTACACACAGACTCTGCAGTGCCTGTGCAGTGAGGGCGGGGTTCCCGCCTCCACCTCGGCCCCGCTCCTCCGCCGCCTCCATTGCCAGGATCACGAGGCCGTCCCTTACGATGTCTTCCGTCACGGTGTGCTCACGTGTGCCGTTTTCTCAGACTACATCCGGCAGGCTCAGAGGCTTTATGCTGAGGTGTGCTGCCCGGACGAGGGCCCCGCCTCGCGGGCTCTGTGCCTGGCTGTGCTGGGGACGTTAAAGGAAGCGCTGGAGACTTCCCAGGGCTGTGATTCAAACTGCTGTGTTAACGCTAACACTAAAGCAATTGCTTGTCTGGAGGGCAGTGTGAAGGCTATCCGCTACTTGCAGGCCAGTGCCAAGATCTCTCCCTACAACTTAGCTCAGGCCTTGGCAGGAGCACACACACGGGGGCCCGGCGGCAACATGGACGCAAAGGAGTTTGAGAATGCTGCTGCAGAGCTGTTCATCACTCGAGTGAAAGTCGTGTCATAACTTTTTTGTATCTGGGATGTTAGTATATCTTTTTAGCAATTAATTAATTTTTGTTACCTCTTACATATTGCTTGTTTGCACAAATGTGCACAAATGCATACATATAATAATAACACATTCAGACATCTTCTCCTCTGCCAACTAATATCAAACCCATTAAGCGCCTGGAAGGCATACATAATAATATGGCTCACACTTTTCCAATAATATTTAATTCATAAAAAACATTGATGGTTTTTACTGTCGTGCAGACCTCATCATGACATACTCAGATTAAAAAGTAACTGTCTTTTCTCTGCATCTGTTGAAATTGTGATTGCTGTAACAATTATTTCTATTTTAATGTCTCACTTTCATGTTTTTGAGTCGATTACATTCTGGAAAAAAAAAACATGCAGAGCCACACAGAAGAAAACATTCACTCTAATGTGAAACGTTTGATCTCAAGTAGCCTATACCATACACTGAAAAACTGGAGCAACAGTAGCTTGCAGAAAAGGATAAGAGCAATACAAAAGTTATGATGTATGAGACCAAAATACTTTATTGTGATCGATAAAAGAACTGCACAAAATAAAAACAACAGAGTAGAATCACTGTTTTGTATGTATTTTAATTAATTGCATTTGAAATACTGATAAAAGATGATCGAGCCTGTCTAATCAATATCTGAAACTTGGAAAAATGAGCCGTTTTGGTGTAAATGTTGAAGTTCCTCTTGCAGCCACTAGGGGGAAGCACCGTTCACTCACACGCAAACTAGAGGCGGAAATGACCTGGAGCAAAACAACCGCAGCTCTGCCGGAGCTGCAGCAGTGACACCAGTGAACACCAGTCGTTGCAACCTGATATCATGTCTTGCATACATTCAGCGTTAGTCTGATAGAAATATAGAGTAAGATGTACATGCAAAGTAAATTTAAACTTGCAGGCGGCACGCCTTAGAGCCGGCTTTGCTTGGTGATGGATGAGCAGGACCAGCTGCGGTCCTTGATGTTTCTCATGACTTACGTGCTGCTCAAACGCAGGAGAGACGTAGTCGACGCCAACGTCCAGAGACGCAATGAGATCCAGAGACGCATCCGACACCGCCAGTACTTCTTCCAGAGGCAGAGGAGGATGCTCATGGTTGGTGCTTAGTGCTTTATTCACATCACAACACCCGGACTACTGACGTCCATGAGCAGCATGTATGCGCCTTGATTTAACCCTTGTGCTGTCTTTGGGTCAAGGGAGGAAAGATGGAAGGGAGAAAAGATGGAAGGAAGGAAGGAAAAAAGGAGAAAAGTAGGAAAGGGAGAAAAGAAGGAAGGAAGTAGGAAAGGGAGTAAGGAAGAAAGGAGAAATAAAGGAAGGAATTAGGAAAGGGAGCAAGGAAGGGAGAAAAGATGGAACGGAGGAAGTGAGAAAAGATGGAAGGAAGGAAAGAAGGAAGTAAGGAAGAAAGGAGAAATAAAGGAAGGAAGTAGGAAAGATGGAACGGAGAAAAAATGGAAGGAAGGAAGTAAGGAAGAGAGGAGAAAAGAAGGAAGGAAGTAGGAAAGGGAGTAAGGAAGGGAGAAAATATGGAAGGAAGGAAAGAAGGAAGTAAGGAAGAAAGGCGAAAAGAAGGAAGGAAGTAGGAAAGGGAGTAAGGAAGGGAGAAAAGATGGAACGGAGGAAGTGAGAAAAGATGGAAGGAAGGAAAGAAGGAAGTAAGGAAGAAAGGAGAAATAAAGGAAGGAAGTAGGAAAGATGGAACGGAGGAAGGGAGAAAAGATGGAAGGAAGGAAGTAAGGAAGAAAGGAGAAATAAAGGAAGGAATTAGGAAAGGGAGTAAGGAAGGGAGAAAAGATGGAACGGAGGAAGTGAGAAAAGATGGAAGGAAGGAAAGAAGGAAGTAAGGAAGAAAGGAGAAATAAAGGAAGGAAGTAGGAAAGGGAGTAAGGAAGGGAGAAAAGATGGAACGGAGGAAGGGAGAAAAGATGGAAGGAAGGAAGTAAGGAAGAAAGGAGAAAAGAAGGAAGGAAGTAGGAAAGGGAGTAAGGAAGGGAGAAAAGATGGAAGGAAGGAAAGAAGGAAGTAAGGAAGAAAGGAGAAAAGAAGGAAGGAAGTAGGAAAGGGAGTAAGGAAGGGAGAAAAGATGGAAGGAAGGAAAGATGGAAGGAAGGAAAGAAGAATGTAAGGAAGAAGGAAGGGAGTAAGGAAGGGAGAAAAGATGGAAGGAAAGAAGGATGTAAGGAAGAAGGAAGGGAGTAAGGAAAGGAGAAAAGAAGGAAGGAAGTAGGAAAGGGAGTAAGGAAGGGAGAAAAGATGGAAGGAAGGAAGTAAGGAAGAAAGGAGAAAAGAAGGAAGGAGTAGGAGTAAGGAAGGGAGAAAAGATGGAACGGAGGAAAGAAGGGAGAAAAGGAAAGAAAGAAGGGAGGGAAGAAGGAAGGAATGGATAAAATAAGGAAAGAAGGAAGGAAAAGCAAAGAAGGTAATAAAGGAACGAATGACGGAAGGGAGGTAGGAAGAAAAAGGAGTAAAGGAGGGTAAAAAAGGAGGAAAAGAGGAAAGGAAGAAGGAAGGAGAGAGCATGGCAGGAGGGAAGAAGGATAGAAGAATTGTCTTTATTTATTCATTTTGCCTGTTGAAGACATTTGTATTTGAAAGAAAAAAATAGAAATGTGCTTTCAGAAAATGTCCTCACTCCTCATGTAGAAAACTGTGCGTAAAATCTTAGTTCTCCAAGTTCCCACACTTTGAGAGGAACGTAAATAACTCCTGTGAATTATTACTCTGTTTTGATACCTCACACTGATTGGATAGCAATAAATCAATGAAACTATCCCATCATTGTTTCTGCCTTCAGATCTGCCTTAGTATAAAATAGAAGCCGGACATGGACAACTTCACATCCGGTCAAGTATATCGAATATTGAAAATCAAATGGCTAACTTTGGTTTCTACTATTTCAAAAAAGCACAATTGTATTTTACAGGGCAGGACAACTGATGCGGTGCTCACTCAAGCTATTTTTAAGCAGTCAAAGCATGAAACAATATACTACCAGCTAGGGCTGTTCGATTAATCGATTTTAAATCGTAATCGCGATTATGTAATTAGAACGATGTTAAAACGTGAAAATCGTAAAATCGATTTTTCACTTTTTTTTTTTTTAATTTATTAATTTATTTTTTTACACCTTGTCTGCACACATATTAATGATTGATACCATATTAATGATTGATGGAAATACCTCTCAATACCTGCGACAAGTGCCCCATCGGAGAGGCTCTTTAGTGTAGGAGGGGATTAGTTTAATTAGAAAATGTCTTGTTTTATTTAATTGGAAATATAACTTACTGTATGTTTGCAAGTGCTGATTTGCTGATTTTTTTTTTCAGAGATAAAACTTTATATTTTATTATATTTTTTAAAACTTTTTTTCAACTTATTTTACAGAGTTTTGCACTTTATTCATTCATTTTTGGTTTAATAAGAGCAAAGTTTGCACTTAAAGCCCAATGGGGCAAATGTTCAATAAAAAAACAGCTTATTTGAAATCACTTCTTTGCCTTTTGTCAATTCACAAAATAATCGTAATCGTAATTGAAAATCGGATTTTGAGAGAAAAAAAATCGAGATTTTATTTTTGGGCAAAATCGAACAGCCCTACTACCAGCACGCTAAACAATAACAAAAGAGCTATAAGATAATAAACACCATTTTCACACAGACCATGAGATTAGATTGAAAAATAGTTTACGTATACTGACATATAATATGAACACTAGCAGGTTTTCCATTCTTTAACCATCCAGAGTGTACTCTTTAGAGGGGGCTGCAGCCTGTCCAGAAACACTACTATTCTTTTTATCCCCCTCTCCTCAGATGATTGTAGCAGGAGGTATCCGCTCCAACGTCCGCATCCGCACACGCCCCTGGACCACCACTCCAAGTACCGACTGGTGGGAGCGGGTGGTGATGACGGAATTCCAGCCCTCTGATTGGCTGGATAAGTTCCGCATGAGCAGGGAGACGTTCTTCTACCTGTGTGACAAGCTCAGGCCTCGCCTGGCTCGCCAGGACACCAGCTTCCGCCTGGCGCTGCCGGTGGAGAAGCGCGTAGCCGTGGCTCTGTGGCGTCTGGCATCCAACATCGAGTATCGTACCATCAGCACCCTGTTCGGTGTGGGGAAGTCCACCGTGTGCAGGTGTGTCAGAGACATGTGTCACGCCATCGTGGGGCTGCTCAGCTCCATCTACCTGCGTCCCCCCAGCGAGCAGGAGCTGGAGGATTCAGCTCAGCTCTTTCTGTCGTACTGGGGCTTCCCTCACTGTGTTGCTGCCATAGCAACACTCCACACAGCTATCATCACCCCTTCAAGCAACGCATCGGACTATGCCAACCCTGCCGGCTGGCTCTCTGTGCTTTCTCAGGTAAAGCGTGCACCTCGCTGCATGTTCATCAGAGGTTGGTACAGTAGCCAAAAATTGTTACTTCAGAATAATATGTCTCAAGTTGAAGTAAAAAGTAGTCATCCAAATAATGAGTTGAGTAAAAGTAAAAAAGTACTTGGTGAAAAAACTACTCAAGTACTGAGTAACACAACCATTCAAACAGACAAAAGTACAAAATAATCATCTTCAGGCAAATTAAATCAATAAAATAATAAAATAAATTAGAATTAATACAAATAAAAAATAGCTTAAATTAAAATAATCTTAAAGTAAATTCAAGTACTTTAATAAATAATAAAATAACAGAATAAAAAAATAAATTAAGCACAAGTAGCACAACATTTTAAGCCTTTGTACTTTTCTTTTTTAACCAGGCAGAACTAGAACAAGCCCATGAACTCATAGAAACTCTGTGTTTGTTTGAGTCTGTGTAAATGTGACAAAACATGCAAAAACAAACATTTTTCCCAAAGAATCACTCAGTGATGTCATGAGATTGACGCGTACGCGGATAAAAGGGATAAAAGAAAAGTAACAGCTCAACGTAGCCTAATGTAGCGGAGTAAGAGTAACAGTTTCTTCTTCACAAATCTACTCAAGTAAAAGTAAAAAGTATAGTGATTCAAAACTACTCCTAAAAGTACAAGATTTCCCAAAACCTACTCAAGTAAATGTAACGGAGTAAATGTAACTCGTTACTACCCACCTCTGATGTTCATGCTCACTTTAGATGCCGACTGCTTGCCTCTTTCTGTCTGCTGCTGCTTCAGGTGGCTGTGAGCGGCAGGGGCCACTTCTGGGATGTGTGCGCCAGTTTCCCGGGAGGGACGGATCCAGCAGACATCCTACAGAACTCTTCACTCTGGGCCACGGCTGCAGAGGGCGGACTGTCACCTGACTCAACACCTTTCTTCATGGGAAGATCACTCAGGTAGAGTTAACGACATAACAGTTGGAAATGAACTATGATGCAATTATGAATAGGGCTGGGGATCGATTCAAATGTCAAGAATCGATTCGATTCCGATTCTTAAGATTCAGAATCGATTATCAAGATTTGATTCGATTCGATTCGATTCCGATATTGATTTGGGTTAGAATCAGAATCAGAATCAGAAAGGGGGTTTATTGCCAAGTTTGTTAACACACACAAGAAATTTTTTGTGGTGATTGGTGCAATACAGTAAAAATAAAAATATAAAAACAAACAAACATATGGAGATAAAATAAGAGATAGAATAAAATAAAATGTATAAACAGAAATAAACAGAAATGTACAATATGAGGATTAAAAAGTGCCGGATATGAGTCTTTACAAAAAGTGACGTAGGATGACAGATGACAGATAAAATGTATAAACAGAAATGAACAATATAAACAGAAATGTACAATATGGGGTTTTTAAAGTGCCGGATGTGAGTCTGTACAAATGTTACGGGGTTGGAATATTTACTTTAATGTAACGTAGAGTGGGATGGGGGGGCAGTCCTTGCTAGACGGGAGGGAGGGGGGACCGGGGCCTTGTTGACAAGGACAACTGCAGACGGGAGTGTTATTAAAACTGTTTTTTGAGCTGTTGCATGAATTATATGACTGTAGTTATGCAAAATATGAATACTAGTATTATTTTGAGATTAAACAGCAAGTATTGCAGCTAATGATGCTGTAAGGACCAATCAGCTCCCAGAATGCTGATAGAACTGCTTTCAGAAACATCATGTGGGTCAGAATTATCAAACAGATCCAGGGCAGCAAACAGAGACGGATGAAATCGGTTTTATTTTTTCCCACATTCCGTTTTTATTTGTTCCTTTTTCGGTCTATTTTGGTTTTTAATTTTTGAGCATTTGGTTTTTAGAATTTTTTGCAAATGTAACCCCAAGACAGTATATAAAGTAATGAAATATAGACAATTTATGCAATTATAACCCTTTAACACTTTAATGTTTTCATACCTTTAAACATATTTAAAGGCAAAAACATGGCACCAGTTATTCTCGTGTCCAACAAAACATTCCTTTTTTGGGGATAAACAAAAAAATAACCAAAAGTTGTAATGTAATGATGAAAAAAAAAAAAGAAAAAGAAAAAAATCGATCTTTAGACATATGAATCGATTTTTAGGAATTCATATGAAAATCGATTTATAATTGGGAAATAAATTTTTTCAGCACAGGCCTAATTATGAAATTAAATATAACAATCAGTTAACCAGATAAATAAGTGAGGTGTTTCTGAGGCTGAAAGAACTGGAAAAGGGTAACAGACAAGATCAGCTCTCTAAGGATGCCATCGGAAATGATGTGCAACATTTGAAACATACGTGGAGGAGACGCAGAACAAATCATTCCTGACGGTCATTTCTGGTTTTCAGGTACGTGTTAGTGGGAGAGGAGTGCTATCCCCTTCAGAGCTGGTTGATTAAGGCCTATCCTGAGGACAGGAGCCGGAAGGCGGGTCGCGCAACGCTGACGGCGCCGCAGCAGACGTTCAATCAGCAGCTCAGCAAAGCGCAGCGGGTGTCCGAAGAGGCCCTGCTGAGGCTGAGGGCGCGGTGGCAGTGCCTGAGCAAGAGGAACGACTGTGGACTGGACGTGGTGCCCACAATGATCCTGGCCTGCTGCATTCTGCACAACATGTGCGAGTCCCACGGGGACGCCTTCAAGGCCGAGTGGCAGGAGGAGGTGGCGGAGGCAGAGAGCCCCCAGCCCAAGCACAGGCCTCTCCTCTCAACCAGCATGGACCAAAGCAACGCAGAGGAGGTCAGAGGCCTCTTCTGTGACTACTTCCAGCAGTAAAGTGCTTGACTTTAATCCTATGGTTTCGGTTTAGGCCTCAGTGACTGTATTTACACCACACAGTTGAAGTGACCCAAGTTCTTTTTTTTTTCTTGTTTTAATTCCTCTCCAAATGGGTAAAGAATTAGCCATCAAGACCAGCAGTGTAAACACAGCCAGTGTGTCAGTTATCCATCCTATCCAGTGTTAACATGTGTATAAAGCCATAGATCTGTCACAGTTAAGTTGAGCATCTGTTTCATTCTCTTCATTTAACAACACTGCTCTTCTCTCTCCATTTCATTGTTTTTTTTCTGTGCGTGATGGTTTCAAGCTGCAGGGACAACAGTTTTCCACACAGAACTGTGGTCATTATAATATGTTAAAAATATTGTTCAGCACTGTATTACTGAAATAAACAGGGCCTTACATTGGGGAAAATAAGTGTTTGGACAGGGGGGCTGTCTAACCTGCAGATGTGGATTCAGCGGGGGACAGAAGGGTTCCTGAGATCGTGCTGTGATTTCCACTGAATTAGGTCTCACTGACTTTTGATCGGCGCAGCCGCAGCCTGAGGAGCTGAATCCATCCACTACTTGGAAGACACGAAGCTCTCCATCTTCTTAAAGACTCTTGACAATGTTGCAGAGTTTTAAAGCAACCTTTTAGGTGTTCAGAACCCATCATTGAAGGGTTTTCTGCATTCAATGGCAATGAATCTGATCTTGTCTCTTCATCTAAGTCACAAAAGTAGACAAAAGCAATGTGTTTAAGCTGATGATACAGAATTATTTATTTTGTCTTTATTGAGCACACAAACACACATTAAACGTTCACAGAGCTGGAGGAAAAGTAAATGAACCCTTGGAGTTAATGGCTGATCGAATCTACAGGCATTACCTCCACAGCATTTAAAAGGATTTTTTTTCTCTATTCCTCTTTACAGAAGCTTGTGTCACTTGTTGGATGGCTGGCGTGAACATCTCTCCTGAGGTTATTTAACAGCATTTCCACAGGGTTATGGTCAACACTCTGACTAGGACCACCAAACAACCATATACTCAAATTCACTCCTATGTGCAATTTAAAAATACCGTATTTTTCGCACTATAAGGCGCACCGCATTATAAGGCGCACATTCAATGAATGACGTATTAAAACCTTTCCATATATAAGGCACAACGCATTATAAGGCGCTACAGTAGAGGCTGGGGTTACGTTCTGCATCCAGATTAGACCAAGGGTCGGCAACCCGCAGCTCTGGAGCCGCATGTGGCTCTTTCATCCTTCATCCTATTTCCTCCAAGTGGCTTGGGAAAATAAATTACAAAAAATTGAAGTGTATTTTATTTGTGTTAGTTATTTAATATTTTAGTTCTAAATTGGAAGATTATTGTGATCTTGACATATTAGAATAAATATATTTTATTGTTTTTCGTTGCTCTAAATAAATGTCGCCAAAGCCGGTATACCCGCCAAAATGCCATCCATTCGTCGCGACTTTCAACCCCAGCAAGGCCAAGTATGGAGAAATGTAAGAAAAGAGAAATATCTGAAGAAAATGGAACATTCAATGATGCCTGGGCAGATTCATTTGCATTTACCTCTGATGAGAGTGGCCTACCAGTAGGACCAATTTGTGGAGAAAAACTGTCTAACAATAAATGGTCAAATGTCGCAAGACATTTCAACAATGAATGACGTGTTTTAAAACTTTTTCCATATATAAGGTGCACCGCATTATAAGGCGCATGGTCAGCTTTTGAAAAAATTGAAGGCTTTTAGGTGCGCCTTATAGTGCGGAAAATACGGTAACAGTTAACCTGAAATGCCTGTTTTACGCGACTGTGGGAAGAAGCCAGAGGGAGTCGAACCTTCTTGCAGTGAGACAACCTGTAAGCCATCCTGAAGCTCTATACTGTTACATTTTAGATTGTGAGGTAAAAGGCATCACGCTTTCTTGAATTGATTCAATAAATAGGGATTGTGTGCAATTTCACTCTAAGCCACAAGGTGTCGCTGCTGTCCCAGTTTACCCACACCGCTTTTGGTTGAGCTGCGTGTTTTGTACAGTGCAGTTGTTTTTCCTGTTTTATCAACTACCATGTAGCACAGGATTTTCACTTTATTGTGGCCTTATTAAAAAAATGGGGCCTAATAAACACTTCCATTGGAAAAGAATACATTTTAAACAAAAAAAATCCTCATCAGTACATTTGCATTTAATTTTTTTGCCTCCCCTCCCCTCCCACTCTTCATCTCATCGACCAAACTCGAGACCCGCCTCGTTCATTCAGTCGGTCTGCCCCAAACCTGTTTCTTGCAGTCTGCTGTCTGTCAGTTACCACCACGCCATCCTCTTCTTCTTCCTCCTCCTCCTCCTTCTCCTCCTCCTCGCTTGGCATCATCCTCATCCTCCTGCTGTGTGCCCACCTTGTTCCTGCGACGAGCGGCTCCAGAGCCTTCTGTTCAACATCTTTATTGCAAAAAAAAAAAAAAAAAGAAAGCCGCCTTATTTGGGTTTTTTTTTTTTTAGCTTTATATTTCACCGTCAGGATGAGTAGAGATGTGATATGGTGCTGTGGCGTTACTGCGAGCTAAAAAAAAAAAAAAAAATCCCTCCAAGCCATCCATCCAGCAGCGAGCCAGCAGCGGGCAGGCTGCTGTTTCCCTGAGCCTCCTCCGCCGCCAGGGCGCTGTTCCTACTGCGGTGAAGCGGCTCTGCCTTCCCTCCTCCATGGCCGCTCACACCCGCTGCTCCGTCTGATGCCGCCGCGCCGCCGTCCCGGAGCCTGAAGGGGGTTGGACGGAGGTCTAGGACCGAGAAGGCTGAATTAAGTGACCAACACCAAAAAAAAAAAAAAAAAGAAGGAAGAGGAAGAAAGAGGAAAAGCCGGAGTAGAAGTGGAGCTCCGAGCGGCGCAGGGGGGGTTAATAATAGAGATAAGCAGCAGCAGCTCCCGTCATTCCCGGCGTCGGTCGGTCGGTGCGTCGGTGCTGCGGTCGGAGCCTCCCCGGGATTGGGCGCCGGCTGGCGGGTTGAAGTGTTGGCTCTCCCCGGCTGGGGGGACAACTTTGACGGCGAGGCCCCTGGATAGATAAGCCCCTCCCCAGCGAGTCCCCGTCCATCCATCCATCCGTCCAGACCCAGGACCCGAGGACCCGCGGAAACCGCAGTCAAACATTTTTAATTTAAATTTTTTTTTTAATTTATTTGTAGTGTTTTTTTTCTGTTTTTTTTTTTTTTTTCTCCGTGCGTGTGTGAGTCAGCGGGGAGGGGGGGATGACTCTGGAGTCCATGATGGCTTGCTGCCTGAGCGAGGAGGCGAAGGAGTCCAAGCGGATCAATGCGGAGATCGACAAGCAGCTGCGCCGAGACAAGCGCGACTCCCGGCGGGAGCTGAAGCTGCTGCTGCTCGGTACGTGGCGGAGCCCCGGAGCCCCCAGTGTGTGTGTGCATGTGCATGTGTGTCTATGTGGGTTTTAAAGCCTGATTCATGGTCCCGCGTTACATCGACGCAGAGCCTACGCCGTAGGGATCGGCGTAGGCTCTGCGTCGATGTAACGCAGAACCACGAATCCGCTTTTCTTGGGCCTCCTTGGCACTGCTAAGCAGATATGCTGCTACGGCTGCTAGCTGGAGGAGGAGGAGGAGAAACCTCGGGTTCATTGTGAGAAAATCTCTGCCTGGTTTTTACGACAACCTCCTCGACTAAGGCTTGTTACTAGTCCCACTAAGAGCTGCTAAGGGCCATAACAACCTCCAGTAAAAATGCTGTTACAATTTGTGGTTGTTTTGAAGCTCCTTTTCTGTAGCAAGGCTGCACAATATTTAGTATTGACTTTAGTGCATTGTGTGCATTGCATGCCTTATAAGTGCATTACATGATGTGAATATTAAGCCATATGCAGTTTATGCTTCTCCTCCTTTTGCTGCATGATGTAAACTTAAAACAACTATTTAATGCCCCATGCCTACTGCACCACATGCAATACAAGTTGCTCTTAAGAAGATGCACTCCTAGGCCAAAGAGATTATTTGGTGACATGCAGAGATATGGAGCATGTGGAAATATATCTCTGCTCCAGAAAGGAGTGTTTCAACTTAACATAAGGAGAAAGGAAAGAAAAAACCTGAGTTCCTTGCAGTTGTTGCAGCAACAGGATGCAGTAGGACTAATTTGTTATTATCATTTAATCAGCAGTGAACAGTCAGATCTGAATGTTATTATATGCAAGGGGGAAAAAAAAAATACCACAACATGCTTGTTCACTGACCTTTTCCCATGAATTGAAAGATGTTTATTATTGTATGTTGGTAGCATTGTGAGTTTTCAGCCACCCCGTTTATCTCCTTAAACCTGACCTCATAAAAGTAACCGCAGCGACCACCTGTTTCTTGCGGTTTGGCCTCTGATGTGAATTATAACATTGAGGAAATGGTAGTTCAGACTAGTGCTTTTTTTTCGAGGGGGGTGAAAATGTGCAGATACACCTCTGAGCAAAATCAACTCAATCCGTCTAGAGTGATTAAATCTTCACAAATGAATTTACCCAAGTAATTTATTTTATTTACCTCCAATTCATATATTTTTTCATGTTGCATAGAATATATACCACTTTCCATATATATTACTTTCCAATTTTTTGTTGACACCTATTTTTTTTTTTATCTTACATTCTCAGTTTTGGGTCTCTATAGTTTGCAACATTCCGATGTTTCTTTTGGGATTTTAGCTTTTTTTTTTTTTTTCTCTCTCCTACTCCATTTTGTCTTAACTTTCCTAATCAGTTCTATCACATTTTGTGCAATGCTGGCTCTTTTGTGCATCGTTGAAAATTCTCATTTGATTTCCCCTGTTTTATTACACATTCAGGTCATTTTGTATCTCCTAATTAACCAGCGTGTGCTTTTGGATCAGATGGCAGGCGCATCGGACTGAGATGTGCATGGGAGTTCAAATGGTCGCGTAACACTGTGCTTAAATATATATTCGGTTGCAACATATTGTTTTGTATCTTCAGTGATTAACGTCCCTCCAGGGCTTCTGATGTGGCACAGTCAGTGCGTGGAGATGCTACTTGAGTGCTGTAGGAGAAAGAAAACGCTTAGACGAACACACTGCTTCTGTCTTGTGCTGCTAATCAATACATTCTGATGATGCTGTTGTAAAGGATTTTGCCTAGCGGTGTCGTTTCCACACATCCATCTGACTTGCACCCGATAGTTGAGCCCCTGATGGCAGCGATACAATGAATTTGGTTAATGCAACTAAAGCTGTAGCTTTAGCTGGCACTGCAGCAGGATTCTGGTTGGAACTTTTGCTTCAAAGCTATGTTGCCTTTTGACTTATCTATTCAGTATCATTTTAACACCTTACATCTCTACTGTGACAATTTGGGATGAAAGAACTTAATGTTACACCCGTAATGGTCAGTGGAGGATAGAAGAAGCAAGATTCAGGGCAATTTTACTCTATTGCATCAACCAGGTTGCATAACATTTTGCAACGAGAAGAGTCTTCAGGTGCTTCACCCAGTCCTCGCTTGGTGTCTGTGATTCCTCCACAGCTGGATTTCTCTTAATTCTTTAGCTGGCACTAGTTGTCACAAATACATGCTTCCAGAGGACAAGGATACTGAGGTATTTGCCCCCTCATCCTGGAGTCTAGCTGAGTAGGTTAGCTATTTTTATAGCTGGTGTGTGGGCAGGTGGGAGCTGCTGTTGAATAAGTTGCTCTGCACCGCATTGATTCATAGTTCTGTGAACACAAAGAAGAACAGTAAGCCGTGATTTTTCACAGATGTGCTTGTTTTCTTTTCAGGACAATGCATTTTGTATCCATGCAGCATCTCACACGCCAACCCTAAACTGTTAGTGCACGATGGCCACTCGGAACAGTGCGCAGTGAGAAAGCTTATTTGGGGAAGAGGAGAAGCTGGAAGCGATGGGGGGGGGAGGGAGGTGTCCATTTTTAGGACAATTAGTATTATCTAGGCTGCATCCTTAGTTTCAAAACGTTTGCTCCAATTTCTCAGCCACCTAAAGCAGCACTGGTTATTTGACATGTGTGTCTCCTTTTATTTCCCCGCTGAATACCTCGGCTCAGTAAAGTAGGCCAAACGAGAGCCATTGATGGGCATTTTCTATTAAATGTCATATGTTTTAATTTCCGTCACACTCGCTCGTACCGAGGTGAGCAGCAGGAAAGGGGAGCTTGCTTGTGAGCCGTAATCGTATTTGGTCTTGGTAGGCTCCAGTACAACTCCAATTTTGATGGCAGACATTTAAAAAAAAAAAAAAAAAAGAAGTAAAAGATGGAAAGCAAACAAGGAGTACAATTAGTCACGCCGTATATGAGACATCCTGTGTGACTTAAGACTGTTAGTGGATGCCTGGATAAGGACGTGTAAGGCAGGATTAGCCCAGGTTTTAATAGGCTTGGTTAAACACATCCGCTGCTCAGACTTTGAGATGTCACTGACTCCTATTATCCCCTTGTATTACTTCCTGGGCCCTCGGTGAGCTGCCTGCTTCTCCACACCTCACTGGACGCAGAAGACTGTTGCTATTTAAGAATTTCCAGCCAAATGCACCATATGCATTTCAATTGTTATTTATTTATTTATTCTCTTGTGTTTTTTTCTCTTGTGTTTGACGCCGTTGACTGCAGCTTCCTTATACACTGATGCCCTGGCATTTAAACAATTTGGGATATGGTATCTTGCTCATGGAGATGTGGGGAAGAGATAGCCCAGCAACCCTTTTACCGAGCCTGGCTTCATCGAGCCGCAGTCGTCCTTTTAAATTCCCATTCTAATCTACAAAAGTTGAACATGGATAATGAGCTCTGCAAATAATGGAATCTTTCTATCTTTACACCCATCAGCAATTTGAATCATTAAGTAGACAGTTTGTTGTACAATTTAGCCAATTTTACAAGAGTGTAACAGCTCAATCTTGTTATGTATGCGCAGTCTCAGTGCACAGTGCATTACTGCCATCTGTGGTAGAAATTACCGGGTTCATGAAAGCTAAAATGGTAAATCAATATGTTGATTTAAGTTAATTTATTTGGCCCCAAGTATCATTTACATTCATAATTGACAATAATCAAGAGTTTTTTTTCCAGTTTTAAGGTCTTCCTGTGTGAGGAGTTGTAGCTTGATTACAGTTCAAATGGAAAAGTTTTTGACACTGACACCGTTTGAGCTTAAAAACTGTGGAAAGCAAACTTATTACAGTTTAAAAATATATATAAGGATTTTATCTTCAAAAGCAGAGCGTTGATCTTTGGCTTTGACTGATTGCATAGTTAATGTAGATGCTGATTTCCTTTTCTTAATTGTGGTCTATTTTCCTTCACTGCCAGTTTGCCTTCCAAGTAGGTTTATCTTTACGGTTACCACTGTCCATTGCCATCATAATTATGTTATGATTATGATTTCATAGTAAGTGATAGAGAATGTTAACCTTTTTTTTTTAAGAAACTCGACAGTTCTGCCAGATCTGCATCAGTGCCCACAGTCTGGCTGCTTGTCACAGACTGTGCCATATCAGGCCATACTGATAACTTCCTGCTCCGCAGACCACTGGTTTGCCTCTACTTGGTCAAAACAGAGCTTGCCAAGAGCAGTGACTTCTTCTGCTGCTGCGTTGTGTAAATGAACTGCTGGAGCGATCAGTAAAGGAAGAAGATGGTGACACAAACGCTTTTTGGTTTTATGAAGCGTTGTCTGAAGCTATTTTTCATTCTGCCGGTTCAAGATGGGACTTGTGTGGCTTTGTGCAGCTTCTGCCGGCGTGCTGTAGTCCTCTGAACCGGTAACGCAGATGGTCGTGTGTATTCTGGTGGGGGGGGGGGGGTGCTGTGGTCGAATACACCTCACCAACCGCACCGTTGTCCTGCATCTGATTTTTTTGCAACACAGGCACCCGCACAAAATGATGCAGCGCTAAGCTGTTTGGTTTGTGTGAACTACAGAAGAGGACAATGTTTCTTTTTTGTTGTTGTTTTTGTGTTCTTTTCCACCGGTATGGTACAGCTGCTATGTGAAAAGTACTAGAGGTAGACCTTAAGCTCCCAGTCAAACTGGCAGTGTACCAGCTGGCATCACTTTCTGTGAATATTCAGGAGTAACGGTTTACTTGAAGAGCTCGTCTGCAGTCGTCTACAGTAAAATTAACATCCATCATGATGTCTGTCAGGCATAAATGGTAATCATGGATACCGATGTCTTACATGGATGTACAGTCATTTACAAAGTCCTAATTGACTTTTGTCTGTTGTCTTTATTGTTTACCAGATTAACTTTGCACGAACAGTCTGATTGAACCAAGAAAGCCATCGGAGGTTATACTTGGATGTTTATTGCTGACCTCACTTCTTTTGCCAAGCCGTCTTATTTTGTTCATATATGGCAATAGGGATGGTCCAGCTCCACTCCTCGGGGGTTGTGTGTCTGTCTGCGTCCGAGTTCAGTGCCTTTTCATGCCAGTGAGTGTGCAGGCATGCACATGGCTAGATATTGCTGACATTTACATGGGCACTTTGATTGTTTTAAAATGATATTGCCTGATATGCAAGCCCAGCGTTCGGAAAGGGAAAATGGGATAGAAACAATCCCACGCATTATTTTGGGAAACAGCCCAGTTATATTGAATATAACTAAAAAGGCTTAACTTTATGTGGCAACCCACTTCATTATTTATTTTTTACTTTCCAAACTAGTAAAAAAAAATGTAAAGGCTGTGTGCAGTGCTTTGATTAGGCTGCTTGACCCTTCCTTCTTTTACACGGCCGTATGATGTATTGACCCCTTTTTCATTGATACACACACTAGATCTGGGAATATCCTTGGCCTTGTACTGCTATCATTTTGCAACTTTTTTTTAAAACCCTAAAGCTTTAATTTATAATTACACACCTGACAAAGTAAAACAAAAAAAATCAGCAACCTTTAAAAAAAAAACGAAACAAACAAAAAACGGTTTCCTGTGCATAACAGTGCACGTCTCTGTTTTAAGCAATGAAAGGGAGATTTTGCATCGGTTGGTTGTCTTATGCGTGTCTGCAACGTCCAGATAAGTTAATTGGCACTAAAACCACGCATTCTCCAAATTTAACAAAGCCAAGTTGACCTAGTAAATGTGGCAACTTGCTACGTGACAACAGTCTGCTCAGCGAGCAGCAGAACAAACGAGGACAAAGACGACAACAACTGACACGGATGTGAACGCCAGTAAGAGAGCAGAATGATTTTAGTTTGTCACTTGTAATGTAAACAACTCAAGTAAAAATGATAATATGGACTAAAAAGCACTTTGCAGAGTAGGCCTACTGGTGCCAAGTACGAGAGGAGCTGGAGCCTGACGGCGCCTCGTCAGTTCTTGGCTTATTTGTCTTGCTGCGTAGCTTGAGGTAGTAGAGGTGATGATGGGTGAAACACACTGTCAAAATGCATCACACAGTTTCCCCAATTACTTTTATTGCCCATGGATTTAATTTATACACAGCAGATTTTTCACACAGCATGGGTTTTATCTAGCTTGTGCTTTTCAGCGGGTTGATTACATTTGAAGGAAGTACAGTTGTGTGCTTTAAGACATTGCATCTATCACCGGCCGCTTCGCTCCGTCTTCCTCCGCTGTGACACTTATCAGTTTAATGTTTGCATAACTTTGTAAGTACATAAGTACCTCCTTGCTGTTTTTATAGTGATTTAACATAATAAAACGGGGGAACATTTGTTCTTCTGCTAGGGTTGGAAAGTGTAAGCAGGAAAGTCCACTATGTGCTTTCAGTGGCAAATGGACTTCATTTCTTGGTTCTTGAAAAATACTCCACCTCTCATCATCAAAGCTGACTAAACCCCCCCCCATCAGCAACATGGAAACTGAAAAAGCCTTCTGAAGAAACAAAGTCCATATGCTTTCTATTTAAGCACTTCAAGACCGAAGAGAAATGTGTACAGCTCGCTAACCTGGTGGAGGAGAACGATGGATTTCAGAAAATTCAGTGTGACTTTTTATGTAAATAATATTTTACTGCATATTGCCCGTTACGATGAACTTCGTTGGTTTAAATCGCTTCAGTGGCTTGTTATAAAATCTAAAATTAATGTAAATTGTTGGTTTTTAATTTATTTACTTTTGGAAGTCTCTTGAAGCCTAATCCTTCGCTTTATTACTATTAAAGAAGGTAGCAGATCCGTATGAAGCCCATTCTTGTCTGCAGTAAATGTGCAGGCACCCTTTCCTCGGCCAGACTTGCTCTTCAGACACACTCTTCATCTTCCTTTTGTGACTCGGTGTCTTTTACACATTGCTCACTAGCACAGATGAAGGCTCTCACGTTTTTTAAAAGGGGTCATTGCTGGTTCTCTGGAGATGTGAGGGCGAAAGAGCCTGGATGGTTACTGTCCCATATACCGCTGCATCAACGATCCCCAGACGGGACGGGGATGTAGCCTTCTGTTCACTGCTGGTACCGTCACACGTGTTCAATCCTACCGGTTGCCATGTAAACTGCACCCTGATCTTATTGTTTCCACTTTCGGGTTTTTGTCAGTTTCTCTTTGGATTTGAAAAGCTAAACCATGCTTACACCAGGCTGTTTACTGTAATGGATAAATCAAGTTAGTGGCTCATTCCCATGTTTTTCCTACTTGTATGTGGACAGTGTTATCTCCCTGACGAGATGCCCTACAATGAGTGCAATGGCCTAAGAAATGATTTGACCATTAAGTAGGGCTGGGCGATTTTGGACAAAAATAAAATCCCGGTTTTTTTCTCTGAAAACCCGATTTTCGATTTCGATTTTTTTGGTAAAACTACAAAAGACAATGGAATAAATTGTTTCAAATATTTTATCTTTATTTTTAAAGAAAAATAGCAAACAAATTTCCCTATTGGGAATGAAGTGCAATTGAAAGATACTGTAAATCCTCCTTGAGTTTAGTAAAGTGACAACATTTACAATTTTCTTGACCAAACAAAGATGACTAGACGAGCTCTGTCTGTAATGCAGCCATCTGCAAAAAAGGAAAATCCATTTTCCGATTTTCCTTTTTTTAACATCGATTTTGATTAATAAATCCGATTTAGATTTAAAATCGATTAATCGCACAGCCCTACCATTAAGGATTTTGGCCAGTTTTAGCGTTAGTAGCTGAACCACAGGATGAGTATTAAAGACAAACATAATGCTACTTCCCCTGAATCTTTTGCAAAGAAATAACCTTCTTTTTTTCCCCTTCTCACCCATCTTTTGCTCACCCACTCCCACTTAATCACAACGACGCTGAGCACATACTCACTCAACAGGCGAGGTCGACCCAAGGGTAGTCTAGTAAGACATGTGAGCGCAGCGCGTAGCGCATGCTTCAACATGTAAGTTCGATTTAGAGCTCCGACACCCACACACGTGGAGCGCTTTTCAGCTGCGGAGACATCAGCACAAAACAGCAGATCCTGACAGCAAGAAACATGGTAGACGCTGACTGCGAGCAGCAGCAATTCTGTAACTGTGTACTTTGCTTGAAACAAAAAAAAAACACATGCACACAAGCATAAAAAACAGTCTGCATGGCCTAGGTCTCTGCAGCAGAGAGGGAAGAAATGGGCCTTCACTGGGGAGGTAACATCCATGCCTTGAGGTTGACCACAGGATTTGTGTGTGTCCGCAGTTGGTTAGGCAGGTGGTGTGTGTCTTGTGTTGCTCTAGGGCGTCTTGGCTCAGTCTCCTTCTCTTTGTGTGTCTAAAAGAGGCCAGTTTCCAAGATGCGTTTTACTGAAAGATTGAGACCCACATTATATTTTGCTTGGCCGTGTGCCTGTCTGATCCACAAAGTATCTTTGTGTAGCACTGATAGAAACCCCGAACAAGCGTTAGGGTTTCCAGAGTCCACAGTTTTGAGATTTTGATAATGGCTTAACCTCTGCTGTGCTTATGCAAATGTTATCCTTGTGATGGGATCAGATTAAGTGATGCCTTAAAAGGACAGTTCATAAACCAATATAAGTCGCCACGGTTCACCGGGGGGGGGGGGGGGGGGGGGGGGGTTGTGACCACTACATTTTCCTGTGCATTTGCATACAGGTTTGCGGTGATGCAGATAATGTCTCGTGCTTCGAAAGCAGGGATGGGTATTGCAGAAGCAAGCCAAGTTCACCTGAGATGTCTCTGCTTGTGCTTGACAGCCATGGAAGAATTACTACATATGAACAACATGTCAAAAACTAAATTGCTCCGCGAGCACTCCTGCAAGGACACGGGCAGATAACCTAACGGTGTAGAAACCTGGGCTCCACCACAACTGCTGCACTTAGACAGCTATGTGTCAAGTCTATCTGGTATTGTGTCACAAGCTGACATCAGTCGTGTTATGTAAAGGCTTATGAAAGCTCGCTTTGCAGTGGAGGATACAGGTAAAGTGCCTTTGCATGATGGATAGCTGTACCTTTTTTCATGCGCAGGTTTCAATTCACCTGTTCTTTTCAATCTGGGTATTCTGGAAAAAAAAAAAAAGCCTTAATTGAATGTTTGTTGTCATTCGCTTCGCCCTGACTGAGACTCCTACCTCTGTTCCAAAAAAGACAGCGGCTCCACAAAGACCGGCGTTGGGTGTGTGTGGGCTGCGTAGAGTACCTTTCACTGTTGCACTGGGACATAGTTTCAGCTCTCTTCCTTTTGCTTTCTCACACTCCCAGCTTCTCGGAACAGAAAGCGCTATCAAGCCGAAGTAGTGTGTGTGAGCTATTATAAGGCGACCTCCTTTTTCTAGGTCATTACCAAAAAAGAATGGATGGATTCTAGTTATGAAGATCCAAAATTCTTGACAGAGTGGGATGAGAATGGAGAAGCATATTTCTTGCCTAGGGGAGGTTAGGAGGGGTTATGATGAAATGGAGCAGAGTGGGAGCCGGGGTGGGGAGTGTGCGTTTTTGAGGGAGAGGGGCTGGTAAGGGCAAGGAAATGGTTATGGCGGGTGCTGCTGGTGCAATCTAGGGAGGAAAAAGGGAAGACAGAGGCACGTAGTGTGCTGTCTGGTCAAAGGGGGACATGATGGTTACGAGAGCATAGCGGAGGGAGATCTTGTGACGGGGTCACGAGAAATAAATCAGACATTAAGCTGAGGAGTGATCTTCTTGCTCCTCCGCTGAAGCTGGCTGCAGTCACTATCAGTGCAGCTTCATTATAAAGAATACACTCTCTGTATTTGACTGCTTTTTGCTTCAATAGACGGTCTGTCTCTACTGGGCCAGCTACCTTTTAGGCACAGATGTGTTTCCTTCGCTGCAAAGTAGTGATACGTTCATGCAGTTCTTGTCGGACAGCGGTGTGGAGGAGTTGTTCGTCATTATGGAAAGAGACTTGAAGTTAGGAATGGGCGATATTTTACCGTTCACGATAAACCGAAGGAAGGAAGGAAGGAAGGAAGGAAGGAAGGAAGGAAGGAAGGAAGGAAGGAAGGAAGGAAGGAAGGAAGGAAGGAAGGAAGGAAGGAAGGAAGGAAGGAAGGAAGGAAGGAAGGAAGGAAGGAAGGAAGGAAGGAAGAAGAAGGAAGGAAGGAAGGAAGGAAGGAAGGAAGGAAGGAAGGAAGGAAGGAAGGAAGGAAGGAAGGAAGGAAGGAAGGAAGGAAGGAAGGAAGGAAGGAAGGAAGGAAGGAAGGAAGGAAGGAAGGAAGGAAGGAAGGAAGGAAGGAAGGAAGGAAGGAAGGAAGGAAGGAAGGAAGGAAGGAAGGAAGGAAGGAAGGAAGGAAGGAAATGAGACTAGAAAGAAATGAGACTAGAAAGAAAGAAAGAAAGAAATGAGACTAGAAAGAAAGAAATGAGACTAGAAAGAAATGAGCCTAGAAAGAAAGAAATGAGACTAGAAAGAAAGAAATGAGACTAGAAAGAAATGAGCCTAGAAAGAAAGAAATGAGACTAGAAAGAAAGAAATGAGACTAGAAAGAAATGAGCCTAGAAAGAAAGAAATGAGACTAGAAAGAAAGAAATGAGACTAGAAAGAAATGAGCCTAGAAAGAAAGAAATGAGACTAGAAAGAAATGAGCCTAGAAAGAAAGAAAGAAATATATGAGACTAGAAAGAAAGAAAGAAATATATGAGACTAGAAAGAAAGAAAGAAATATATGAGACTAGAAAGAAAGAAAGAAATATATGAGACTAGAAAGAAAGAAAGAAATATATGAGACTAGAAAGAAAGAAAGAAATATATGAGACAAGAAAGAAAGAAAGAAAGAAAGAAAGAAAGAAAGAAAAGAAAGAAAGAAAGAAAAGAAAGAAAGAAAGAAAGAAAGAAAGAAAGAAAGAAAGAAAGAAAGAAAGAAAGAAAGAAAGAAAGAAAGAAAGAAAGAAAGAAAGAAAGAAAGAAAGAAATATATGAGACTAGAAAGAAAGAAAGAAATATATGAGACTAGAAGAAAGAAAGAAATATATGAGACTAGAAAGAAAGAAAGAAATATATGAGACTAGAAAGAAAGAAAGAAAGAAATATATGAGACTAGAAAGAAAGAAAGAAATATATGAGACTAGAAAGAAAGAAAGAAAGAAATATATGAGACTAGAAAGAAAGAAAGAATATATGAGACTAGAAAGAAAGAAAGAAATATATGAGACAAGAAAGAAAGAAAGAAATATATGAGACTAGAAAGAAAGAAAGAAAGAAAGAAAGAAAGAAAGAAAGAAAGAAAGAAAGAAAGAAAGAAAGAAAGAAAGAAAGAAAGAGAGAAAAATTCCTGTTGATGACGTTTTTGTATTGGTATTTTTTCTTATTGTTATCGGGATAAATGCCAGAAATTATCGGGATAAATGTTTTAGTCCATACCGCCCATCCCTACTTGAAGTCTACTAAACTAAAACTAAAAACTAAAAAAAAGTAGCTCAATTTATAAATTTAAAAAAATTATAAATCTAAAATAATGGATAAATATAGAACACAAATATAAATTCTATTCATATTAAACTGTCTAAATTATGCAACTTTCCTCCTGCAGCTATCCTCAAATCGTGAGTGACCACATTTATTTTCTTCTCTTCTTTGTTTATTTTCTTTGTTTTAATTCGTTCGTTTCGTTTTCTTCTTGTTAGTATCCTTTGTTTCTGAAGTCTGCCTTTGTTGAAAAGGATAGGCAAAATAAGCCATGAGGCTTCAGCTTATACCTTTTTGGTCAAAAAAAAAAAAAAAAGGAAATGTGTACATATATATACTTATACCTGTGTGTATACTGTACATATACAGTGTGTATATGCAAACATCTTAAAATGTAAATGACCAAAACAAAATAAACTAAACTAAACTAAAGTCTCAACTTTGTATTTAAAATGTGAATTTTATTTATTTGTTATCGCATGAACAGGAAAGCATCTATCTCTTTCAAGCCACTACTGCCCTCAGAGCAGCTTTTCTACCCCAAAATTCCCAGTTGAGCTCAGGTCCTCCTTCTGTGTGGTACACCCGAAGACGAAGAGCACAGAGCAAGCCTGAGGGGCTCTCGGTTATATTTACTGTCTGCTACGAAAGAGAGGAGAGGGAGAAGGGGTGGATGGGAGGGGTTTAAAAAAAACTGGGGGGGGGGGGGGGGGCACAGGAATGAAACAAGCAAGGGAGACAGAGGAGGGGTTGCTATGGCAATGGAAATATGGCTGCTCTTCAAAAACCTTGAATGTAGGTGGTTGTGAGATGAGTGTGTGTGTGTGTTTTTATTTTTTTTCTCTCTCTTTTTCCACCTCGTCTTTCCCTTTCAGTTTTTGCAGATATTATGGATGTACTGGATCCCTTTTCATATTGCCAAGGACTAAAAAGCCATCAGCTTATTTATTTATTTGTTCATGGCTTGAGGCTGGTGTTTCTCAGCTGTGTGTAAAGCTTAGAGGGCTAGTAGGAAATGTGGGTTAGGCCCACCAGTCCCCCTGCACCCTCAAGTAAAGGAGGTTGATTTGATCCCAGAGGGAACTTTGATTGTTAAAATATATATATATATATATGTGTGTGTGTGTGTGTGTGTGTGTGTGTGTGTGTGTGTGTGTGTGCGTGCATATGTGTATATTTGACCAAAGGACAAAAAAAGAAAAGAGAGAGACTTTAAAATAGCCGGTGTAGAGTGTCATTATGCAAGACTTTTGCAGTATGCACGAATAATCTTTCACTTCAATAAAGAAGCAGTATAGCAGAGGTCCGTCGAAGGTTTTGAAAATTGTGGGCAGTGTTGTCATATATTTTGGGAAGCCTGTGTAATAAGCAGATTTTTTGTGGGGTGGGGGTGTAGATCAGCAGGTCAGTCGTCTCTGTGCACACGCAGTAGGTGAAGTAATTTCTTTGCAGTCTTTGCCAGTTGCTTTTGAACATTAGATTAATCGAGCCATCTCCGAGCTGTCCATGATCTTGGCTTCAGCCGCTTAGCTGAGTACGATTTAGTGTGTTTCCTGTTTATGTTTCTGATCATATTTTCTTTTTGGGCCTTACAGATGTACATTTAGATTTCTTCTATATTCTTTTTTTTATGTGATGAAACAGGTTCTGAATATTAAATGCTGTTCAAAACAGGTTAAAAGAAAAAAAATAATTTGGGTCTAAATAAAATCTAAATCAAAAATACAGGTAAGTGTAAATATTAAGGGAATTTTCATGTCAAGCACGACCTCTGCGTGAAGGTGCTCCAGGTGATTGTGGAGACATTCGCAGTCCACAGTTGTTCTTGTACAGCCTGGGTCTGGCTTCCCTTGCTGCAGATATTTGGGGTTTCGGGAATAGAAGAATATGTTTTAAAATACATGCAGATTAACAAACTTTTTCTCAACCTATGTAATTCTGCACACCAAAGATGGTCCAGTGATCTTGTATCCGTGCATGTTCTAAGGAGCATAGGAAGTATCACTCATGACTCCTGCTGTCACCTTTTTAGAGATGTGTATATCGGTGCTGGATCTTCAGTTTAGGCCAAGTTGTCTTTACTTGTCTTAATTCAGTTACCTCGTCTTCCCCCCCACTCATCTTTCATTTGTTCACTTTCTAATTTGTATGACCACTTCCTGACTTTGGACAAAGAAGCTTTGACATATTTGTCGTCATAACCAGTTTAGTTAATCAACTTGGAATTTCAGCAAAGGGATTTCATAACTTTTAAAACTGAGCTTCATATGAACTTTTTGAGGGAAATATGCATTTTGGCAGGTTCCAATGATTTGCATGTTTGGTAGTTAACTGGTATAAAGGAATAATTATTGCAAATCAGACAGAGAAACTAATCAACTGGTATCCCAGTTTTGGTTTTTGCCCTCTTTTTTTTGTGCCTTTTTTGTAACATCTGTCCTGGGATAAGGATTTGGCTTGTACTCTTTGTACGGATGAAGAATGGCACTTCAAATGCCAGCAGGAGACAATGAAAAGCAGCAGCCTGTGAGATCCAACAGTTTTTCTGGTTACAAGATTAAATATCAAAATCCAGGAACTTGCAAGGTTAAAAAAAGCCGTGAGGGAACAACAACACATTGTTTGGGAAAACAAACTTGATCCAACATTTATAGCAGCAGCACACGGCAAAACATAACCAGGGCAATGATGGAAATTAAAGTGAAGGCGTTAATTTGGAGTTCCTAGAGAGGCGTTTTAAAACGACTGCTCAGACTTCAACAAGGTAACTGCAATATATCAAATACTAAGTCTAGGATGGTTCATGTCATTTTCACATAGACTATATAAGAAGAACTGGACAAAACGTGTACAATGTCATTCTTAGGGTTTTCTGAAGCGTGCTCTTTTTCATGGAGCAAGTGGGTGGAAACACCAAGGCCGTTTCTCAATTCCTTAGAATGCAAGCCCGGATTTGGGCTCATGGGAGGTCCATACTTGGCAAGTACGAGTCAGGGGAAAGTACTTTGGAGGATGCGAGAACATGTCTCTCTTTTATGAAACTGGAACAGAAGCGTAGTTGCGTACATCACAGCTCAACTAACAGGCTAATGCGTATTGTACTGTACACATAATGTCGATAGTTGAATTGGTATAAAAACCAACTGAGAATGGATCATATATTGTGCTCACTCAAGGTTTTATAACCATTACTTCATACAATATGTTTTTAATGGATTTTACATTTTGGTACAAGTGAAAAGGAAACAAAACAACTCAGAAAATGTTAGTCTATTTTAAAATGTCCTCCATCTTTATACCTTTATCACAAGTATGTAGAAATAATAGCTATATTCCTGCATGAAAACATCTTAAAACTACATTATATCAAACAAAAATGAAGTCTATTTAAGCCTCCACTGGATGGATCCTCAATTAAAAATAAGCAGAGCGATTACACATTTTCTACGGCCAGATGCGTTCTTGACAATTGGAATATTACTTTGGCTGCAGACGATGATATTTCACAAGTACCCACAAGAACGCATATTGAGTAACGGCAAGTGGCTGTAACACGGGCACCCTAGTTCAGAAAATGTCCCTATCCATCAAGTGCTGTCTTTCCTCTTTTTATACTTTATTATTTTCTTTTTAATAGCACGTTGTTGTGTTTGCAAACTGAAATAACAGTTAATATATAATTATTTATCAATATACACTAGTCAAACAGAATGGTATTGATGCACATGCTGCAACGGTCTCCAGTTTCTTTGCATCATTGTTTAGTCTTTGTGCCCTCATTGCAACTCTTTCTGTCCCTCTGTATTCTGTTTCCCTGATCAGGGACGGGAGAAAGTGGAAAGAGCACCTTCATCAAGCAGATGAGGATCATCCATGGAGCTGGCTACTCGGATGAAGATAAGAGAGGCTTCATTCGGCTTGTTTACCAAAACATCTTCACCTCCATGCAGGCCATGATCCGTGCCACTGAGGCTCTCAAGATCCCATATAAATATGAAGACAACAGGGTAAGGACTAACCCGATGCTATGGCATTCCAGTATCCTTTTTGTTATTTTATAGGTTTTATATTCTATTTATATAGATTTAAATAGATTTTGTGCAACCACTCGTGAATTTAGTTTTTTAAAACCCACTCTTTATATGTTAGAACAATAATAATAATAATAATTCACTGCATTACTATATTGGTTACATTTTTCTCCAAAAATATTATATATTTAAATATTTTTCTTTTTATCTTCTTTTTACTGGGTTGGGTTGTTCTTCATTCAACCACCAATAAGTCAGTCTTAAAAATATCAGTTGCTTTAATGTAAATGTTGACATCCATCCATTCATGCATCAATCAATTAACAATTTTATAGCCATTTTTATTTAAAAGAACAAAATGTAATATTGTAGGTTAAAACAAAAACAACCTTAAAACAGTAAGAGAGTGAAAAGAGATTAGTGCAGTCATGTCACCCAAAATGATGACCATGTATTTGGCTACGGACATATCTACTTAGTTAAATAACTAGCTTTGGTCTTTCCACTCTTGTAATACCGGTTTCTGCCATGTGCGGTGGTAGCGAGCAACATAGCCTCAGTACAACACAACGACACGAGGAAGTCACACGTTTTGTGGGCGTACTGAAATTGATGTTGGTCATGTCGGTACCGCCCCCAAGTTACCAATTTAGAATTGGTAAAGGATGGCTGAACCCTTCGGGAAGGGAACTTTGCCACCATCACAATCAGATATATATACCGTATTTTCTGGACTATAAGCCGCTACTTTTTTCATAGGTTTTGAACCATGCAGCTTATACAAAGGTGCGGCTATTCTGTGGATTTTTCTTCCACCGCTAGGGGGGCTCTAACCGGAATTAGAATCAAAACTAAGACAAAATAAATGCAAAGAAGAATACACTACTACTTCTTTAGCAGATAGAAGTAGGTAGAAGCGGATTTCAAACAGATAAATAGATAAATAAATACCGGTTATTTTCTCTTGGTTCTGTCCCGTTTTAATCAGTAAAATTGCTGCCGTGTTAAAAGACACCGTTAGGAAAGGATCTATTTAGGTACATACATGTACATCATTTACAGTTCAAAATCCTTCTGTACATGTAGTAAATATCTAATCTAACATAAATATCTGCAGCTTGCATATCTATATATATCATATATATTTTTTTTTTTAATAGAGCGGATGCGGCTTGTATGCAGGTGCGGGTTGTATATCTTTTTTTTATAATTTTTTTAAAAATAGAGCGGATGCGGCTTATATGTAGGTGTGGCTTATAGTCCAGAAAATACTATATATATATATATATATATATATATATATATATATATATATATATATATATATATATATATATATATATATATATATATATATATATATGCATGCATTTGTGCATGCATGCTAACACCCAGCTACAGAGTGGATGGAGACGGGTCGAGTCAAGCTGTTGTTATAAAGTCTGATGGCACTTAAAAAGAGTGTCTGAGTCGTTCAGTCCTGGACCCGGGTGGAATAATCCACACATCAGCCACAGCTCTTCATACAGAGGGTGAGAAGAATTGGTGGAGTAAGTCAAGTTATTATGGCATGAATTCAAAGCCAAATGTATTGATCTTGACTGTCCCACTTACCTGCAGTAGACTGATGCTCTGATCGGAATTGCAACCGTGAAAAATAAAAAGCTCAACTGAGAAAGGCGGTTCGGAAACAGACAGATTTAGAAACGATGGCGAGATGTGAAAAGTGTATCTGGGGAAAAATGATTGCTCTCACTTAGAGATTTTGATTTCTTGGTTACAGATTCTGTTCTTTGGTTTTCAGAGAGTTGGGTTTTGATTTGCAATACATTTGAATTGACCAGGAGGGACTGTGTATTTTCTCGTTTCTTACCCGAGGGTAGAACATCTCACTTTCTGCAGCTATAGTGCCCCCATCTTGCTTGGAGTGTGGAGTATGAATTACCTTTTTGGCTTCACGTTACACATTGGTCTTTAAGAGTAAAATTCTTTCAACAAATGAAAATCCATCAAATACCTATAATTGTGGTTATAGTATGAAAAAGGTATTTAGTTCTACTTGTTCGTCTATGGCAGCAAAAATAGATGGTACCCTATGTAAACAGGGTCCAAGACATATTCAAAGTATAAGTAAAGGAAATTTAACCAATCATCAGTTTTTTGGCCCGGTCTGGCATTTGTGCTCCATGATGCAACAATTGTATTTTTGAGGCAAGAAAAGTGTGACACTTGTAACATTTTACTGTAACAAGTCGTCCTATCACAGCGCCTTTAGCCTCAGACCGCCCGACCAGACAATCTAACAACTGCCTAGTGAAGTGTTTTGCCTTCGTGACAGAAATGCATATTCCGTCAATGGAAATAAAATAAATTGAAATAGATAGCCTTAGTTAAAATACAGATGTATATATTAAGAGAGGGAAGTTGAAAGGCAGCATGGCAGATGATAAGAGGGCCAGAAGCCAGCTCAGATCAGATTTCTGGATTAATGGTTCGTATTAACTTTCTTGTAAATCAGTTGTTTCAGGACTAAATTTGCTCAGGTACTGGAGTCACGAGGCTGCATGTGTTACATACCATTTCGGTTAGAAGAAACTCCTCTATGTTGACGTTCTGCTGCAGTACTGATATGTCAGTGTGTTTAAAACATGAGCTTTTTCGTGTCTACAGTCAAAGAACTGTGTCATTAAAGTATCAGCAAAACTTCCTGTTGAGCATCTTTAATTTTTAACTTTGTATGAAGGAAAAAAATCTTCAGCATCTGACTTTTAAATTAAAAAATATATATTTTGGGTTTAATTCAAATGCCAATTTAGTAGTAATTTCTCCATTTATCGTGTTAAAATCCACAGATGGGTAAATTGCATTTTAGGATGGATGTAGGTTCTCTGGCTAAGCTGTTATGCTCCCAGGAAACAAAGCAAGATGGAGGTTTAGGACTTTCACAGAACTACTATATT